>NW_026068049.1:2192422-2389574 GCF_014885135.2 Alexandromys fortis | reverse complement strand
GGATGAATAGACAGACAGAGACAGAGAGAACTGAAGGCACAAGCAGAAGTCAGAGGAGGGCATCAGATCCCCTGGAGATGGAATTACAGGCAACATGAGCCACCCAACGTGGCTAGGACTGGACTCAAGTCATCTGTGAAGGGAAACGAAGACATGACTGTTCCTAGGAGTGTCTGAGAAGGAGGTTGTTATTGTTGATGTGAGGTAGAGAACAGTCAGAGGCATCTGGGCCAGGGAGCTTATTGGGGAACATGGTGGCATGCCCGCAGATGTGGTGCTGGAGCTGAGAGGACTACATCCTGCATGCAACAGGGAGCTGACTGACAGTCGCACTGAGGGTAACTTGAGCAAAAGAGACCTCAAAGCCCGCCCCCACAGTGACACACTTCCTCCAACAAGGCCACACCTCCTAATAGTGCCACTTCCTTTGGGGGCCATTTTCTTTCAAACCACACAAGAGAAGAAGAGAAGAGGGGGGAGGATGGGAGATGAAGAAGGGGACGAACTCAGTGTAGAGGGCAGAGCATGCCAGCCGGGATGGCTCTGTAACAGGTACTCGTGAGGAAGGACTGAGGGAAGCTAGAGGCTAGCACAGACCTTGACAAGCTAACAGGCGTGCCAATAGGAAGAGTCACCTGTGCACACGTCCCTCTTGCCAGAGAGAAGGGGAGTGACTCCTGTTAGCAAATAGGAATTATCTTCTTACATCCCCGAGGGAGTGCTGGTCTTTGTCTAAATACAAGACTTTGGGGAAAGGAATTTCTTGGGACCTAAGAGTCTGAAAGAGTAGTGTAAGCCCTTAATCACCGAGGGCCCTCTGCAGGCCTCACAGTAGATAGTTCTTCCTGCTAAGGCTGGGTCAGCACGTCGGCGGGAAGACACAGCCATGCAGAATGTGGTAGATATACCAGGCATCATGCAGTACTACGATAAGAAAATAAAACACAGTCTACACCTGTCAGTTGCTGGGAATCAAACCCAAGCCCTCTTAAACACTAACATCTACCACTGAGTGACAACCACAGCCCTCTTGTTTTAACTTACGAATCTATCCTTAATAAAGGGCCACGTCTTTTCTCTGCATTTAGCTAGAGGTGTATTGGCGGATTTAACTACATCTGAATTCACTCTTCCCTTGATCAGTTTTTCTGCGTGGCTTAGGCTGCACACACGAGATAGTCAAGATAAGTAACTGGCTTGTTTGTAAAGTGGCAAGCATTCTCGTGGCCTTTATAAATGTCACTCCTGTAAACGTGGGGGTCAACCATCAACATAAATACTTCTAGGCTTGGGCAGGGAGGAGCTAGGCTTGGAGGTGATGTCCACATTCAAGTACTCTGAAAGGAGAACATTCTTGAGTTCCTCCAGCTTTACTCTAATGACAAAATGGAAAAGTAGACACCATTAACTCCTTTTTCTAGAATGGTTCCCCTTAGGTGTGTATGGACTAGACACCAAACTGAGCCTTAAATATAGCATCCAAGGACTGTGCTGTGTAGTTATCTGAGAAGAGGGAGGCACACTGAGAACATGCCTTCCTCAGAGCAGCCTGAAGGCAAGCCCATGGAGCATTCCTCTAAAAGACACGAGAGGACCTAACCTACTTTGGGTGATGCTACCCCTGGGTTGGTGGTCCGGGCTTCTATAAAAAAGCAGACACAGCAAGCCATGAAAAGCAAGACTATAAGCAACACCACTCAGTTCCTGCCTCCAGGTTCCTACCCTGTGTGAGTTCCTGCCCTGGCTTCCTTCAGTGATAGGGAAGTGTGAGCAAAACAAACCTTTATCCCCTCCAAGTTCCGTTTGGTCACGGTGTTCATCATTGCAATAGAAACCTTAAGACAACGACTCACTCATTCATTTATTTTACAAAGTTGGTTGAATATTTTCTGAGCTATGCACTTCTCTGTGTTATGGTAAAAATAAAATGCCACAGGTTCCTGAGTAGCAACAGCGGGCAGTGGGCAGCGGGCAGCAGGCCACAAGGATCAGCAAGTTCTAGGCAGGGAGCCACATGGCGGGTAAGAGACAGAGATGGATAGGCATGCCATGCAGAGTGAGGTTGGATATTTATTTAGTGGGTTATGGAAAAGAAGGGGAATGATGAGAGGGAGAAGAGGGATGAGGAGATAGAGGGAGAGAGAGAGAGAGAGAGAGAGAGAGAGAGAGAGAGAGAGAGAGGAGAGAGAGAGATAAAGAGAGAGGAGGGGGAAAAGGAGAAATGGAAAAAAGGGAGAGAGATGGAAAGGGAAGGGACTCATATTGAAAGCAGAAGGAAGATCCACCTGCCTCCATGGTGGATGGAGGGTGGGGTGAGGGTGGGGGTGGGTGGGGTGAGGGTGGGAGTGGGCAGGGCTTGCCTCTTAAAGGGATAGGACAGACCATTACACTTTGGCCTTAGGAACAAAGGGGAAACAAGACATATAAGGGAGATGAGATCACAACCATTAAAGATTCTATTTGTCACTAGTCCCATATCCACGTGATAGAAAGCTGTGTTACCCAGCACATGTCAACAGCTATTAACCCTGTCTGATGAGTCTTTCCTTGCTTTCTCTTAACCTCTGCCATCTTGTAAAGAGCTATTTTCTTTTGTTGTTGTTGTTGTTGTTTGATTTGGAATACACAGGGTCTGCCAATGGATAACTCAGTATGTTCATGCTTTTATGGTTCCAGTATAAAAGAAAACTTGTTATCTATCATTATATCCCCTGACAGAAAACCCATTTACTCAACTACTTGCACAAATGTTGTCTTTTCAAGGCTCATGTAGCCAAATTCTAACTACAATTTGAAGTGCAAATGTGCTCTCATAATATTCAACTTGAAGTACATCTATTCCTTTGAACAAAATGAGATAAAAATGTGGTCTGTTTAATTTTTCTTTACTCATTTGTGTTTATTGTGTGTATGTGTGAGTGTGCACACATGCATGAGCATATACATTTGCACATGCCACCGTGCACATATGGAGGTCAAACACTAAGGCCCCTTAAGGAAAAAAGCCCCTTCCGGTCAAGAGAACAGGACCTCTGGCCTGGGTGGAAGCCTGACATCTCAGTTGGGCCAAATCAATTATTTGGCCAAGGCCCCCCCCCCCCCCCCCCCCCCCCCCCCCCCCCCCCCCCCCCCGCTCCAGACGCACAGTAAGCCATGCTAAGGAGATGGGTGGACTAGCTATCGCTTTCATGAGATGCTTCATGTCTCCCTCCCAGGCTTCCCACTCCGAGTGCAGTCCCTGCAGCCCATCCCCATGAGGGGCAGCTGGGTCTCCCAACCTTCTGGTTTCCAAGGCAGAAAAGTGTGACTTTTCCCTTTTATTTTTTCTGTCTCTCACTTTTGGAAGAGATGCTAGGCATGCCTTTTCTGGTCCGTTAGACTTCCTTATTCTTTCTCTGGCCACCCTTGCCAACATATACCGGCTTCTCACCGACACATCTGAACTCCATGCCAACTTAAACAATGTATTTTTGTTTTCTGTTTTCTTTCTCTCTCTCAACAGATGTGTTCTTATGACAGGCAGCATCTTATCTGTTCTCGCCCACAGGATATTGAGGCAGAAAAACAGTGGAAAAAATTCCAAAGACTGACATAGTCAAGTAGCAGCAGAGGGAGGGGGTTGAGACTGGCAGCCCTTAGTCTCTACCTCAGCTTCATTCAGTCAAGGGAGCATGCTCAGAAAAGCCTGCCTTATAGGGACCTGGGAAAAGTTGCTACTTTCCAGGAAGTCTTTTGGGATTATGTCTTCTAGAAATAACAGGGAAACTCCCCATGAAACTTCAACAATATGGATGCTTAGGCAAGACCCGATCAATAACACCAAGAGATGCGCTATCATGAAAGGCGAGAAGTCTCATGGGATTCCTAGACAAAGAATGACAGAGAATTAATGCCAGATGAGAGAGGGAGAATTAGTCTTTCCCACAGATGAGCCTTCTAATGGTTTGTTTAATACCAAGCATTCAGCCCTGAAATAACACACACACACACACACACAAATACTAAATGGATTCAACCTGTTATATTTATATATTTATGCATATACATGTATAATAGTCAAAGAAAAGGAGGCCATGAATTTGAGAGGGAGGAACTGGAGAAAGGAGATTGCAGAGGAATTGGAGGGGAAAAAAAGAGAAAGAGGAAAAGATGTATTTATATTGTAATTAAAATTTTAAATTATTAGTTTCTTAAATTAAAAGGTCCTTGGGGACAACACCTCTTGGGGCCAAGGCACAGGGGAGGAGACACGGCATACCTCCGGGCCCCATTCTGTCTGCCCCATAGCAAAACCATCGCCTCTCCAGTAACCACGCACAGAGCTCTGTACCACTCATGGCAAAAAGGCACAGGAAACTGGGGACTTGAACATCTGCATTCCAGGCCCCTAGATTTGCTTCCGTGACAACACAATGGCTTGTTTCCATGTCGCTGCAGGTTGTGTCCCGATGCTGTCATGCACTTTCCACCTTGGGAGCACGTGTGTGTACATGTAAATACACAGCAATGTGTAGGATTTATTCTTTCACGTAAACATTTGCATTTGGTGGGAAACAAATATGACTCGCATCTTACCGAAACTACAGCAGGTGATATTTGCAGAACTGGTGCTTGGGAAGCCACTGTAAAGTCACTGTAGACATCTGGGACCCACTGGGATAGCTGTCCTACCGTTTTAGCATCTTGTGCTACAAATGGGGTATGTCTCTGAACATAAGGCTGAAAGGTGAATGAATGGTCAAAATCCAAATGAAATAGAAAGAAAGAAGATAATTGGCATCACAATTCAGGAAAGTGACCCAAGAGTCCCCATTGATAACTAATCTGACCTTAAGAGCTGTCCGTCTTGCCTTTGGCTCCTGGGAGATATTTATACCCAACTCCTCCCCACCCCACCCACTTGTCCTGTCTAGGAACATTTTTGTTTACATGGGCCATGCTGAAGAGTCTAACAATATGATTTAGAGGATGGGAGACCAAGTTCATTAGTTTGATGTACAGAGGGACTGAAGATCAAAGGTCATCCACGTGGCTCCCTTAGACTGCATGATTGATCCTCCCTAAAATCTCCGGGGACTTGTGAATTCAGCTGCCTCGCTGGCTGAGGATGCGCAGTGATTTCCATAGGTACTTGCCAGGGAGAATAAGCATCCTAGTCTATGGCCAAAAGTCAAATGGAAGCATTTAGAACGTTCCTAGAATCTGCCTTTGCCTGGCAGCATATTGTCTTAAATACACACACACACACACACACACACACACACACACACACACACACACACAGTCTCACATAGCTTAAACTGGTCTGAATTCCCAGTTCACCTGCATCTTCTCCCAACTGCGAGCCAAGTGCTAGAATTAGAGGATGTGCCATTACACCCAGCATCCATCTGCTATTTTCTCATCGTAATAAACTGTCTCCATGAACACCTGTGCTTCCTGTGTGAGTCTGGCGACTCCTCCTGATAGCTAGTCAGAACCCAAAATGATCTTGGCTCTCTTGAGTCTTTGCGGTTGGCGTGAATGTGAGGGTTACTTGGTGGACTTTGATAGACTTGTTGGGAAAACAATGTCAATATTTACTTTGTTACAAGTTCTTAATGATTTTAAAGTGAGACACTGATTTACAATAATAACTTTTGGAAGCAATAAAATTACATTAAACATATATTATTTGTAAGATGCCTTAGGCAGAGTAAAGGGATTAAATGAGTCTCTTCATTAATTCATTTATTTTCTAGATTGTTTTTCTATTGTTTTGCTCTTCTCTCTTGCTGCATTTGCCCTGCTCTTCAGTCCTCCTGAGGAGAGCTGAGGGAGGGGCTCCTCAGGAGGACTGAAGAGCAGGCCAAACGCAGGGAGAGAAAAGAGAGAGCATGTGTGTCTTAAGGTTCTGTGGAAGAATGAGGCAGGATAAACCAACGCACAGATGTGTGAGCAGTGGAGGAGAATGAAGTTAGAAGGTACCTGTCACCTGACCTTGAATCATCCAAGATGCTCACAAGTCTGCGAGCTAGAAAGTACTGAGATTCTCGGTCTCCTGAGAGGCTGGTTGCTGCTGCTGATAATTCAGGGAACCCAGCCTTGTGAATAACCCAGGAGCCGGTGGGATGGCTCTGCAGCTAAGACTAACAGCCTTGGTTTGATTCTCAGAACCAACATGGTGGAAGGAGATAGCTAAGTCCCATACATTGTCCTCCAGTATCCACAGTTCTGTGACACTCATGCACTCACACATGTGCACAAGCACATGCATGCACACAAAACAAATAAATAAAATATAAAACATAAAATAACTGAAATGGCCAACTTCGAATGTTAGCCATTCCCAAGCACTCCGACGAACCAGGTAGGACAATACACATGTATCCTGTGGGGAGAATCCAGTATTTTTGATACAAAGATACTTATTAGAATTGCAAGAACTTGAGAGTTCTTACACAGCGCTGTAGGTGGCCATAGCTCACTTGGTAGAGTTATTGTCTAATATGCACAAAGCCCTGTATTCAATTCCCAGTACTACATAAAGCCAGGAGCCATGGGGTCTGTTCATAACCTCAGCACTCAGGAGATTGCAGAAGAGAATGAGAAGTTTAATATTGTCTTTGAGTACATAGTGCATTTGAGGTCGGTCTAAGTTACATACAGCTGTGAATAATGATGATGATGATGATGATGATGATGATGATGATGATGATGATGCTCTGTGTCAGCAAGATGGCTCAGCGGGTAAAGGCACTCTGGCCTACACACACACACACACACACACACACACACACACAAACACACACGAATAGTGTTTTTAAAGTTCTTATACAAATCTTGAAATGTTACTGGGATTTACTATGAAAAACAAAAAAATAATTAATGCCTTTATAGTACCTTAACTCATACAATGGGAGCTTCCAAGTAGCTCCTCAGCTGTCACCAAAGACTCATGTGCACGACAGATATGATAAATGCGGTGTCAGAGGGTAAATGAAGGGTGATGGATGCGCAGGTGAAGGGATGCTATTATTGTGTCATTGTATCATCTGAAGGTTAAACCCAAAGGTCTACTATTGGAGAAAATGGGCACTTTCTAAAGGGATAAAGTATACAAATATGAAACACCGAAGGATTTGTATAGATATTTTGGAATGATTAATGGAAGTTGCTGTGTATCAAGAGAGAAAGCTCCTCTAGCAAAGAAAGGAAAATAGATGTGTGGCTTTTGACAGTTTCTTAAAATGGATTTTTATTGAGCTCTACATGTTTCTCTGCTCCCCTCCCTGCCTCTCCCCTTCCCTTCAACCCTCTCCCAAGGTCCCCATGCTCTCAATTTACTCAGGAGATCTTGTCTTTTTCTACTTCCCATATAGATTAGATCTATATATTTCTCTCTTAGGGTCCTCATTGTTGTTTAAGTTCTTTGGGATTGTGATTTGTGGGCTGTTTTTCTTTGCTTTATGTTAAAAAACCATGTATGAGTGAGTACATGTGATAATTGTCTTTCTGGGTCTGGGTTACCTCACTGTTTTCCAGCTCCATCCATTTGCCTGCAAAATTCAAGCTGTCGTTATTTTTTTCTGCTGTGTAGTACTCCATTGTGTAAATGTACCACATTTTCCTTATTTATTCTTTGGTCAAGGGGCATTTAGTTGTTCCCAGGTTCTGGCTATGACAAACAATGCTGTTATGAACATTCTTGAACACATGTCATTGTGGCATGATTGAGCATCCTTTGGATATATACCCAAAAGTGGTATTACTGGGTCTTCAGAAAGGTTGTTTTCTAATTTTCTGAGAAATCACTACACTGACATCCAAAGGGGTTGTACCAGCTTGCATTCCCACCAGCAATTCAGAAGTGTTACCTTTTCCCCACAACCTCACCAGCATAAGTTGTCATCAGTGTTTTTGATCTTGACCATTCTTAGAAGTGTAAGATGGAATCTCAGAGTTGTTTTGATTTGCATTTCTCTGATGACTAAGAATGTTGAACATTTTCTTAAGTGTCTTTCAGCCATTTTAGATTCCTCTGTTGAAAGTTCTCTGTTTAGGTCTGTACTCCATTTTTTTTTATTGGATTATTTGTTCTTTTGATGACCAATTTCTCCAAAATATACAAAGAACTCAAGAAATTGGACAGTTCGATCCATGAACAAGGATATAGGACCCTTGTCACTCCGACTTTAAGGTAGCCCTGAGAATAATTCTCCTCACTGTGTGTTCCTAGCAGGCCACCTTCATGGGCACTTGCAAGGCCCACAGGGTTCCACATTCAGAAGGGCTCGCACTTGGTTTAATCCTGTATTGTCCTTGTCTAGAAATTCTTAACTTCTTAAGAAAGGGACTTATGTTTTGTTCTTCACCGAGCTCTACAAATTTCACAGCAGAGCAGCTCTTATGGAGGTGACTCCTAAGAAAGCTGATAGAGAGAGGAGCTGAGAAGCCATGAGGGGGCTAAATAGCAGACAGGCATGCCAACGCTGATTGCTAAGTGCTTGTGAAAGGACATGAGAATAATCTCAAGGAAACAATGCTGAGCGTGGCAGCATATACTTGGAAGCACAGCCAGAAAGGGGCAGACCCCAGGACTCACCAGCCTACTTGCCAAGTTCCTGCTGGTGAGAGAAAGAGAGACAGAGTTGATGTCTCGACAAACACAGCAGAGGTCTCCTGGAGAGGAACACCAGAAGTTGTGCTCTGGCCTTCATATGCATACATGTACACATGAGCATGAACATTGCACACTTGCACTCACTCCCCAACACACACCTATCCACCAAATTCTCTATCTCAGCAGCTGTCCTCGTCCGGCGGCTGCTCTGTCCTACCAGTAGTCCTGGTACTGGGTGGTATCATCAGCTCCTTGCTTTCTCCAAATCTACCATATTCTGTCACAATTACATCCTTTTCACCTTCAGAATACTTCAGGCTCCTGGGGTCCCCTTCCCAACAGCTCGTAAGGAGGGCCCCACCTCTGGAACTAGAGATCTCTTTTAAAGACCCACCACTCCTGCCTGATAACACCTTTCCCCAGCCATTCAGGGTACCTTCCTTCAAACTTCTTTTAAAAAGTTTCTCTCTCTCTCTCTCTCTCTCTCTCTCTCTCTCTCTCTCTCTCCTTTTCATTCCCATTTCAACTTCCTGACCAGAGAAAGAACCTGAACTGATGCTCAAAGTCCGGCACAGCTGGAGCCAGGGGTGCTCAGAAGAGTACTGCTGACCCCCTGGCAATAACCAAAGCAGTCAAGGATGAAGTGCAGCTCAAGGGTATGCGCTCACCTTCTCTGCCCTTTACAGGTGCATTGATTGTATGCTTGTTTCTGCAAACATTTGGGGTTGAGTCAGAACACTGCGGGATGGGGTCGTGTGTAAATCACACACAGCCAGAACTCTAGACAAGCAAACTCTGTCGCTTACTGTTCAAAGTCTATACCCTGGTGTTCAAAAATCCCCTTCTTTCAAACCAAGAACTTTGCTGTGCTTACTAAAGAATGACTTTCCATTCCCAGTGTTTATCAAGTTCTCTGTGTACTCGCCAATCTTTTTTACAACTTACACCAGAAGCTGATATGTAAGTGAAAAATCAATTCTATGTTGGTCACAGTCATATTTCCTGATGGACTGGGTCAATATTTGCCTTACTGCTTCAGAAGACATGAGCAGAGTGTTGGGATAAATGGATCATTTATCTTCATTATAAATTTCCTGGGAAATTTCAAAACCTTCGCCTTCTCAAGATAGGACCTTCTGTGTTTCCTTGCCAGTCGCTAGCCTGTCTGGAGGTGGCTGGCCCTTCAGAGGTGGGTATGAGACTATAATAGAAAATACCTATCATGGTGGCTAAGACTTGTGTCTATGAGGGGAGAATTAATTACCTTCTATTAACATTATGTCATATTTATGGCTGTTCGAAAAAGATTAGCTTTAGGGAAAGAAGTTACTTCCACTTTTCCCAGGCACAAGCTTTGTTCTTTTCCTCCTTCCTGAGGACACAATGTCTTTCAGTCTAGAAACAGAGAGCTGGGTAGCCAAAACCTTAGGATGTTTTCTTTATAATAAACAGGAATAAACATGCTTGGAGGTTCTCTTGTCCAGTACTGTGGTTCCCACTGAAAATGTTCAAACAGAAGTTTGGAAAACAAGTATGTTTCATAATCTCTCAATTCTATGTAGCAGTCTTTGCGATGGAAAGGACAGTTCCAGAAGTCTCTCAGTTAAGTATAAACGTTCTTCAGGACTCTGTCTCCCCAGAGCAGAGACCGGGTCATGGCCTTGGGTATGTGTGTGAGTACGAGCCTCATGAAGCTCTAGTTATTATCCGAACTGAGACATGTGTCTAAAAGACAGCCAAGGGAACATTCTGAGGTCGTTACTCATTAGACAACAGAGGTGAGCTTGTGCTGGGACGTGAGCTGCCCCTTCCATGCCTGTGTGCATAGCAGGCATATCTGACCCATTGTACACGTTCCCACTCAGTAAATCAGGAATAAAATCCTTCTCAATTAAATACTACCAAGCTGCATCCAGTTGAGTAAACCTTGGGTATCTCCAATGTAACCCATGTGTGTGTCCACAAGTAAATAAAATCTAAGGGATTCCATCTGGCGATTCTCTCTCTCTCTCTCTCTCTCTCTCTCTCTCTCTCTCTCTCTCTCTCTGTGTTGTTGGGACAAAATTAAGTGTATTTTATAATTTAATTCAAGAAATAGTATCTAAAGCGAAGAAATAAAAAAAATTCTCATTCAATGAGTAGATGAATAGGATCCTTAATTTCCTATTTGCCAATCTACTTTATCCCCTGAAAATGAGCCATTTAGAAGCCTGGTTGAAATAACCAACCAATTCTATGAGCGTTGTGCATTGTGCAAAGAAATGTTTGAGGGTCCTTCAATGAGACATAACTACCAGGCATTGCTACTTTATCGCCAGGTCCCTCAGGCTGGGGGGACCAGGGACGTGTTGACAGGGAGCCAGTGGCATTTATTTTCCTTTTCTTTCTCCTTTTTGTAAGGCTGAAGGAAGGGCAGAGCCGAGTCACTGCCACTGTCTGATGTTTTCCCACCTGACAATTACCCACTTCCACGTGACTTGGAAGGGTCTGGCCACACGCCCAGAACTTAAGTCATTACTCGTGAAGGGAAGATCTCTGAAGATCAGGAGTCTTAGAGCAAGGTTTTCGTTTTGCTTTGTTTTGATTTTTATGCACGTAATTTTACTTCAGCAAACTCAGTGATACTGCCTTGTTTGTGTTATCTCAGGCTACGGATGCAGGGTCTTTGTGAGGGGAACGGAGACTGCATCAGGATGCGGCCAGATGAGAAGAGTCTCCCCTGACGGACAGGAGGATTGGGCAATGATTGTTGGAAGTGGAAGCCCTAAGCTTAATTTTGAAGACTGAGCAGGCTTATGCCTGCTTTATGCCAGGCTTTAGCTTTATGCCAGAGCTAAAGCAAAGCTGAGATGCTTGAGAATGGGGGTGGACCAGTGTTTAACCTTGGAAGAAGATAGTGCGCCCCAGTGGGGAACCCCTGCCAGAGTCTCCACATAGGGTATGGATGGTTCACACTAGGAAATTCACAGATGGCAGAGTGTAGAGGAAAGGCAGGAAGGGCACCACCAAGATGCAAACATCTGGACATGACAACTGGCATTAGTCATAAAGAGGAGAGGAAGAAGTTGGAGCTTACATTAAATTCCTGGCACAAAGAACAGAAGAAACAGCCCTATTTGCAGAATGCTGTACCAGGGAACATGGTTTCCTTAACACTAGGATAGGCATCTCAGGGAATGTAATTCTGAAACAACTGTTCATGCTCTAAAAAAAAAAAAAATCAATTGCCCTGAAAAAGTCAAGAACTTTGCCTTCATTTTTCTTGATAATCTGAATGGTTTCTTAACATGGCTTTTGTCTTTGAAAAAAAATTATGTACAAACCTAAATTCTGGAGTGGATCTTAAGATACCTAATTAATGATATCTATGAAAAAATGATAACTTTCAAGAAACATGAAACAAATCAAGATAAATAAATAAATAAAATTAAACTTTTATCTTTGAAAAAAATCAATTTGTAGCTGATGGGTTTATATATTCTACTTCAAAGACAGAGTACGTGCTACTGTAAGTTACTAGGAGTCAACTTCCCAAGGTTGGCTGTAGGGGAAAATGCTTGCTACTGGAAGGCTCTCAGGAAAGAGAACACTGAGGACAAACGTGAAACATCAAACAGTAACTCGTGGGTCTGGAAAACAAAAGCTGGATAAACAGAAAACACTGAAATAGAACTTTGAACATTAGGTGACAGTTTGAGAAGAACTGACCCATGCCCCGTGTTTACCCAATCAGAATGATGTTTTCGTGACAACAAAGGGCAATATTTACAGAAAATAATGAAAAAATTTGCAGATTAACTGGAAAGGTTTTTGAAATTTGATGTTAAACTAGCTGAACACATTAAATCGGTTGTAAAAATAATCATCATACCTAGATTCAGAATTTGTACAAGGGCAGAGTTAATAATAGCTGCTGGAATAAAAACATCTACTGCATAAAAGTTAATGATCAATGAAATAATGTCATTATTAACTGTGCACCTACAAAGCGGTGGAAAACAAACCTTCTAGTAGAAAAAACAAGAAAGTAAAAACTCACAAATGCTTCCTGGGATTTGTATCTGCTGTTAGGAAGTAAGTTTCAGATCTTAGAAAAGTTGAAAGCTCAGCTTGGCCTTTTAGGTTTAAAAGTCTATAGAGAATGCAGCTCAGGGGTTTTCTGAAGGTAAAGAAATACGCTAGGATGGACGTTCAGCACAGCTTATGTTTCTGTAGTACTAGGGCCTGCGCCCAATGTCCTACACATGCTAGGCAAGCACTCTAACATTGAACCATATCCCTGGCCCTCAACATGATTTGAGTTGGTTATCAGGAGACGAACTCTGAATTCAAGCACACAGTACCGTGGGACGATTCAAAGACAACACTTATTGCTGGCAGCCACCGAAAGTTGAAAAAATAAGAAACTAACCCAGGTATAACAATGGTAGTATATATGAAATCCTGCATCATGGAAGACTGAGGCAGGAGGATGATGAGATTGCAGCCATATGGAGCTACAAAGCGAAAGTAACGCCCAATTTGGTCATGTTTGCCACTCACAGACATAGCGTGACAACAAGGGATGAAAGCTGCCAAAGCAGTTTTAATTTCTTTTATTTTATGTTGAGACTAAACTCTAGCCCAATTTAGTAGGCTCATGGTAAACATGTTTCAGATCTTCTCTTGCTGGCGTTACAGGTGTGAGCCACCACGCCTAGTTTAGATTTAAGGTAGACAAGTTGTCAGATGTATCCGAGAGAGCCCTAAAACAACAAAGGCTTTCAGGCAACCAGCAGTTTATGGCCACCAGCAGAATGCTGCGGGAATCTGAACACGAGTTGTCCACATTTTATTCTGAATGGACTGATGGATTGTATGTTGATTTCATATGCACTGTTAAAAATATTACAAAAAGAAAAATATCTGCTTTACTATTTTATATGTAAAAAGATTCTAGTTGTTTTTTTTAAAATGTGTTTAGACATGATCTCATTTAACGCAAGCTGAGCTCAATCTCACTGTGTAGGTAAGGAGGGCTCTGGGATCCTCTTGCCTCTACTTCTTGAGACAGCACCATCATGCCTAGCTTTTTATCTTTCCAATTTTCAGTAAGAAATACTGCAAAATGGAATTCCAATAAAAATAAAAAGATTTCCCAAGAGAAAAATTTTATCAGGCTTTTCTGGTCACGAAAGATGTAGAGGGTGGGGTCCGCTGATTAGCAGTTCGAAGAAATGCCAGATACCCTGCCATTTTCCGTCTTCTTCCACCCCAGCTTTGGGAAGCTTGACGGTAACATTAGAAACACTATGTGAAACTAGACTCACAAATCCACGGCCCTCAAGTCCCTGCCACCTGTAATCAGACTTGGTTCTCTTCACCACAGAGGACAACCGAAGGGCGGGATGAAACCAGTAAGGAGTTACACCATCTAGCGGGAAGCAGATTCAGGTTTCCTGTGAAATTAGGGCAAATTCGTGACCCATGGTAACTCCCCAAATTGCTCATTTCCTCTGTGCACAGTGGGACCTTTAGACAGCCTACTTCAATGGAGGTAGCTACTTCTCTGAGCTGATTGATTTTTTTTATTTTAATTTTAAACCTAGTTTATTACTAAGATTATAATGACTTTTCTGTGTTTAATTTTTGTTGCCTAGGGAAACTAAAAAGGCATTTGATTTCTTTGGGAACTCCTTGATTCACTCTTAGGTCACTCTCTCCTTCTCTTACTCTCTGGTTGCTAACCCAAAGAAATCCGAAAGTCAGTGCACAGGTTCCTAAAGTACAGCTAGAGCCTTATACATAATCTCTGATTTCTGTTTCCTTCAAAGGACATCCTTGTCCTCAGGATTGAGTGAAGTCACAGCATCCACTCTAGCTAAGTGTCCTTGCCACAGCACATAAGCAATGGTATTGATTATTCTTCAAGAAATGAACTTAGTTTGGAATTTATGGAAAATGTGCTCTGCATTTCCTAAGATGATTGGGCTCTCCATTTACTCTCTCTCTCTCTCTCTCTCTCTCTCTCTCTCTCTCTCTCTCTCTCTCTGTGTGTGTGTGTGTGTGTGTGTGTGTGTGTGTGTTTGCAGAGGTCAGACGACAGCTCCTGGGAGTTGCTTCTTCCCTTCTACCATGTGGGGAATCAAGGATTGAACTCAGGGCACTAAACTTATTGACCAGCCCCTCTATGTGCTGAGCTACCTCCTTGGTCCATGAATTAAAAGAAAAGGAAAAAAAAAAGAAATGATGGCTAAATTGTCTTATCCCTAGCCACAACCCCATCCTTGTTTTCTTTACATTCCTTTCATTTCTTTTATTTTGTTTTTGTTTTTAGATCTGGGGATCAAACCTAGGGCCTCAGGGCCTCAGCATCTTACATAACTGCTCTGTCTTTGATCTGCATCTCTAGTCCCCCAATTTCTATCAGATGTGAACTGGGAGGGGTTTGACTAAGACAACAATAGACAGAAATTCTTTGCAAATGATATATTACCAAGTTGCATGAAAAAAAATCTTAATAAGGTCGGCATACTAGAGTTAAAGTGCTTTTAAATCTGTGTAGTTATGAAACAATTTAAAGGCTGACACTGTGAACTGCTTGGGCTCAGGATGTGTCCTGCTTGTTTCTAATGGTGCTATAGGACCCAGCATAGAGCGGGATAGGATTGGAGGCATTGGGAGAGAAAGCCATCTAAAGAGAGGAGTCCTAGAAATCCTGAGATCATGCCCTAGTTTCATTTTTGTTGCTGTGATAAAAACAAACCCTAAGACAAAGCACCATAGAAGGGGAGAGGACTTGCTAGGCTTACAATTCCAGGTTAATCCAGGGTTGGAGGGAAGTGAAGGCAGGACCGCAGACAGCAAGTCCTGTCATAGTCAAGATCTCCATGGCCCCTGGAGAGCCATGCACTCATTATGTCCACTTCTGCTTCTAGCTTCCCTCTACTATTCTCCTGTCTCATAGCACAGAAGCCCTTCCTAGGGAATGGGATGACCCACAGTTGGCTGGGTCTTCCTACTAACAATCAAGACAATCACCCACAGAGAGTTGCACAGGCAAAGCTGATCTGAGAAATGGCTTGGTGAGTCTCTGCTCAGGTGAGTGTATACTGTGGCACGTTGACACTTAACAAGTAACCAGCACAAACATGAATAAAGAACATAACACAAGTTCCTGTTGATCCTGAAGAGTGAAGAGCTGAGAAAGAACAGTTTCTGTGAGAAGAGATGATGGACCATTGAGACCAAGAGCAGAGGCGTCACCCCCTGTGAAGGATGAGTGAGTCCCCTGTGATGTGTGAGGGTGAGTCCAATAATGGCAAATCCCAGGACGTGGTTTCCCATCTGAGGGCAGCCCACATCCTGGAGAGAGTGCTCAGTCCACGGAGACCCTGAAGGCAGCCCATTCCGGAACACTTGTCAGTCCGGAAGATCAAGGACTGGGGGGAAATGATTTCCTAAGATGCTTAGTATTTATAGAAAACAGTTAGTAACCAAGACCCAAACAAAGAAGCAGAACATTCTGGAAAGTGAGTGGAACTTCGAGACCTTGCCAGTGTTGCTTGTTTGCAGTTTTCTATATATCAGCATTGAGTCACCAGTGACTACAAATGAGGCCTTCTTGGTTTTTCAGCCAGTAATAGAAACTAGTCAGTCTCCCGTCTCCTTGTCTATCCTGTCTACCTTATGGCCCCATGCCTGCCAGCATCCACAGTCATTCATAAATATACACACCATCATGGTGGGGAGCTTGGAAGCAGGTACACAGGCGTGGAGCTGCAGCAGGAGCTGAGTGCTTACATCTTATCCACAAACTGGTGGCAGAGAACCGGAATGACTGGGAATGGTGTGGCCTGATCCCTGCACATCTCCTCCAACAAGACCACACCTCCTAATCCTTTCCGAAACAGTTCCAACTCTTATGGATCAAGCATTCACATATGTGAGGCTATTGGGGGGCATTCTTCAGACCACTACACCTTTTAAGAGCAACTTTTCTCAACTTCCATACACTAGAAACAGAACAAAACAAAGCATGGGAACTTGTCTTCCTATATTGGGTTTATGTTACTTCACATAAATATCATCCATTTTACTACAAATGTCCAGGTGTCAGTGTTAAGTGTAATAGCATAAAACACCAATGTATGTACTAGCCTTAGTTTTCTTGCCCATTCTTCTGTTGCTGGGCACCCAGCCTGATTCCATATCCTAGTTGTAATCTGTGCTACAATAAACATGGGCACACAGGCATCTCTGTTTTGCTGGTTTGCTTTTCTCTGTGTGTATAACCAGAGGTGAGCTAGCTGGGTTACATACCAGATCTATTTTTAGTTTTCCAAGGACTCACACCTGCTTTCCACAGTAGCTGTACCAATTTATATTCTATTAACAGTATGTAAGAGCTCTGGTTTCCCTACATCCTTACCAGTCTCTTTTTCCTTCCTCCCTTCCATCCCTTCCTCCCTTCCTTTTTTCCCTTCCTCATTCCCCTTCTCTCTTTCTTTCCTTTCTTCTTTTTTTGCTTTTTGCTCTTTTGATAATAGTCACTGTCACTGGGGTAAGATGTTACTTGTCATAGTTTTGATTGACATCTCCTTGACAGTTCATGATATATATATATAATTTTCACACAGTGTTGGTTGTTTCTTCTTTAGAGTATTGTCAATTGGCCCATTTTTTAAAAGTAGGTTTTTGTTTTGTGTTATTTGAGTTTTGAATGTCAGGTGCATTTTCCCATTCTCCAGTTGTCTCTTCAGGCAAAGTTTCCTTTGCTGAAAGAAAGCGCTCTCTCTCTCTCTCTCTCTCTCTCTCTCTCTCTCTCTCTCTCTCTCCCTCCCTCCCTTCCTACCCCCCCATAGTCCCCACCTTTTGTTTGTTTGTTTTCCTTTCCTGAACTTTTAAGGTTCTTTCCAGAAAAATCAGTGCTTGCACCAACGGCTTTAAGAGTTTCCTCTGTTCTGAGTTTCAGGTCTTATGTATTAAATTCTTCTATCCATCTTGAACTGATGCTTATATGGGGTGAGGGATCGGGTGGAGCTTCAAACCTCCCTGTGTGAATGCCAAGTCTTCCCAGCAACATTGGTTACATGCTGCCCTTTTTTTAGCATAAGCCTCTGGTAGCACTGTTAAGAGTCAGGTGACTAACGATTGACACACTTACTCCTAAGTTTATGATTGTTCAATTGTTCTGCGTTTCTGCCTCTGTGCCCAGTACCACACTATTCTGGTCACTGTGGCTCTCTAGTATATCTTGAAACAAGATATCTGGATATTTATGGCTTTATTCTTTTTGGTCAAGATTGCTATGGTTATTCAGGATCTTTTGTGCTTCCATATGAATTCTAGAATTTATGAATTAAAGCATTGCATTGAATTTGTGGATGACTTTGAATGTAGACTGATATGGGATTCCCCTCTGTATCCTGTGAACATGTTTTATTACCATTGGTTAATAAAGAAGCTGCTTTGGCCTGTGGCAGGGCAGAATAGAGCTAAGTGGGTAAACTAAACTGAATGCTGGGAGAAAGACGGTAGAGTCAGAGAGATACCGTACAGCTGCTGGAACCTTATGGGTAAACCATGAGCCTCATGGTAAAATATAAAATAATAGGAATGAGATAATTTATGATGTAAGTTATCTAGAAATATGCATAAGCTATTGGCAAGTAGTGTTGTAATTAATACTGCTTCTGTGTGATATTTCTGATTTGGGTGGCCAGGAAACCTACAGACTCCACCTACAGTAGCCATTGTAAAAATATTAATTCTTCTGATCCAGAAACATGGGTGGTACTTCATTTTTGGTTTGCATTTTCCTTTTTCAGTGTTTCATAATTCCGATTATAGAAGTCTTTCCTTGGTTACATTTATTCTTAGTGTTTTATTTTTTTATTTTTGCATTTGTTGTAAATGAAATTGATCTACTGGCTTCTTTCTCAATATATTTACTGTCAGTATGTAGAAAACCTATTGGGTTTTGTGTGCTGATTATTTTACATTCTTTTACTTTACTGAATTAGTAATCATTTGGTAGAAGTTCTGATAAAAGTTATTGTATATGTACCTTCATCTCTTCTGCCTGTAGGGATAAACTGACCTCCTTCATAACTTGATGGTTTTAATTTCACTCTCTTGCTCAATGGCTCTGGCTAAATATTCTAGTACTATGTAGAATAAAGGTATCAGGAGTGGAAATCCCTCTGTCATTACTAATCTTGGAAGAAATGCTTTGATCTTTTGATCTTTCTTACAGTGGTGGCTTTGAATTCATCATCTATAATCTTTGCTATGTTGAAGACTTCTATACTTATTTCAGGATTTTAATCCTAATGTGTATGGGGCATGTATGAATATGTATATGCAAGTATGAATGTCCATGTGTGTTCATCTAGAGGCCACAGTTCCATGTCAAGTATCATCCGCTCTCATTTTCTCCATTGTTTTTTTTTTTTTTATTCAGATGAAGTCACTGTCAATGAAGAGTTGTCTACAATGACTGGTCGGCAAGGCCTCAGGTTTCACCTTTCTCTGTTTTCCACTTCTGGGATAACAGGTGTACACCGGCCACCACAACCAAGTCTTTACTTGGGTGCTGGGAATCAAACTCAGGTCCTAAGGTTTGCACAGCATACACTGAGCCACCTCCTCAGCTCTTGATGCTGGATTTTATTGAATGACATTTTCTATCCATTGAGAAGACAGTAATCTTTATCTGTTGTTTTGATGCATTATGTTACTCTTATTGGTTTGCATATGTTTAATCAGCCTTGCATGCCTGGAAAGGCACTAACTTGACCATGCTGAAAGACATTTTTATATACTATTTAGTTTGAATTGCGAGTATTTTGCTTGAGAAATTTTGCATCAATGCTCCTCAGGGATATTAGTGTATAGTTTGTTGTTATTGTCCTTGTCTTGTTTTAGTAACAGGGTGATGCTCGCCTCAGAATGAATTTGGAAGAGATCCTTTTATCTCCATTTTATGGAATGGCTTGAGAAGAACTGGGATCAACTTCTTTAAAAGTCTGCAGAAATCCAACAGCAAATGCTGATGCGTGGCTCAATTGACAGTGTTTACTTGAATATTTATGACCTTGGGGTCGTTTCTAAGCATGGAAAAAAAATCATATGAACTCATCTTTGAACCCATCCAGGCTCTCTCTCCTCTCTTTTCATGATCGCTCCCCATGGGGATAGAGAGATGATTCAGCTGTTAGAGCACTGGCTGAGCAGGGAGGTGATGGTGCACGCCTTTAATCCCAGCATTTGGAAGGCAGAGGCATGCGGATCTCTGTGAGTTCGAGGCCGGCCTGATCTACTGAGAGAGTTACAGGGCAGCCAAGGTTACAAAGCAAAGCCCTGGAGAGAGGCGGGGGGGGGGGGGGGGGGAGATCACTGACTGCTCTTGTAAGAAGATGTAGGTTCAATTCCCAGCACTCACATGGCAGCTCACAATGATTTGTGAGTGACTCTTGTCCCAGGGGAATCCAATATCCTCTTCTGGTCTCTGAAGGCACTGCACCAACTTAATATAAAGCCAGTCATTCAGGCATAACATTCATGCACATAAAATAAAATGGGGAGATCAATCCTTGTCACAACACCCTGGGGTTCACCGGGAGATGATGATTTCAGAGCCTGTGCAGATCAGGATACTTAGCTAGTGGGTTATAATCCCTGGGAGATTATGATGCTCTCTCGCAGCTAGCATTGCCAACATCTACCCTAGTGGACATTGCTGGAATTCTCTACCTGCCTGCACAAGAGCAACTCCCTGAGGTGTGGAGCTGGAGTGGCAGATGCTGGGTATTTCTCTTCCTCCACTGCTGTCATCTCAGCTCTGTACCCTTTACAAGGTTCCAGTCCCTCTCTTGCTGAGCTCCAGGCTTTGCCCACTGTCACTGTCCTCAAAATGCCACCTGTTGCTTTGGTTCTTCTCTGTGCCCAAGCAGGTGAGAGCGAGGTATTCCCATTTGGCCACTTGTCCGCCTGTCATCTTACTTTAACGGTCAACATGCTTTGTTTGTTCTCTGCTTTTAGTTTAGATAGTCAGGGACCATCAAAAACCAGCCAGAACTTGGCAGGAAAGAGCTTGCCATCGGAAACTGTTGGGACAACACACCGTCAGCCAGGTTAACATCTGCCTTCTTCCAAAGATCATTTTCAAAACAGCAAAATCAGAATTCTTACCTTAATATAAAATAAATGCACAAATAAATGCCTCTATCTTGTGAATTAATAAAAGGGGATGTAAGGGATTAAAATTTTCACAAGGGAAACCCGAAGAACAGGTATATTTATACATAGGTGATCAGAAAGGCTCAACTGGATTTGCTAATGCATGCACAACTGGATAGTATCCTATAATGAACAAAAATATAATGCTCAGAATAAGTGTTTGTACAGAGAACATCAATTACATTGAACTCCACTGAACAAAACGAATCTGTTTCTAAGATGAGAATTGTTTACTGTACCACTAGTTTCTATACGAATAATTATAAAATGGTGAAAGATAATAAAAAAAAAAGATAGGCCCCTATAGAATCATACCTCCTCACCAAAAGGTCTCCTAGGGCTGCTCAAGATTCTGCTGACAAGATGATCCTGTTTTTGTTCCTCCGTTAAAGTCTTCCACTGTCTTTCCTGAGGCTCCCATTTTTAATGTGAATAATACTCACTGACTAGGAACCAACCTGAGGAGTGGCTAAGAAAAATGCAAATAACTCATTTAGCCAATGCCTTTACTTGATTTTAGATAGGTGTGTATAAGGCTGGAGAGATGGCTCAGCCTTTCAAAATGCTTTCTGCTCTTCCAGAGGACTCAAATGTAAGTCCAGCATTCACATTGGAGACCTCACAACAGCCTGTAACTCCACCTCCAGGAGATCTGACCCTTCTTCTGTCCTCTCCAGCAAGGCCCCCAACATGTGCGTGTGCACCCTCCTCCCCCGATACACACACAAATTAAAACAACAACCAACAAAAAACCTTAAAATTTTCCAATTCTAAGCACAAATTGTGCTCAGCTACTCTGAGTGCGCATGACCTAACTGTCTTTGCACAAGCTGGCCTTGCTTGTGCTTTAGTCAGGCAGCCCGGAGTGGAGCTTCTCAGCTATGAACAGCCTTTGTAAAACAGACAATGCAACTTCTTGATCCTGGAGAGCCAAGGGAAGGAACCCAAATTTACATGCTTAAAAATTCCAGCGGTGGCCGTCATGGATGTGTTCTAAACCATAAAGAGACCCATGATTGTGTGGCTTTACTAAGGCCCCGTCTAAGAAAAAGAAGGCAGCCCCTGCGGTGTGTTCCAGGTCTCCCTTTGCCTCTGAAGGAGTAAAGCCGGAAGCGGAAGTGCAGAGAGCCTGCCCTGATGCTGCCCCTACAGGAAACGCTGGTGTGTGACGGCCCCTGATTTCCTGTGTCCTGGTAATGTTTTCTAACCTTTTCTCACCCCACCCTTCTTCCCGCCTTCCCCATCTTTGTCCTGCCTCCTTCCCTTTGTTCACCATTTCTCTCCCAGTCTCCCATTGCCATGTCCTCCTTCCCGCTTCTCTCCTTATGTTGTAATGACCCGTGCCTCCCCTCACCCTAGTTAACTTTCGTCCCTTTCCTTGTGAGCATCTTTGAGATAAATCTTTAAAATGTTTTTTAACATTTTCAACATTTTAAAGATTTGTATTTGCTTTTATTTATGTACACGTGAGCCGCAAGTATGCAGGGACCTGAGGAGGCCAAAGAGCGTGGAACTAGAGTTACAAGGTGGTTGTGAGCCACTCCATGTGGGTGCCAAACTCAGGTACTCAGGGAGAACAGCGAGTGTTCTTAGTTGCCAGATCCATCGCTCTGGCTCTATAGCCTTTTCTTTTTAGAAGGCTAAGTTACAAGAAAAGATCTGAAAAGTCCCCTCTGGAGCCCTCGGAGCTTGAACCCTATCCGTTTTTTCCTCAGACCTGGAAAAAAAAATGGCTGAGCTTGTGTTTCAAGAAATGCTGATTCTTCCTTTTCCTTTAGATGAAAGTTGGGATAATCCCAAGACATTTCCTTCTGTAACATATTTTCCTCTTCTCCCCAAGCCAGCTCAAATGTGTTCACCTTGTCAGTTAAACTGGGTTGAGGGTGGAAGGTAAGACCTGTGAGTATCACATTACTGAGAGGCATAGCTAACTTTAAACTTTTATTTATTTATTTATTTATTTATTTATTTATTTATTTATATTTGCATGGATATTTTGCCTCCATGCATGTTTGTGCATCATGTGTATGCCTGGCCTCTCCACAGAGGTAAGAAGAGGGTGTCAAACTTCTTGGGACTGTAGTTACAAACCATGTGGGTACTTGGAATTGAACTGGTGTCTTCTGAAAGAGCAGGCAGTGCTCTTAACTACTGACTCATCTCTCCAGCCCCTGCATATCTAACTCTTAAAGAATCATTTTCTGACGACTGGCCATCAGCTACTCATAACACAGTCTGCAAGGACATGACAAACCATAGCTTTTTTAGCAAACATGAAAAACCAGTAATGTTTCCCATGAAGAAACTGTACTCCATCAGCCAGTTTAAGCTGTAAAACCTTAAAAGCAATTGTGTGTTTTCTTCTGATTCTTGCATTTTCTCTTCCTCTTTCTCTTTCTTTCACAAAGATTGTATGTGATGGTAATTTATAAATATTCTCCCCAGTAATGCTCAATTTATAGAAAGAAATATTTCTGAGTTGTGAGTCCCGGAGATATGATCCATACTTCAGAAAGCGACAGAGATGGCGGCAGTGGGGGACCCGGGGTGGGGGAGGTTTTCTGGCTTTGGGAGTTGTGAGGACAATGATCATAGTTTGTAGGGAACAATGCCAGGAGTTGGGTTGTTAGAGAACCTGCTCTGGGGACTGTAAGAGTCAAAGGACATGGAGCAAGGAGTCTGTATTCTGCATGGAGTGCACTCTTCATCAGTGAAGAGAGAGAGAGAAAGAGGGAGGAAGAAAAAGGTGCACAGAAAAAATCCTTGAGGTAAAGCAGGAGATGTTGTTTTGTGTCATGGTGGAGTGTTGGGCTTTTCTGCTTAAGGTAGTACAAGATTTTAATCATGGGGAACATATCATGGAACATGTATTTGAGGGCAATTCCCCTCATAGCTGGAAGAAGAAAGGGAGAAGGAGCCAAGATAGTGGCAAGGAGGCACCTGGTGATTTTAAGTGACACTTTGTAATCTGTGTCTGTTGTGGGGTATTTGTACACTGTGTGAAGATGTGTCACTGTGATTAGTTTAATAAAGAGTCGGATGACCAGTAGCTAGGCAGGAAGAAGTTAGGCATTACTTCTGGGGACAGAGAGGAGTCTGGAAAAAAAGAAAGAAAGAAAGAAGGCTTTGCCAGCCAAACATGGAGAAGAAACAGGAGGGGCAAGATAGAAGAGAAATAAATTCCACATTATAGAATATAGATTAAAATAAATCATAAGAGTTAGTTAGGACCCAGCCAAAGCTATAGGCTGAGCTTTCAAGATTAATAAGAAGTCTCCGTGTTGTTATTTATGAACTGGCAACCCAAAGAAAGATCTGAATACATGTATCTTTTCACACCCCCAGTTCAGCGTTTCCCGCCATGCACCTACTTCTTATTATACATCACCCCACAAAGCAAAATAGGGGAGTCTAAGCTTCTTGAAGTCAACTTATTTGGCATTCCCAGTTTCTTCCTATGGCTGGGATCAGCTTGGTGTCTTACCCCATGCAGTTTTACTGAGCCCTGTGCTCACAGAGCCTCCCTCTCTGTCCTTAACTGAGTCCTCTGTTGCCACCATCTTGAATTTTTACACTTTTGAATGAATGCCTTTCGTTCTTAGCTTAGAGTGAGCTTCACACTTTGTTTAGAGAGGGTCCTGCTTGCAGCAATTTATGGATAGTAGATGACCAGTAATTCTTCAAGCCCTGGTGCAAGAACGGCTTGGCAATTACTAGATTTTTTTTTCCATGATTAATAAAGACCATCATGAGCCTTTCCATAAAGAGAACAGTGCTTGTCTTTCCCGAGGACAGGGAGACCCTCTTCCTGAGCCCATGCTGACACGCTTCTCACTGGCTCCTCTGCCTCACAACGTCTGGACCATGGCCAGAAGCTGCATGGAAGAGGCCGAAGGCACTCTTGACATTTGCAAAGTTAAACACTTGGAGAAACTTCAGGTAGAAAGGATTAGGCTAAAGCTAAAAGCGGCTGGCCTGTGAGCTCCTTGCCTGTTGCCTGCTTCTCCTTGTTCTCATGGTTCTTAGCATGTTTATTCTCTCCTCTCTCAGTGGCCAAAGGACAAGTTTAAAATTTCTGATTTCCTCTGGGGAGCCTGAGAGAGGCAAGAGGCATTGAATACAGGAAATCATGTGGAGAGAATTTCTCGTTTATTACAGTCCCCAGATTACTTCCCTTCCCCAGCCTCCGCCTCCACCTCCAGCCACACGGTGCCTCCCAGTTTCTTCCTGCACTGAGGGACAGCTCACAGTTCACCTCTGCCCTGAGTTCTGGAAGCCTGGGAGTATCTGAAGACTGATCTGGAGAAACTCAACCCTCCTCAGGTTACCTGAAGGAATGGACCGCCCTTAAGTTAACGCCTCCACTCAGAGGTCTGGGGGCAGAGCTTCCATATCGGAGTAGACGTGAAGAGGCTTCCCACTGCTGAAGAGGAAGGTAGGTGCTTGTGTGGGTTTTTTTGTCTCCTTGGATGTGAGGCTAGCTACTCTAAAGCAGATGGACGGGTGCCTGTCGGCCGTGGCTACCTGTTCTCAACTTGTGTGCCCTATGGAGATTCGTTGAGTTAAAGATTGTCTGGGTAAATCGTGGTGGCCAGAGAGTATTCTGGTTGGTTGTTTTGAGTTCGCGTGTCTGGCTGGAGAATAGTGATCCAGCAAAGACCATGAGACACAAAGTGTGACCCTTGTTTTCTTTGGAGGAGTATTTCATTGGGGGTGGTGTGTTTTGGCTTCTGTGTGATGAAGGGGACATATTTGTGCTCTGACTTGCCTTTCCCCCCGCTGTGCAGACCTTTGCCACAAGTGTTTTAACTAGTTTTCAAGTTAAGAATATAGCAAGGTAGAGAGAGAGGGCGCTAGCTACAGTATAGGTGGCTTTCGCTGACACAACTGTGGTTTTTTATCTTATTTTTATTTCTTAAATAGACATGTTGTTCAGGGATTTAGTGGACATCTGTGTTGTCTTCCACAACTTTCTTGCTCTTCCTGAGATTCCCTGTGCCACATGTCCAGCGAGAGCTACAAGCCTGGCTTTACCTGTTTGGCATGGAAATCCTATGCAGGCATGATGCTTGTCCTTTAAGACCTGGCCACCTCGGCTGGGTGTCAGTGAGATGACGGTGCAGCTGAATCCCAGGGAAGGTGTGGCAGATCAGTTCACGGAGTTCTGATTTGGGTGGGGTGCTCCCATGCTTCATTGTTTCACGTCCCCCTCATCAGCAGCCTTTCCTTGAGGAGAGAGATTTGCCCTGACTCCAAAGACTATCAGCCAATGTGCTCAACTCTTTCCCCTCTCTTCCTTGGTCAAGACGCCTCATTTGTTTATGTTTTTGCCACCGTATACTTAGCTTTGGCATCACCTTTCTTCACCCATCCCCTGTTTTTTGCTACAGAGTTCTTGGCAAATGTAACTTTTGCCAAATTGTGCCTTTGTGGTTCTCCTGCTGAACTGTGTCTAATATATACACCCCACTGCCTACAGCTCTACTGCCTAAGGGGCTCAGGGACCGTTTGCATCAGGGATCGCTTAAGGGCTCCTTAGAAATGCAGACACTCATCTCTTCACTAGACTGAGTCTGTGCTTCATCCAGACTGCTGGGTGCGTGACACGTGTACTAAATCTTGCCAGGTTCTGTCTGCAGGGAGGGCAGATGACTCTTTCAAGGGCTGCTCCATAACACCCTGCCAGCCTCCCCTCTCACCTCCTGACTTCCCAGCTGTGCCAAGTGCCACTTCCCTCATTGTATGATCCCTCTGCTGTTCACCTATGATTGGGTGTGCTTTTGTCTCTGCCTGGATACCTCTCTTCGGTGCCCCCCCCATTACCCACTACAGCCTTGTTTTACTCTCATGCCCCCCACATTCAGTGTCTTCAGGTTTTATGGTACACAAAGTACGGTTGCTATGGGTTTTCTCATCCTTGACTAGACTCTGATGCTTTCTTTCTGAATCCATGCACTCAACACAACATCTGGCCTATCATTCGGATCAATCGGCATTGTCTGAGTTCCTGAATGAATGGATGAAGGAACACATGAACGTGTGAGCTACTATAATCATTTCAATTAATGGTCAGAATGAGATGTATAGTTAGAAGCTTAGAAGGCTGGAAGTGTCTGTAGCATCTTCCCGTATTCCTTTGATCTGAGACTTTGCCGGACTCAATTATCCACCAAGTATTTTGAGGATATACTGTGTGCCATGAGTTTTTTTTTTTAATTCTCTACATCTCCCTGGATAGCTAACGTCTCTGGTTAGGCACTTGCTAATCCCTTCTCCCCATGCTTTACCACACTAACTCAGAGATTTACTCTCTCAGCCGTGTGTACGGAACACCTTCCGCTCTCAGGCGGCTGGTGGTGCAATAGGAACGTGATGGCAAATGAATCGATGTGACCCTGAGCAAGAAACCTTTCAGTATCCTCCCTCATACTCTTCCCTCTGCCCTCTAAAGAAAAGAAAGTGAAGAAATTGAGAAAACAAAGAGATCACAAATGTTAACATATGCAAGTAAGGTATTTAAGATGTCATAGAGCGGAAAGACTCCCATTGTGTTCTGGGGGTCTCTGGCTGAAACTCCTGCACCTGTGGCTGTCTTGCCTGGTGACTTTGGGTCTCCAACCTTTCTCTAAGCCTTGGTTTTGTGCGGTGGTGGAAGGGAAGCGTTGGTGTCCTGTTGTACAGAGGTTGGGGTGCCTCTGTTCTCAGATTGACTCATGATAATTGTTTTGAGAGAGGATCTTATGTATCCCAGGCTATTCTTGAACTATGTAGCCAGAAATGATCTTGAACTTCTGATGCCCCTGTTTCCACCTTCAAGTCTTGGGTTTTCATGTCTGCCCTTATCACACCCAGTTTAGACTATACCGGAGCTGGAACCCGGGAATCATGCATGTGAAGCAAGGTCACTACTGAGTTACCCCTCACCCCTCACGATAATCTGAAGGGCAGTGAGCTGTGGTTCTCCGAAGCAAAGTTGCAAAGAGACCCTAAGGGAGTCCTTCTCGCTCTGCCTTTAGCCCCAGCCATAGGTGTCCACGTTGCCCTTTGGTGCCCTTTCCTAAGGCACTGCATAGCAGCAGCTCCAAGGGAGCTTGCAGGAAAACGACACTTTCTATGTGTACTCAGACCCAACCGCTAGACTTGGGTTGACCCAAGCCACTCTGGCCTTCTCGAGTGACTTCTCTCTCTGTCTTTTAACTCTCTTTTTCCTGATCCTCTACCACTGACGTTTCCTAATAAGAACCTCCTGGACGTCCAGAACTCTTGCTTGCTTCCTGTTGCTCACACCGCTTTGCCTCTCACTTACTGCACCTTTGTACAACAGCCCTTCAGCTCGTTTCCCAACTACTCAAATTTGCACTCTTCTCTATAAATAACAGGCAATAGCTCTAGTCATAAAAGGATGTTATGCTACTTGGGAGGGTTCTAATGAACAACCGTACATAGATTGGTTTATATATTACAATCTCTCTCTCTCTCTCTCTCTCTCTCTCTCTCTCTCTCTCTCTCTCTCTCTCCCTTCCTCCCTTTTGTGCCCCTTTGTTTTCTTTCTTTCTTCTCCTCCTACCACCCTTTCTGAGCTGTATGCTGCCCAGGCTGGGCTCCGTCTTAATAAATAGACCAGGAGGGAAGAGCCTTGAACACTTGGTCTTCCTGCCTCTCTCTAAGTGCTGGGATTCCAGCCGAGCAGCGCCTCACCTAGCTTTTCTTTTAATTGCAGCCTTTTACCTGTGGGGTGAAAAGAGGTAAAGCCAATTTTAAATCCCTTGTTGTTGCTTCCTTCCTTAACTAAGTAGTTGTACCTTGCTAAACCTCAATTCTGTTTCTGAAAATCGGTACTAGCACACAAGGTGAAGGGAAGATGAAGCAAGCGGCTAATGTATGTAACAAGCTGCTTGGCTGAACTATACCAGCAGAGCTGGGGAGATGGCTCACGGGCTAAAATGCTTGCCTGGAAGACTTGTGAACCTGAGTTCGCATAGCCAGATGTGGCAGGGCACATCTGTAATCTTAGCTCTGCAGGGAAGGGGAGGCACAGAGACAAGTGGCTCTTTAGAGCTTTCTGCTCCCTAATCCAACCTAATCAATGAACTCCAGGTTCGGTGAGGAGACCGTCTCCAAAACTAAGGCAGGGAACAACAGAGGGGCACCCCAAAGCCGACCTCTGGCATATGTGAGTGTGTGAGTGTGTATACGCAGTCACACGGAGTCACACACTCTAAAAGAGTGCTTAAAAGAGGCGAAGATGGTGAGAGTGCGGATAGGATCACCCATCGAATAAATAGCCGAAGGACACGCAGGTGTTTGAAGGAAGAGCTACATTGTGTAAAATGTAAAGATTGCCTTCAGTTACTCTAAGGTCTCTGGTATGGTAAAGAGAAAGCCATCAGATTATGGAGTAGAAATAATAGGGTAAAAGATTTCAACTCAGTTTGTGGAAGGATTTACCCACCGTCAGAATTGTCTAAAAATGGGTGAGTTGTCCTGCAGGGGTGGGGAACACCCTGTCCTGGGCAGCTTTCCAGCACCCCAGGAGACCAGCGACCAGGGTGTTCCCAAAGGGATGCCTGGCTGGGTGGGGTCTGCTCGATGACATTGAAGGTCCCTTCCCGCTCTTGAGAATCTCATGACATCAGTGCCCTAATCCAAGCCACCAGATTAAAAAAAAAAAAAAAAGCACTAGCCTGGAGTGACGTGAGCTGACTTCTCACTTGCTAGCCGTATTTTTTGACTGCAATAATTTAAAAATAGGACCTTTGCAACAATAGACTAGTCGGACTTCCAGGAAAAAGGCGCAAAAAAAGAAATGAGACCACTCGGGTCACTCGGGAACTTGACTGTGGCTTGGTCTTGGCCCTTGCATTACAAACACATTCTTATATGGTAGGAAACTGCTGAGTTTGGTGACATTTTCAGCCGACATAGAATCAGGCAACTGCCACAAGCTCATTCTCCAGCTGTGAAACAGGAGTCCTTTGTGGATGTACATGTAGGCTAAGACTTTTTAGCTACTCCAGAGATCTGACTGAAACATAGCAAGGCTAAATCGTGCATGCTTTTCTGATGCCATGAGTCTGGTGTCTGACCTCTGGGGAAAGACGAAAGCTAGCTGGGGTGAGCTGCCTTCTCTAACATCAAGTTCTCCAGCTTTCTATCCACCCTTTCTTCTTATAAAGATGACCGCATTGATCATAGCCTCTGCTTGACGATAACTTGGGAGTTTCCTAGAGATGTGAGAATCAGCTTAAGTGGGCTCAGGCTGTCTAAACTTCTGGCTAATACTCAGTTCTCTGTAGACTCAGGAGAACTGACTCTGCTTGCAGTCTGTTTAGGACCCTCACATCCTTCTGAGGATGCTGGGTTGTATTCCAGCACACCTTGGCTTCCGAAAGTCTCACACTGAGATCCCAGGGGTAGGAAAAAGAACAGCAACCGTCCCTTCTACAGAAAAGAGAACCAACAAAGGCAGCAGTTTGTCTTGCAGAAACAGAGGTGCAGCATAGTTTATTCTGCAGGTTTTCTTAAAGACGGCTATGCAATAAAAATTTTCTTTGAAATATAATCAGCAGTGCAGGGCCACAATATAGAACCTTTGCAGAGCGATGTGTTTATTTATAGATGCACTTTGGCTACGCCGCATAGCAAAGCAACTGTCTAACATCCACAACGTGGCCCTGGGAATTTCCTCCAACAAGGCTGTGCTTCCGTCCATTGTTGCAGTACAAAGGGCAGAAGGAGGCTTGAGTGGGGATCTTGTTAACCCCACCTAGAGGGAAACATGGAGACTGTCATCCCCTTCAGTCAATGTGATCCCCAGTGCAGGGGGTCAAGATGGAGGTCGTCCTCCACTCTGGGCAAATGCAAATGAGGAGATAGGTTTGATTATTTTGCCTAAAAATATCTCAGACAGCGGTGATGGCAATTAGACAATAATGATCTGCTTTCTATTTGCGGCAAAGGATGCACCCCTCACCAGTGTTGGATGCTGGATTCTGGTGGAGGTTTGATACGGGGTGGCATTTGAGGAGGCATGTTAAATTTTATAACAAAGGGGTTTTTAGCATAATACTGTAGACAAAAAGCCATAAGAGTATACACACAGTCCCAACACGCATGCACAGGTTCTTGCTAATGCAAGCACAGGTCCTTGAATCACCCAGAATTTTATAATTATTGTAGGCTTGGATTTGTTCATCTTTAAGATAAATATAAAAGGTCTCATATTTTATTAGTTTGGAGATAAATAAGCTACTATATTACAAGCTATCAGACTTTAACTAGACTTTCGCTTAAGGTTCTACGGTATGGTTCTACTTTGCTAAAAGTTCCTTATAAGTCATTCCTATGAAAGTATTTAACAACCAGCTTCCCCTACTGTAGGCAAAAAAGCCCAGAATGCCAGTTAAGCTCGGTATGGGGCACACACTTCTAATATTAGTGCTAGGGAGGCTGAGGCAGGAGTAGCTCTCCAAGTTCAGAGTCAGCCTGGGCTACAGAGAGATTTAGTGCTAGGATACCCTGAGCTACATGGAGTGATCTTTTCTCAAAACCTCCTAAGATCTGGCTATGCTGAGATCTTCAGTAAGTGATGTGCTTGCCTCGCAGCGTGAGAACACCAGTTCAGTCCATGGAGCGCCTGTAAAAAGATGCGTACGGTGGATCTGTCTGGCCCGAGGACTGGGATGGCAAAGGCAGACAGGTCTTTGATGCTCCACTGGTCCTCCAGCCTAGCCTACTTGGTAGACTCCAGGCAAATAAAAGACTCTATGTCAAAAAACAAGGTGGACAGCCTTTGAGGAATGGCAGGCAAACTTGCCCTCTGCCTACCACATGCACGCTCACTGAAGTACGTGTGCGCGTGCATGCAGCCACACACTCAAATTCCGAAATCAAAACAAAAACTTATTTTACTTGATGGCCCGTTGTATTTTAATCACCCTGCACATTCCGAGGGAGGTCTGTGCAGCACTGTTTAAGGGCTCAGTGCCCTGGCTTGTGTCTGAGGGTCTCGTGGGAGGAAAAGGTGGGTCTCACGTCTACATGCCACATTTCACACCTGCCCTGCCGTCTGTGATCATGATTCCAGGAGCTCAAGGCCCAGCCCCAACCCCAACACAGTCAAAGCCTCAGGGAGCAAAGAGGACCTGCGTGTAGAAAGAGCAGGTCAGTGGAAGCCATGATCCCTGGGCCTTGTCAGCAGGTGGCCCTTCCAAGGTCCCTTCCAGGTCCCCAGATGCAGAAAACCGTTTGCCAGCCCCACAGTGAGAATACAAGAATGCTGGTAAAAATGCCTTTCTGGGTTGTTTTGTTGGCTGAGTGTTTATTATCAGACACCCCTCAGGGGTTCACAGGGCAGGTTGCAAAGGTCCGTGTGAGGCCTGGGAATTTCCTTCCATAGAGGCCATGCTTCCTGTCTTTGTTGTTCCTCAAAGAACAAGTGGAGGCATTACTAGAGATCCCCACTTAACCCTCTCTTGCTGCTGCCTTGTGGCTCCTCATAGCTGAAAACACACACACACACACACACACACACACACACACACACACACTGGCAAGTAAAAGATTTATGCATTTCAACCGCATGTGTGCTCTTGCAACATGCCGGTTCATGAGCATGCAATTCCGGGTGCTTGTGTGTGCATACACACGTATATGCACTAATTCAGTGTCAGTTTTTTCTCAAATAAGAGTCGAGTTCCCCACCTCATAGTGTACTTATTGACCAAAGCAGAGGCATGGCAAACTGAAAGACCTTTTCATAGGATAACAATAGTTTATTGAACATACTTCTGCAATACTGTTAAGCACAAAGGAGATGCAAAAGTTCTAGAAAATTCTAGAGCATATGATACACACATGTGTAGGCACACACTTTCATGCATGGTGAGGATGCAAAGATGTCAGACAATTGTCTGGGCTAAGAACAGGAAGGATTAGAAGAAGGCCTTGAGTTCTGATCTTGCCTGAGACTCTTCTGTGTTCTCTAGAAACACCGTCTGGAATTCTCTAAGTACCAGGACAGTGAGTGCCCACGTGCCCTCCCCCATTTCTGTACACATGTGTGCAAGCACACTTTGCTCTCAGGAGGAAGGCTTGAAACAGTCCCCTGTCGCTAGCTCTAATTAAAATCACAGTTCTGGTCATTTCCTCTCCGAGTCTCCATTTTCTACACAGTCGAAGTGACTGAGAGCGTGGCTATCATACTATTTTAATTTTCATCCCGGGAGCGTTTGAGCGTGAATTCTGCCACTTGTTTACTCTCCTCTCAAAGCCCAGAGAGTGGTTTGCAGAGGATGTCTGAGGGGGAACCATGGCTACTGTGGAGATAGAGTGTGTGCATTGTGTCAGCGCAGCAGCTGTCCGACCTCCTTTCTCCTAGGAGTCGAAGGAATGGAGAACTGCCCCAGAGGACGCACGCTCTCCCAGCTGTGGGTTGGGGATGGGATCGCACAGCCTCTGCTGGGCTGTCAGCAGGAAGTATTGTACTGCTGTTTGTTCTTAATAAACCTAATCCCTTTACAGTATTTATTGTGTGCATGCTCGTGTGTGCATAGGTGCACGCATGTGTGCAGGCACATGTGTGTGCATGCTTGTGGAATCTAGAGCTCGATATTGAGTGCCTTCCCCATCTCTCTCCACCTTACCTTTGGAGACAAGATCTGTCACTTAACCTGGAGCTCCCAGTAATTCACCTCGACTGTCTAGTCAACTGGATCTCTGGATTGCTCTGTCTCTGTCCTTACTCTGTAATCAGCTCTGGGATTACAGCTATGCACTGCAGCACCCAGACTTTTGCATAGTCTCTAGGGATCTGAACTTGGATCCTGATTCTTGTGTAGTCATATTGTACCAGCTGAGCCAGCTCCCAGCCCATGTTTTCTGTTTTTGCAATACAGCAGTGCAAGAGAACTGTAAATGACAAAGGACCAGAGATGCCAAGCAAGGGGAATACAGGTATGATAAGATGTGGGTAGAGTGTTGGACAGAAAGCAGATTCCCGGGTCCTCTGGGCCCTTGAAGCCAGACCCTGTATATAGGCACGAGAGGGGTGGGAGGCAGGAAAGGAAAACATGCTGCCAGTTGCTCATTTTCAAGTAGCATCTTTTATGGTATTCCCAAAGTCTGACACACATTACTCATCTATAAAAACTGTTGTCTAGAAAACCCCCCTATGTTGGTTTAGCAGACAGTTTACATTTACAATGGTGCCAAAGGGCCCCTTCACAAGTTCTTTGGGGTGAGTGTGATGGTTAGCTTGTAAACTTGACACATCTAGCTTCACCTGGGGAGAGAGGCTGGATAAGGGACTGTCTACATTGGGTTGACCTTGTGAACATGTCTGTGCAAACTGTTTCGGGTAACTGCTGTGGGAAGACTCAGCCTACCATGGGCAACCCCATTCCCTAGGCAAGGAGCTGGGATCGTAGAGGAGTGGAGGAATCAAACTGAGCCCAGGCAGCTACTCAAGCAAATGCACATACATTCATTCCTATCTGTTCTCGACTGTAGGTATGATGTGACCAGTTATAGACTGTAACCTGTAATTGTAAACGGAAACAAATCTCTTTCTTTCCCAAATCTCCCCTCCACTGCCCCCAAATATTTAACACAGCAGCAGAAATGAAGTTTGAATAGTAGGTTTACGATTTTTTACTCTAGGCTCATCTTTACTAGAACATTTACTCTGATGAATGTGTAGCCCTGGTTTGAGGCACTGTTTGGAAACTCTACCTTCCTCCGTTCAATCTTTTGTAATATTGCACTTACCCTTCTGTTGTTTGCATCTCAGCACTTTTGTGTCTTGGAACACAATAGAATGTAGCGGCAAGAACTGGATTTGGGGCTCAGATTCTGCCTGAGCTTTTTCGATAGGTTTGGTTTTTTTTCAGTTTGTGTAGTTTTTTGTTTTGTCTTAAGCCTTGAAAAGTTGTTTCGTTTTTATCAGTCTTCTCATCTGAAGTGGAAATAATTTACTAATTTATACAATATTATGAAAGTTAAATGACAAAGTACATAAAGTTTTATCAAAAGCGCTCAGAACACACTTGTGATGAGATTTGTTCCCAAGTAAAGACAGGAATCACTAGTAACACCTCCACCAGCAGGAAAGTCTGTAATTTTAGGAAACCTGTAACCTGTGGACGGGTTCTTTCTTAAAGTCTTAAGACAATGTTCTAGATTATGGTTATAACTTGGTGGTAGAATACATGCTTAACTTGTAAAAAAAGCCCTCCATTTGATTGTTAATATGGGAGGGGGAACTAAAGACTGAAAACAAAGAGAAAAAAGAAAATACTCAGTTCTGTTTAGCCAGCAAATTAATGTTACTCCCTGATGTGAATGCCCTTACTCAGAAAAGGGTAGGATTTAAAAAATAATAAATGTCTGCTTAGAATCCGAAATGGTAGCTTTAGTTTGTAATCTGGGCAGTTAGGGAGGGTGGGGCTTTAGTTTGCAATCTGAGCTCTTGGGGTGGGTGGAGCTTCAGTTTGCAAACTGAGCACTTGAAATGGGTGGGTTTTAGTTTGTAATCTGTGAAACTGGGGTGGGTGGGGCTTTCGTTTGTAATCTAAGTAAGCAGTTGGGGTGGGTGGGGCTTTAGTTTGTAATCTGAGCTCTTGGGGTGGGTGTGTAGGCATTGAAACAGGAGGATCACTGCTAGCTGGAGTCCAACCTGCCCTACATAGAAGTTAGAGAGTATCCTGGGCTATTCAGTGAGACTATGTCTCAAAAACAAACTAAGAATATAGGGGGCTAGAGAGATGGCTCAGCAGTTGATAGCACTTGATCCTCTTGCAGAGAACCCAAGCTAAGTTCCCATCATCCACATTTGGAGACTCCCACACTCTGCAACTCCAATTCCTGAGATCTGATGCCCTGTTCTGGCCTTATCAGGAGCCTGCACTTCTGTGTACATTGCCACATAAAAACACACATGCACATATGCATAGTTAGAAAATACAATTAAATCAATCTAATCTACTTAGATAACCTGCCTGTGAACAGAGATTGCAGCCGGACACTCAGTCACCTGGAAAGAGCATCTATAAAAGTCCACATGTTATCTGTACCTTCTCCTCAGTTTAGCAGCAATTCAGCCCTCTGTATGTTCAAATCAAATGGCTGACTTAAAGGTTTTTTAACCAGAGAATTTTTTTATTTGAAGTCCACATTAAGTAAATACTTTCATAAATGGTAATTTTGATGATACATTTACTTATTTATTTTGATAGATTAGCCTTCAAAATTAACACACACACACAGCCATTATTAAGAATTTGGCTAATATTTCTAGTTGATTGAGATTGTTTGGTTTCATTTTAGCCTCAAAAGCTAACCCATCAAGCTTGAGCATCTGTAAATGGATATACTTACACATTCATGGAGATACATGCTAGAAATTTATGGTGGTTATGCATGTGGGGTTCTTAGCTGCGGGATTGCAAGGCATCATTTGTACCAGAGAAAGAGAAGAAAGGAGGAAAAATATTAGTAACCTAGAAAGAACTGAGACTGTTTGGAGAGAGGGAGGGAGAGGCTAAAAGGTGTGAGTTCACTGTGCATGTGCACACAGATAAGCAAAAAAGCATCTTAGGTCTTTCTGGAACTTTCCTTGCTAGCAAGGAGGCCCTAATACTTACCAGGCTTAGCTCTCAGCGTTTCCGGGGCACAATACCATTTAATATCTTCATTTCACAGGTGAGAAAACGGAGGACTGGAGAGGTTAAATAACTTGCCTGGCCTCCGTAGTTAATCAGTGGTAGAATTGAAGCCTTTAATCCAGCAGCATGGCACCACAGGCCAAGTTCTTGCTTTTTCTAGGATTCTAATAATACGCCACCTCAAGGGTCATTCACAAACATGAATGAGCATCCACTTCTCTGGACCGCATACTACAAGGTGCTGGGCCTGAAAAGTTGGCAAACACCAACAGGGTAGGAATGGCGCAGGAAGGAGAGCCTAAAAATAGATCTTTTGCAAAGCAGCTCAGTTAGTGTTCTGACAGAAGGAAGTCGGGGTGTGCTCGCAGCTGGAGAGGATTCCGACAGTAACCTTGAACCGGCCCCTGAAGGACAGGGCAAGCCAATGCAACAGAGACACAGGCCATCCTCAGGACAGGGGATCGCATTAGCTGCAGGGCTCTTGGGTAAGAGGAAAGGGAGGAGGCATTCATGTATGAAGTCATCGTTTTGTCTGTCATAAATGTTTAACTCTTGTCAACTGTGTCTCGATAAAACTGGGTAGGATTGACAAAGCACAGGAGGAGACAAAGCTGGATGTGGAAATAGAAGTTCTAATTACTAAGGGTATTAGCTGGAGTTAAGTGTGTGTGTGTGTGTGTGTGTGTGTGTGTGCTTGTGTGCTGGTGTGGGTAATTGCATATGTGTTGGGGTGTGTGCGTACGTGTTGGGGTGTGTGCATACATGTCGGGGGAGAAAGGAGAGATGCTCTGTGGATTGACCCAAGAGCACCTCTGTGTGCCAGAGTTTCTCCCAAGGCCCTGATGGTCTCACACCAGGCTGGGAGCCAAGCAGTCTCAGCATCTTCTCAAGAGTGAGAAACTAGAGAATAAGTTTCTGTCTCTCCATAACCATTAAATTCCCATGTGCCCTGGAAACATCGCAGAACTTGGTAGACGGCTAGTTGCCAAGCCCCGCTGCTGGTTTTAGGTTGGAAAGTCTGGGGCGGGCCCCAGGATTTTACAGCACTACCTGATGGAATCCACCATTTGACACCCACATGCTAAAACCACTGTTGTGTGAATTCAGGTCCCTCTCTCGCGTATAAAGGCAGGAACCTCACAAAATCGCAGGAACCTCACAAAATCGTTTGGATCATCCTTAGGTCATGTTACTTAGAAATGTTCTCAGAGGAAGGTCACTAAATCTCTTCTTTGTGGTAAATGCCTCTTTTATTTTTAAACATTTCTGTAATTAAATAAAACCCAAATCCAGATATTTCTGATATTCTGGTTCATTTGGTTTGTAAGGGGTCAAAATATGGTGACTTCTAGGGTTCTTAGGAATTTTAAGAATTGGTCCTTTGAAACCTCTGTTTGCAAAGCAGGAACTCAATTGTTGCCCAGAACAAACACTTGAATCAGGCAATCTGTTCCTTTGGAGGACTTTCACGCTGCAGCGTTTAAGCAACTTTCCATAATAACCCAGGAGAGTTTGAAACTGAGTCTTTGTGGCCTGGACCATGGAGGAGAAAACAGGAGGTCTGTGTCCTGTCTCTGAGTGTGGTCTGCTAGCAAAGACAGAATATATCCTGAGGGCTGTTTTTTCCTCCAGGGTAGATAAGGCAGGAAGAGCTAGGAAACCAAGATCACTGACAAGAAAGGATTGGAAGAATGGATAGGGAGGAATCTGTGTGTTCCTTTACCTTCCTCCCGTTTTGTTTACAGGGCTTGGGGTAGAGGGGGTGCTGAAGCCCTCCCAAATCTTTCAGCTGCAGGTCAGGGCCCCAAATGCCACAGAAGAACAACTGAAATCTTTTATACTTCAGATTTAAAGGGGAATGTTGGGGTTGTCAAGATGGCTCAGTTGGCATGGTAGAAGTAGAGACCCAAACCCCAAAAGTTGTCCTCTGACCAAAAACGCACAAGGGGATGCCACTTTCAAAGCCACCAGAATGCTGTCATTCGGCTTACAGAGAATTTACATGGTGTTTGAACTGGTTTTACGGGGTTTCTAGTTTTAAGGGTGTCCATGTTTCCCAAACACACAAATTCAATGGAAAATTGTGTTTCCTCAAAGCGACTCTTGGTAGGGAACCTTTCTGGTCCTCAAGATGCTTACTATTATGTTGGAAGTAGAGCAGTCGGTCCTTGAGGGCCCTTTGCTGCGAGGCTCCAAGAAGCTCATGGGAAGCAGACACTTTAGTGAGTGACACTGCTTAACGTAGCTGAGAAAATTCTGGTGGCACCAGTCATGGGAACACATGCCTGAAATCCCAGTCTTTGGGGGCTAGAAATGGGAGGATCAGAAAGTCAAGGTTGTCCTTGGCTACACAACCAGTTTAAGGTCAGCCTCGGATATAGGAGAACCTAGCTTAGAAAACACAAAGAGGCCTGAGCCGGGATGGAGGAGTAAGGAGCAGGAGGTGGGTTTCACGAGGGGGAAGAAGGAGCGGCTCATGCCTCCCCAACATTCAGATGCACACACTCACACTCCTCTGTGGTCTTTACACAGTCCTTGCTCATCAAATTACAGAGATTGCCTTTTTACTTGTCTGCTTTGCTCTTTCAGTCAGATCTTATAGGGGAAAATTAATGCCACTCTGAAAAATTTATGGAAGAGGTGGCTAACTCTGAAGCATGGAAAAACCGCCCACATGGTTGCTTCTCCTTGGGCGAAAAGTGGCAAGGAGAGGGGAAGATGAGGAGTGTCATAAGAACTTGGCAAGATCGATGGCTGTAGGCACATGGTTTGCTCTGGATCAGAAGCTGAGGGCAATCATTTACTGAACTGAAGCCTGGCCAGAGAGAAGAGAAGTAAATTCTGCAATATCTCCCCCTGGAATGCTTCCTTATACTCCCCAGGATCAGCAGGGAGCAGGGGAGCCTTCCCTGAGAGTTGTTTCATCCCTGTTCTGTAGCAATGCCTTCTTGAGGACATGGTGTTATAGAATAGGGCACTCAACAGGACACCAAAAGACAAAGAAGGACCTGGAGGGGAAGCTGAGACTAACCAGTACTTTTCTGTTGCTATAGTTACCGCTTCTTCTTGGTTTCTGGACCAAGATCATTCAGATCTTGGTTGGGGTTAGTACTCTAGGCAGACATAGAAGGAAGAAATGAGAGATGGATTGGCATCTAGATGGCCCAGTGCCTGTACTTTCCTGTCTAAGTGTACTGCGTGAGCATCTGCACTTTGCAAACTCCGAACAAGGTCCCCAGCCCAGAAAGCACCAGTGAACATGAACGTGTACCCAGGTGTTGTTGCTCTGATATCTGCTGTGCTAGACACATGAGACGATTTAGCCATAGCTGACCCCCACCCGCTTGGATAGGAGGAAGCTCAGGGTTCCACCCTTTCCTTGCTGAGACTGAGTTTTCTCATCTATAAAATGAAGATGCGCATGGTTCCTCCTCGGGATCTGAGGGATATGGGAACCTGGCGCTGCGACGGGCAAGGTAAACAAGGGCAGTAGCAACCACTGGAGCTGCTCCTTCATCTTTTATAAGTTCAATATTTTATTAATAAATTAGCATTTATTAATAAAATGTCAATGAATTTATTGATGAAATTAATATTTTCATTAATTTTGGAGAATTTCATATGTATGCAATGTATTTTGGTTATATTCAACCCCATTCCTCCTCCCTAACTCCTCCCATATCTTACCCCCACCACTCTCCCACCCATCCCAACCTGGAATCATTTTTTCGTTGTTTTTGAGTCCAATTTGTGCTGCCTTTATACTTGTGGGTGGAGCCATGTACTGGAGCGTGGTCTAACTACCAGGGACAACACCCTTAAAGAAAACTGTCTCTCCCTTCCTCAGGAGCCATCAACTGCCTGTGGCAGAAAGGGGGGCAGCAGGAGTGGGGGAGGGAACTGTGAGCCCCTCTCCCCTCTACACTAGAATGCTTCCTGGCTTGGTCTTAGGCAGGTCTTGTAGAGGCAACTGCAGCTCCCAATGAGTGGTCTGTTATTCACACAAAACCCGTCCTCTAACTGTGAGAGAGGTGTTGCCAAATGTTTCCAGAGGCGCTGCCTTCTGCCCTGGGGTTGTCATTCCACACTCATGATTAGGGACCTGGTCAGGAGGTAAGAAACAGCCTGTCCTTCTGGGCTGCTTCACCCCTGTTCCCCAGCAAGACTTCCTGCTTCCTTCCTTCGGGGTCATGTGGAGTGGAAGCTTGTTTGCCTCCAGGCTCTGCAGACCTCCTTTTTAAAAAGTGGCCCAGGGGGCTTGGAACTGAGAATTTTGATGCTTTCCTTCCTCTTAGTTAGGAAGATATTTCCAGATGGAGCCAGTCAGGGGAAGTGGGGAGACTGGAGAAAGGAAGAGGTAGGATTAGCTTCTTCTGAAGACGGTAGACCCTTTTGAGTCTTGGGATTCACATAGCCTTCCTGTTCTGTGAGCTCTCTCCCCATTCCTACTTGGCATCAACAAGTCTGTCCTCCACCCAACTTTGTACATGAGTCCTGAAAGGATTCAAGGATGACACTAATTAAGACGACTGGGTGACCTTTAAAGCCGTTCCCTCTGCTCCTGTGAAGAGGTCCTTCAGAGGCTTGGTGACCCTGGAGTCCCGAGGGAGGCTACAGAGTATTTAAAATGAATAGAAGGGGAACCAAAGTCTGAAAAAGGTGATCAGAACATGGTATCACTTCTGGACGATGCTAAAAACAAGTAAAGCCTTTGCTATTCTAAGTTCTGAAGAATTGCTCACAGCAGAGTTCAGCAGTATTACCTAAGCTTCTAGTTAGTGTAGCTGTGCCTTTTTGTTTAAAGTTTATTCTAGACTGGGGTGGTGGCATAGGTCTTTAATCCTAATACTCAGGAGGCTGAAGCACCAGGATTTCTGTGAATTTGAGCTTAGCATGATCTACATAGGCCTCCCAGGGCTCCACAGTGAGACCTTGTCTCGAGGGAAGAAAAAGGCATGTATGCAACACTGGAGTTAATTCAGACAGCTCTCATTCATATAATGGCTCCTGGCACAGAAAGACTCAGCTACTCTGTTGCTTTTAATCCTATAGTCCTGGGGGGTAACGCAGATGGCTCAGCAGTTAAGAGAGCTTGCTGCTCTTCCAGAGGACCTGGACCTGGAAGAATAGATCCTCTTTAAAGTAAGCTCTGGGGCTAGGGACACAGAGCACTGTCTTAACATGAACCAAGGGCTCCATCCCCAGCATTAAATAAACCCAGGATGGTGGCCTCCATCCCAGCATTTGGGGAGCAGAGGCAGGAAGATCAGAAGTTCAAGATCATCTCTAACTACACAGCGTGTTCAAGGCCAGGGTAGGCTACCTGTGGCTCTTTCAGAAACAGTAGCTAGCCATGCTGGCACGGGGTTGGAAAGACAAAGAAACTGGGCAGGAATCACTTCAGTTCTAAAACCCTGTGATCGCGAGAGTTTCTGTCTGTGTTTAAAATTTGATAAGTACAAATTTTAGTTCATACTTAAATATTTCACTGGATTAATAACATTTATGACAAGAAATTTTTCCATCTTAGTTAATAATTTTCAATTTAATTAGTCAAGAAAATTATGGTTTTGGCCGGTCCGTGGTGGCACATGCCTTAAATCCCAGCACTTGGGAGGCAGAGACAAATGGATCTCTGTGAGTTCGAGGCCAGCCTGGTCTACAAGAGCTAGTTACAGGACAGGTCCCAAAAATACAGAGAAACTCTGTCTCAAAAAAAAAAAAAAGAAAGAAAGAAAGAAAGAAAGAAAGAAAGAAAAGGAAAAGAAAATTATTCTTTCAAATAAAAATAAGGGAGTATCACAGAAGAGATAACCGTGCTAAAGAACTTAAAGAGCGTGTATTTCTGGGTTCAATCCCTAGCACTTGGGGGAGAGGGGAGACTAGCTCAATGAAAAGAGAAGAATTTAGGTAAAGATCTGGTCTACTTGTTAAATATACTACAATCCTTCGCGGTCCATAGTCATGTGTGTATCTGCTGCCTCCTTCATTCCAACTCCAGTGTGAAATTTGACTGTGTATGAGATCCAGGTGTGCGTGCGCACGTGCACACACACACACACATCTGTACCTTCATGTATGTATTTGTGTGGCTAGACTAAAAATCTAAATGGCTTTCCCATATCAGCATTCCAGGTCAGATGAGGCAAGCTGGAGGGGTGTGGGCCTGGAATAGTCATATAATTGTGTACTAACCTTCAAATCCAAAAATAGCTTCTTAGTTCTGAGAGGCGAACACTGATAAACCAAAGTCGACGTAATTAGGAAAAGGCTTGAACTTGGAAACACAGACCCTTCCTTGTGTTGGGGTATGTCATCAGAACTGTGGCAGGATGGGCAGACTCCACAGGGCAAGGCACCAGTTTGCACAATGCTAGGTCACATTTCAAAGAGCAGTAGCAGCCACCACAAACACCCTTCCCTTTAACTTCTTGCCCTGCCTGGAAAACAGTGTCGGGCTAGAACCCAAAGACAATTCATCTTCACAGTTATCAGCTTGATTAGGAGGGCAACCGCAAGGTCAGTTCCTGCATCGGAGGTCCCCGTACCAGTGAACAAAGAAGGCACCATCCCTGTGTGCCGTGCCCATGTAAGCAGGGACATCTCCATGACTTAGGTCTGGGGAGAAAAAGGATTCAGATGACTTATAGGCAAGTCACTAGTGACTAATGCTTTTCCCCAGTGTGAAAACCAACAAGTTATTCTGAACACGAGTGAGCCACTACCATAGAGTATGGAAATTATGTCCTCACATCTCTTAAATGATTCTCAAGAGATAACGAAAAAGTGGGGTCCTTGCTCCCCGTGGACTTTTCTCACTGTTTCCTCAAGGTGTACTCACAGATCCTCAATTTTTAGCCTTCCTCATCTCTAGGCCTTTAGATTCTTCTTCATAATGTTCAATCTTTGTTGTTGTTGTTGTTGTTGTTTTGAGATAGGGTTTCTCTGTGTAACAGCTGTAGTTGTTCTGGAACTAGCTCTGTAAGCCAGGCTGGGTTCAAACTCACAGAGATCCGCCTGCCTCTGCCTCCTGAGTGCTGGTATTAAAGGAGTGTGCCACACTGTCTGGCATCTCCAGACCTTTAAAAAAGCACAAGGAGTCAAACTTCAGAAAATTTGATTCTCATTTGTGCTTCAAGTTCCATCTTCACCACTGCTACCCCCAACAATAACTTGGGGCTTCTCCTCAGTCAGCCTCATTTTGGCCCCTTTTTATGACTGAATTTCAGAGCCATTGTAGTTCTTCTTCATAGATATGAGTGGTACTTGGCCAGTCCTTCCCATATTTCAGTCTAGAGCAAGCATCTTCATGGTGCCTGACATGTGATGTATTCTTGAAGAAGCTTTTTAGAAAGACTGTGTCATCTCCCGTGGAATTGAGAGATGAGTTAGTACAGGGCTGTGCCTGTAGAACACAAAGATAGAGACCCTGGAGCCTAACCTTAGGTAGGTGGGTGAGGTGGCAATTGTACTACTGGGAAACCCTTTTATGGTTGACCAGAAGTCTATGCTAATTTGTTATTGCTACCCTTGTGTTGTACATTTTGGAAAGCTTATGTTTTGAGCTTTCCCCCAGGAAAAATTTTACTTCACCCAAATAGTGTATAGAACATGGTAGTGTATTTCTTTGTGTACGGAGAGTTGGTCATACTTCTAATAATAGGGGTTTCATTGGGGTTTTAATGTCATAGAAAACCTCGTGTGGCTAAGTTATTGTGATGGTTAATCTCAATGATCTGTTTGATCTTAGAGAAGCTTAAGAAGGATTATTGTTATTGGATTAATTAAAGAAAGAAAACCTGCTTGCTGTGAACGACACCGTTACCTTGGTTAAGATTCTGGGTTGTGCCGGGCGGTGGTGGCGCACGCCTTTAATCCCAGCAATCGGGAGGCAGAGGCAGGCGGATCTCTGTGAGTTCGAGACCAGCCTGGTCTACAAGAGCTAGTTCCAGGACAGGCTCCAAAACCACAGAGAAACCCTGTCTCGAAAAACCAAAAGTAAATAAATTTAAAAAATAAAAAAAATTAAAAAAAAAGATTCTGGGTTATATATAAAGGAGAAGGCCGATTGAACATAAGCAATGTTTATTCTCTGCTTCCTGACTGAATACTCAATTTGACCAGCTGCTTCTAACTGCTACCTTGACATCTCCATCATGATCACTATGAACCAAAAGAAAGCTTTCCTTACTTAAGTTGCTTTGTCAGTGTATATTATCAGCAACACCAAAGTAACTAAGACAGTCAGCCACCAAGTCCCACCCTGACATTACTTTTGACTGTGTTGAATTATGCTAATGGCAGGTGTCCTAGACAGCTAAAAACTGAGGGGGTAAAAGAAAGTGTGACTTTGATTACTCATTTGATGTGGGAGGTCCTTCTGTATATGTGTTGCTGTTATTGGTTGATGAATAAAGCTATTTGGGCCAAGAGCAGGGCAGAATAAAGCCAGGTGGGAAATATGAACAGAGATATATAGAGTAGGCTGAGTCAGAGAGATGCTATGTAGCTGCTTAAGGAGAAAGACACTGCTCAAACCTTATAGTAGGCCACAACCTCGTGGTGATACACAGATGAATAGAAATGAGTTAATTTAACATATAAGAGTTAGTTAATAAGAAGTCTGAGCTAATAGACCAAATAGTGTTGTAATTTATATAGTTTCTGTGTGATTATTCAGGTCTGGGCAGCCAGGAAACGAAAGAGCCGTCTCCGGTTATACTCATTCATTTCTTTGAAAAACATTAATTGAACACCTTCTTTTTAATAGTTGCTAAGCGTCTTGAACCACCTTTCCTTTCCTCTTCTTCTTTGTTCCTCGATGTACACATGTATGTATGTTGTATGTGTATATGTACATGTACATGAGCCACAACGTGTGCCATAGCATGTGATGGTCAGAGGACAACTCAGACATAGATCGCCAAACTAGTCAGTTTGATGTAGTCTCTACCTTCAGAGGTTGAAATTACAGGCAGGCCACCATACACACCTGGCATTTACCTGGATTCTAAGGATCCAAATTCTGGTCCACACACTTGCTTGTCAATGAGCCTTTCTTCCCAGCTCCTTCTTTTCATCTTCTATATGAGCTCTCCTAGATCCCAGGCTGGTCTTGAACCACTGTGTAGCCAAAGATGACCTTGAATTTCTAATTATCCTGCCTCCCCATCCCTAGTGCTGGGGTAACAGGTGTGCGACACCACTTCTAGTTTATGGTGCTGCGATTGAACCTATGGCTTTGTGCATTTTAGCTGTGGTGGCTACTCTTGGTTGTCACCTTGACTACATCTGGAATTAACTAAATCCAAAAATGGAGGGCATATCACCGAAGGATTGTTTGCTCCATTTGAAGTAGGAAGATCAACTTCTATTCCAGATCTTGAGGTGGGAAGACTCATGCCTTCAATCTGGGTCACACCTTCTGCCGAAAGGGCATGGAAAGCAGTTTTCCCCTTTGCCTGCTTGTCCTCACCTTGTTAGCACATCCATTCCTTTTCTAGAACAAGAATCTACTCCTTTGGGACTCCAGCATATATTTGAGGACCAGCTGAGACACCCAGCCCTGTGAATGGAACAGCTACTGGATTCTTGGTCTTTCCTTCACAGCCAGCCGTTGTTTGATTAACCAGATTGGAACCTATAAGCCATTCTAATAAATCCCCATTCTCTCTCTGTCTCTCTCCATATATATAAATATATATATATATATTATTTGTAAAATGAATCTCTATATGTTTGTTTACATGATATATTACATATAAAATGAGTATATATAAAGAGAGAGATTCATTTTATAAGCCTATAACTCTAGAGCACCCTGACCAATATATTAAGCCAGAGCTCTACCAACTGAGCTGGCTCCCCAGCCCTTACTTTTTCTTTTTGTGACTGGTGATGGAGCTGGAGAAGAGGTAGTTGCTGTGACAGTAACAGAGGAGCCTTGCCGTGAGTCGGGGGAGAGTCAAAGGGCTGTGTCAAAGGAAAAGTTCGAAAGGCCATTGTAGAGCACACTGTTGGGACTGATTTTCACACCTAGAGAGAAAGGCAGTGAGACCGGAGCATGGAGGAGGAAGGAAGCTATCAGGAGAAGTGGGAGCATTTTCGTCCTAAACTACAGGGAAAACAAAAAACGTAGAGACCCAAGTGAAGCAACAAGGAACTGTTCTATTTAACTGACCTTTCTCAAGTCGGCTGCTAAGAGTGAGGCGGGGGCTGTGCAGTGGCCAGTTTGAAAAACAGCGTCAGTTACAGAATGGCCTGGATATGTGACTGCAGAGATTTCACAGTTAGCAGGAAGCAGATGAATGTGTGTGCAAATGCCATGCGGCCCTCGGGTACTTCTCAAACTCCTGCCTCCTGAACTTGCTTGCTTTTCTTTACCCTCTGTCCCCTACATTTCTTTTATATAAAATAAATTCCAAACCTACACTAATTCACATTAATATACAACCTATGGGTAATAGAAATGGACAACAGGCCAGCCCTTCAAAACTGTGGGTCAGAGGACAAGATCTTCTTCCATTTAAAACCACTTGCTTCTGAAAGTACAATTTCAGATATGGAGAGGCAGTGGACATAGGTTTCTCTGTTTGCTTCAAATCCTGCCACTGAGAGGCTGAGAAAATGGCTTGGTAGGTGAAACGACTTTTCACCCTCAACAAACATAAAAGCCAAGAACCCTACTAGGCATCTTTAACCCCTGTCCTGGGGAGGGGGGTCCTGGGTAGGAACAGGTGAATTCCTATAGCTCACTGGCCAACCTAGTTTAGCTGAATCAACAAACTTTAGGTTGAGGAAGAGATGCTGTCTCAAAAAGCTATAAGGTGAGAAGGTACTAAGGATGTCAACTTATGTTGACCTCTGACTTCTACAAGCACACACACACTCTTGTAACAGAAGTGACCATTTCTGCTCTGGTGCCACGTGGTGCCATTTAGTTCAGACCACTATTGTGCCGGTCACTACAGTTTCAGGTCAGTGGTATTACAACGTGCTAAAATTTGCTCAGCATCCTCCCATGGGAGGATGCAGGCTCTGGGAAGAGCTGTCCAGTTTATTTAATGTGTCCTTTATTATTAATAATACTGTTTGGCTCTAATTAAGTCGAGAATCCAGGCACTGTGCCTCATGCTTGTTATCCTAACAGCCAGGAGATTGGGACAGAGAAGTCCCATGAGATTGAGGCCAGCTCGAGCTATGTACCATGACCCTTTCTCAATTAAAAATACATAAATAAGTAAAACAAAAAGTTAGGACAAATCCTAAAGAAAAGACCACTAAGAGGACTAATCTAAGCTTGGCATCACCTCTTTCTGTAATCAGAAATGGTCCCTTCATCTCAGATATCACATATGGGTGACTATCTGCATCTATGTAGAAATATTGCAACACAGAAGCAAGAGATAAAGGGGGTGTTAACAGTGTCCTTGAGCGAGAACTGAAGCGACAGATCCCTGAGACGTCCGAGGAGAATGTGGAGTTTTTATTAGTGGAATAGAGAGTAGAATGTTATGTTATCTTAAAGAATGGAGAGCAGATGAAAGGGCCATGTTTGGGAGGGAAGAGGAGACAGGTCCTCTGGACCAAGGGTGGTGAGCCTACAGAGCCATCCACCGGAGCGGTGATGGAAGCCCTGCCAGGGCGGTGTCACTCCAAGCATGTTCTATAAATACATCTTCAATCACTCCCCGACCCCTTCCTGGTCACACTCACATTTCCTGTGTGTGTTCCACAGAATTCACAACCCCACTTCTTTGTTTTGTTTACTTCCATTTTCATTTGCACGGAGTTAGGGCAGCACAGGCACCACTGATGTGGGGAGTGGGGACTCTTTGGGCTGAGTAGCCCAGGAGAATATCCGTGCTTTTAGGGGTTCACAGGCATCAGAAGATGGCTCCTAACGGCTGGGTTCTGCTTGGTTCTAGAATCCACTCCGGTGTGGGCCAGCTTTCTACTTCACACGCTCTTGTGATGCTCACCCACTATCTGGCATCATTCTAGTTAGAATCAGGTGCGAGCCTACTGGAAGCATCAGAGCGACTATAGGCACGGATTATCCAGGGAGGACCAGGCAACCCCACAGCATTATCTGCTCTTAATCTTAGGTTATATCGATGGAGCTCTTTCTGGGACAAGGCTGGCTGGCTGACATGCTAATGAGAAAGGTTTAGTTGTGGACATTGTCTGAAAAAGAATTTTCTGTCTTTATCCTCTACGGTGCTGCTGCTCTGAGAACTCAAGAAAGGCTGAGACCTGGGTGGTGTGTGTGATTAGGAGCTGGCGAAGAAGGAGGAAATGAGTCCCTGGTGCTTCCTGTCAGCAGGAATGACGTTATTAAGGGAACTGTGGTTTGAACATGTATAGAAAATTTCACTATCTGTATTAATAAACCGAGAAGGAATGCATGTTGGTAGATACTCCATTGCCCTCTGTAGGACAGAGTTGTCATGTGACTTTACCTCTGTGACTCACTGTTAACTGCTTCCCTTTCCATGGAAATTAAGGATGAGGGAATATGACTGAAGGAAATGCCACTGGGATATAAAGTTAATAGAACTGCATGGAAAGACAGAAGAGCTAAATCTGTTCTAGCTCTGACACTAACAAGGGACTGTCACCTCAGTTAAGCCTTTTAGCTTCCCCATAACACAGATAGTTGGGACAGTCACCTGATGTTTAGTTTTCATTGTCAAGTCAACAGTCACCTCGAAGAGGAATTGTTTATGTCAGGTTGGCTTGAGGATGTCTATGTGGGGTTGTTTTGAATGTTATTTGATGTCGAAAGATCATCCTTCTCTTGGTGGTATCATTCCCTAGGCTGGGCTTGAACTCTTATTAGGTAAAGAACACTAGTAAGCAAGCAGGTATCAAGAGTGTTTTGGTTTATCACTATGGTTGACTGTGGATGCCATTTGGCTAGCTGCTTGAATTCCTCCCTTGTCTTCCTCCAAAATGATAGTCTATGACCTGAAACTGTAAGCCAAATAAACCTCTTTTCATCAAGTCTTTTTGACAGAGTGTTTTTTATCACAGTGGCAGAAACAAAACTTGGCTACCTGGGCTTCCTTAATCTTTTTTGATTTTGATTTTTCTCTTGCCGTGCATGAACCTTTGGCTCCTATTTGTCTGGTAGCTTGGCAATGTGCCTGTTCAGTAGTCATGCTAATCACCTTAGTAAATTTGAAGGAAATTAATTCCTATTAAAAAGACTGTTTTTGTTTTTTATGGAGAGGTGATGGTTCAATGGGAAATGACGAAGCACTGTAAAGAACTGAGAATATTGGAATGGGCACAGGAGACACATTTCTAAGTGCGTCTAGAAGCTGGAGTCCAGTGTTTACACACTGCACCTGCTGTCAGACACTGAATACATTATCTGCGGATGCACAGCACCTGCCCCAATATGCACCACAAAAGCACCAAGGTGCATGACCAGTGTGCACAGGCATTAACATGTAGACCTCCCCAGACATTGAACACTGATTTATTTACACTAGCAGAGTTCAGTTTGGTTTCGATCTGATTGTGGCTGTGTCCAGATTCTTCCCTCTTAGAATAAGAAAACATTTGTTTTTGATTTTGCTGGAGCCCTAAGTTGAGAGAATTTAAACTTTTAAAGAGATTTTGGAGCTTTACAGAAATTTTGTATTTAAAAAGAGACTGGATATTTTAAAAGAGGCAGCTTTTTAAAGCATTTGAATGTGTAAGGCTATGAGACATTTTAAGAGGATAAAATGTTTTATATTGTAATGTTGATTTTAATGTGTGATCTTAGGATTGCACAAGAAAGGAAAGGCCATGTTTTAACAGTGGTGTGTTTATGTGTCAAGCTGACAAGGGTCTGTGGTGCTGGCTAGTTTTATGGCAGCTTGACAGAAGCTGTAGTCGTCTGGGAGGAGGGAACTTCAGATGAGAAAAGGGCATCCTTAAGATTGGGCTGTTGGCAAACCTGTGGGGCATTTTCTTAATTAGTGATTGATGTGGTAGGGTCCAACCCATTTTGGGTGGTACCACCCTAGGCTGGTGGTCCTGGGTTCTATAAGAAAGCAGGCTGAGCAAATCATGAGGAGCAAGTCAGTAAGCAGCATGCCTCCCTGGCCTTTGCATCAGCTGCTGCCTCCAGATTCCCACCCAGTTGGAGTTCTTGCTTCTTGGTTTCCCTCAATGGACTGTGAATTGGGACATGTAAGCCAAATAAAACCTTTTCCATAAAAAAAGGAAAACAAAATTTAAAAAAAGCATGTAGACCTCAAGAAGGAAAGTACAGCTTCCTTCCCAGGCCGAGAGACCCACAGCTTCTTCACGTGAGAGACCCTGCTCTCACGATACTAGGGGAGGAAGTAGCTATTGGAAGGGTGGGTGACAAACATAATGAGTGCCCCAGTAACTCTGATGCCACGTGCATCACAGCTGAAGTATGTGTGTGACACATGTCATGCCATAGGACCAATCAGCAATTTTTTTCCCCTCCAGGAATGATGTCACCTTAGAGAACCGGAAATTGTGTTTGAGGGTTCATGTGGGCTTCCCCAAAGTAGAGGTCAATAAGAGTCAAGTGAGGGTTACTGCTGGTAACTGTCCAGAGCCACACCTCATGTTTCCCTCTCCCAGGAACAGGCCAGGAAGGTAGCATTATCCAGCACAGGTTTCTACTTGGAGAATGTTTGGGCTTTCTGGCAGAGGCTGGGGTTTAGTGGAGGCACAAAGTGGTGAGAAGAAGCATCAGCTGGTCAGCTGTCTTATAAGATGGAAGACAAGAGATCTGCAATGGCCACAACTCTCTGAGAGATTTATAGTAGCAGACCCTTAGAAGAAGGGGTGTGTTAACCAGTGTGACCACAGCCTTGGAGGCGGCTGCTGAGCACAGGCATGTCCGGTGCCTTTAGTGCAGACTCTGCCAGGCTCTGCATACCTCAGATAGCAATGAAGCCATCTGTATGTTATAAAACAGCTTAGCTGTTTGCCCTTGCCTTCCTCACACAGAGAAAGGTCAGCAGCAGAGACGTGAAGATAGCAAAACAGAGCTGACCCTGGGCCACATTGGTCAAAAGGCTTGCCAACACCTGCTTATGGATTGGAAAAAAAATGAGGCTGAGTCAGCCAAGAAGTGGAAGTGGGAGTGTTCTCCCAGTCGGTTTTACACGGACTTTCTTGGGTTTGCTGCTTTGGCTGTGATTTGTGGTGGCGTATTATGTTCAAATATTAATTCTTCTCCATGGAATTAGTGGTTATCGTTTTGTTCTTTTGGGGTCCCTATATTCTGGCAGAAGAAAGGTAACCAGAGATACCAGCGAGGCTGTTAGGGATTGGGTGTGGGTTAGCCGGAGGATGGGGATGACCAAGACCCCTGAGACAGCTCATTTGGAGGGAAGGTCAGGGATTTCATTCTGGACACACACAGCCTGGGGTCCTGTTGAACTCTCAGCTGGAAATGGTGCATCAGCAGTTGGGTATGTGGGTCAGAGTTACAGGTCCATAATAGAGACTGGTATCAGTGAATCATTATACAGACATTTAAACCAAAGTGGAGATTGCCTTGGGATACACATCGACAGAGAATCATTCCAAAGTTGAAGCCATGGGACACTTGGCTGCGAGGAGGAGCCAGCTGTGAGAACCGACAGGGCACAACGTAATTTCAGCAGCTTCTTCTTGTTGTTGATCATCTACTACATCTCACTTCCAAAATAGGACCTGGGTATAAAATAAATCATACTAGTCCCTGCCCGTGAAGTGCTTATAGTCAATGCAGTCAACTAATCATTTGGCTACAGAATAGCAGCAGCAAAGACTCCTTTGACACAGCATGAGATGGGTGGAGCTGGGGAGCGGGGTGGGGGAGGCACTTGGCTTAGCGTAGGAGAGTCGGGAGGGTCTTTGGAGAAAATAAGACCCTTAAACTTAGAGAGAGAGAGTAGCATTTTGGGTGAAGAAGGGGAGAAGAGAAGACTAAAATGGCTGGATCCAAGTTGGACAATGCATGTTGATGGCCTCTGAAATCTCACCCAAGAGAGCAGGAGGTCTCTCTCTTTATGGTCACACTGGTACGTAAGACACTTCTGTTAATGGGCATGCCTAACACAGCGGATGGATTGTTTACTCCGACCGTGTCCATAGTTTGCTTGCAGAAGTTTGAGTTCTACTTGCTAACAACTGCAACTTTCTAGAATTAAAGAGAAAGGTGTCTGGGATGGTCAAAGCCACCTGCGGCCACAGCAAGGCAAGGCGCTCTATCACAGCCGACTCTGAGCCACAGACGAGACCATATGGCAGGCCCATTTCCCACCAGGCTTTGTTTTCCCTGCACAGTGTGTAGTGAGCACAGAGTGTTCCTGGTGACAACAGGAGGCTGTGGGCAAGGGGAAAAAAGGGAAAGTCACTTTGTCGTCAATTCCCGTTTCACAACAGAGAGCAAACTGCAATACCACCACTAAAGCAGGTGAGCATTGTAAGAAAGAAGAAAGGAAGGAAGGAAGGAAGGAAGGAAGGAAGGAGGAAAGAAAGAAAGAAAGAAAGAAAGAAAGAAAGAAAGAAAGAAAGAAGGAAAGAGAGAAGGAGGATCTCGCAGTAGCCCACACTGATAGAAAGCTCTGGTTTGAATCCTTGCATTCGGACTCTGGGGTCCTTGGCCTGACAGTACACAGTTTTCTTTAATATTTGGGACCATCCGGGGTTGCTTTCTTCCCACATAGGTTCCTGGGCCCTCACAGGCAGGACTTTTTTCAAACCTTGTGTGGACAGAGTTTCAGGAATTGAGCAGCATTTCCAAAAAAAAAAAAAAAAGTTTAATTAATGACAACATACCACGTTCCATGTTTATTCCAGCCCAGGCAGGTCGCAGCTTCTCCTTGAGCTCTGGTGTCCTCACTTTTAAGGTACGGGCAGGATTATTTTCCGTTCAAAAACTGTGACTGTGATTACAATTTACTCCTAAACCGTACTGGGAGCTTGCGGACTATCTTTCTCCATGTCTCTTCATTGTCAAATGCCCTTGTTACTGCGAAGGTGTTGAAGTGTCCCTGAATGAGTATCACTGGATCTAGAGTTCTCAGTTTCCCTGGGAACTAGATATCCCCTACTGTGACATGTTTGAAGCTCAGGTCTCCCTAAAGCTCATAGTCAGGTCTCCATCTTCTTTTTACTTCTGACTTCCTGGTCCTGCTAGAGATAAGGGGTTGGTGGGTAATTTTAATTTTCCATACGTAGTCTAGGTTCACAGTCATGCCTTGAGGGTTTAAATCATGTATTCTGCACCACACACTCCTAGGTGCTGACCCATTTTTGGTTTGCACTATTTGTATTTTAAAAAAAATTTTTTTACCCTCCTTTGGAGAAAGGAAAGCAAGAACAAGAGGCATTGCTCAAACAAATCTGTCTACTAGCTGGAGAGGCTTCTCAATAGGAGGACCTGAAGGACTTCCCATGGGCGTGAGGGAAATTGCACACTCCATCCGGGGAAGCGGACCAGGAAATCGCTTCTTGTTTTTCAAACAGCATAGAGGCTCTGGCGGATGGCTCCGTGAGGCTAGGAGGAATGCAGCTTGGAGGAGATAAACCTGAGCAAAGGAGTGGCCAGTCCTGTTCCCAATGAAGCCTGTCCCGCAGTCCCCTGATTGTCTGTAAGGCCCCCCTAGAAGGCTGTGGGCCAATGGCCCCATAGTGAAAAACATAGAAGTTTCTAGACATCTGTTGAGAATAGGCGCCTGGAGACAGCAGTGTGGACAGGTAAGGATTTCTTTCTTTTTTATTCTTCTTTCTGTAGCCTCTGTCCCTTTGTAGCAAGACCTCTGGCAACCTGAGGCATTTTGACATTCTTTTTACAGCATCGTCCAGATCCTGGTAACTTAGATTGCGCAAGATCATTGCACTGTTGGAAGTTCCCAGTGAGGTCTGCTCAGGGGGTCTTCCTCCAGTTCCCTGGGATCCTTTAGGATTTTCTCTTTAGTAGGGATTAATTTCCTGAACTGTCCCAAACTTGTCAGGAGCATTGGTGAACCAGTACTGTTCTGGTAGCCATGGGCTGTGGTGGTGGTCTGGAGGAAGAGGAGGTTGCCCTTGAGTAGGGGGAGGACTCCTGAGACAGAGCTTGGGGGGTGCAAAGACCTCCAGGCCTTGGCTGCTTGGGTGGGGTACAGAGACCTCCAGGCCATGGCTGAGGGGAAAGGAGCTTGTGTGTTGCTCAGTAAGTGTGTGGGACTCAGAACCAGTCAGACTTGCTTTGAAGGTTGTAGAAAGTAGGAAAAAATCTCTGTGGCATATGGTTTTCTCTTCTTTCTTTTTAAAAATTAAATATGAATATTTACATATATATATATATACTATATAAAGAATGCAGTATGCAGCTCAGGAAGAAAGGCAACGGCAATGATCTCTGGGTAAAGTGATGTTTTGATTGTATCTTTTTGTTTTTTAGTTTTTATTGAGTTGTATATTTTTCTCTGCTCCCCCTCCCCTTCTCCCTTTTCCTCTCCCCTTCTACCTTCTCCCCTCCCCTTCTACCTTCTCCCCCCTTCACCCTCCCCTTCTACCTTCTCCCATGATCCCATGCTTCCAATTTATTTTTTTATTTCTTTTTTTTTTTAAAGAAAGCCAGAATGTGCAATTCCACTATAACTTTGTCCTTTCTAAAGGGCCCAATGCAGTGATGTTTTTTTTTTTTTTTTTTTTTTTTTTTTTTTTTGTATCTCCTGCTTCTTAGAATGAGCCAGGATGGGGTCTCACACGTTCTCAACGTCAGCGTCCTTTGATGACACTTGGAATAACGTGGCACATGAGCAGTATGCACAATTCACTAGAACTTAGAAAGTATGAAAAAAATTCCATTTCTTTTTACTATTTTTCTATTTTGTGGTGCTTTTGGTTTTGGTACTTAATAATACTTAACAATATTAATAACAACTTCTTACAGATGAAATTTTGACTGTTAGTGGTCTGGGCATTGCCTTTGAAGGACATCAGTATTAGCCTTATTCTAGAAATAAAATGAGGAAACGATAAAGAGATTAACTGGCTATGCAGATCTATCAGTCATTCAATTGCTAAGTGGTTGACCAAGGGAAGACTGGGTGAAGGCGGAGGAGGACGTTTGATTTTTTACTTGATGGGTCATCTTCCAAATATTTTAATCTTCTGTAAAAAAGGCAGCCTTCTCTCTTTGTCCCCACTCTCTGTGTTGTAAAAAGATAAAGGTGTTAGAAAAAAATCGCAGTGAACAAGTCCTCATGGGTCACAGAGCACAAGAGGGGTCTTCAGAAAGAAGTAGCAGACGGGGAAACCTGAAAAATCCCTGAGAGTAACGACATCTCCCTCAGTTGTTTGTTTGTATTCTCTTGACGGGTCCAAGAATTCTGCACCCCAAAACCGAGGGTCACTTGGGGCTGCTGGGTCTGACCACCTGGCTCAACTTGCTTTCACAGTCCTCCCCCCCCCCCCATCAGAGCTCTCACCCGCTGTACTGACCCGGGGGCATGCTGGGCAGTCCAGTGCTGCAGGAGAATGTAGTCACACTCAGTGGCCCATCAGGGCAGTGAGGCTCACGCAGGCTGCCGCCTTCTGAGTGGTAAGGCTGATCTGCCTCCAGTAGGTCTCAGTCCAGTCTCATAAATAACCTCTGCACCCTCAGAAGACACCCCTACCTCTTCTTTCACTGTGCCACAGGGAAAGCCGGCCTCTGTCTGATTCTTGTTTTATTGAATAAAAGTGGAGAAGTGCACTCACATTTCAGGGAATACAAAAGCGAAGCTAAGGATTTGCCCAGCTTTATACAGCGACTCTTGCTGGGCTCAGAGAGGAGAACTCAGATAGATCTCTTTTTAGCTCTTCAGCCCCCTTCTTAGCCAGGAATGTGAAGATAAAAGATAAGAAAGAATTGACATGATTGTCTTGAGCAGGGTAGCTCTGCAGCCTGCTTTACTGGGGGTCCTGAAAGTGTATCAAGTCATGGCGTCATTTGGATGCGCGCAGACTAGGATACCTGCTGTTGGCCCAGGAGCTTCCCAACACCAGTGCAAGGGCCACACACTTCCCTGTCCTGGTTGAAGGAACCTCAACCAGGTTTGTTGTTTGCTTTCAATCTCCCCAGGGATTCCATTATGCCCTCAAGGCTGAGAGAGATACTCCTGGCTGTGAAGGGTGGAGGGGTCAAAGTGATTACCTGGCTGTGATTCTGCTAAGTTGGGGCTGTGCCTGGCTGTGAGTGTTAAGAGTTAGAATCCTGGCAGGCAAGGATGAAGAGGACATTCCTGTCCCCACCCACAGCGACATTGTCTTTCCCGGTTAAACTGAAATGACCCCACTGGCTTGACACAGATACATTAACTCCTGCTACTAGCAGATCTTACGGAGTCTGATTAGATGTCCCAGTAAACAGGATGTGCTCACTTAAGTGCCTGAACCGGGCCTCAGGCACACAGTAAGTGCACCAGGGATTTGCCGGTCCTGTGTTTCAGTTCATTTTGTTTGGCTCAGGCCAGCAGCCTCAAAAGTACTGAAATCTTGCTTACTTCCTAAAAGATAATCATATAAATCAAGACTTAAAAAAAAAAAACCAGCTCACTGGAATCAGATGTTGCCGAGCGGCTTGCTGGGTTTCATGGAGTTAAAAATGCAGGCACTCTTGTCCCGCATTGAGAAGTGGAGGGACATATGTTTACTGAGTGCTTACTGTGCTCCAAGCACCACACCCAGCGTCTTGTCAAGACTGCTCTTTTTCAGTTGTGCCCACAGGCCTGTATTATTATAATCCTGATTTTGTAGAAGAGCAAATATACAAAGGTTAAGTAAATTGCTTAAAGAAAAAGACTAGAGGGTGGTAGAGTCATAATTACATTTCAGGCAGTCTGACTTCAGAGTTCATGTACCTAATTATTGTGCCACACTCCAGAAACCACAAGAGTAGTGCCAAGAGATCCACAAGGCTGGGCCAGAAAAGCAGCCAGGTAGAGAAATGCAGGTATGTATTTCAAGGAAGGATGCACACCCGAAGATGAGAGACGGCATGTTACAAAGAAAAGATGAGAGACAGCATGCTACAGAGCTTAAGGGCACGGGGTTTGGCAATAGACACCACCACTTGCTATGTGACCTGGGTATACTGTGTAATTCAGCGAGGCTTTGGTTTTCCCAGTATACGAGGGGGGATAATGGTGCTTTTCATAAGATAGGATCATTAAGAGTAAGTGAACCTAATATGTGTGGCTAAAGCCTTAAACTTAGTCTGTAGACATGCTCGATAAAAGATAGCAGTCATTGTGATCGAGTTAAAAAAAAAAGGCGGGGAGGGGGGTGTACAAAACAATGCTCAAAGCTCAAAAAGGAAGGAAAAAAACCTTGGCAGTAGTCAAGTACGAGGAGACACACAGAGGTGGCAGTCCACCTGACCCACGTCTACTGTTAATGTTTGTGGCGTCTTTTGTAAAGGAAGTTACAGTGAAAGCATGTGAGATCTCTCTGTATCTAAATATCATGGAGATGACTTTGGCTGAGCTGGTTTGGTGTTCGGTTGTGGTGATTTGTTTGTCAAGAGTTGCCTAGGCATCCATCCTCGGGTCATCTGAAAATGCTTGACTTGCTTGCGTTAGACACAGTGGTGAGCTAGAGGAGAGGTCAGCCAGAGAAAACTTATCCGTTGCTGCTGTGTAGGCTGTATGGTCAGGGAAAGGGGGTAGGGGCATTCAAGGATGTGTGGTCAGGGAAAGGGGGGAGGGGCGTTCAGGAGAGCACAGCTGCCATCCAGATGTGATTGGGTGACATCCAAGAGTGTCCCAGTTACCTGGTTACTGGGTGGGCTGTCACTCCCTAGCCTTATCTGCTTCTTGTGCCCAAGAATAACAATACGCCTGTGGGCCTGCATGTCTGGAGTACAAACCAGCAGGAAGCAAGGCCGGGAAGAGATGGTTAGGAAAGACAGTGGTCACACAGAAGACTGGATTTGGTTCTAGCTGAGCTTAATTTAGACCCAGATGGAAATAGTACAGCTGGAATTATGTGCTTAGCACTTAGCAAATGGGCCAGGGCAGAAATAAAGCTTGGAGCATTCTCACCTAAGACGACTATTCAAACTGGAAAGCTAGACACCTCCCCAAGAGCAAAGATGTCAAGGAAGAAATGCTGAAATGGAAGGAGAGGCATTTGTGGAGACTCTGGCTACCGTGGTTATGGTGAATGAGAAGAACAGAGAAGCAGGGGAACAGGGGACAGAGAAGGGAGGTCACAGAGGGGACAAGATGAGGAGCCCCAGAGGGAGTTCTGGTGAGACACAGCATCAGTTCTTTTCTGTAAAATACCTCTTATAATAAACTCTAAAGTCACATGGTTCCAGTGAAGACATCTTGGAGCATTAAGGTCTTGTAGTTACATCTAGAGAGAAAAATGAAACGATTATGGTCTTCTTTTCCCAGTTTATGTGGCATAGTCCTATTGTTAAAATTCTCCTCATGGGCCGGGCGGTGGTGGTGCAGGCCTTTAATCCCAGCACTCAGGAGGCAGAGCAGAGGCAGGTGGATCTCTGTGAGTTCGAGGTTAGCCTGGTCTACAAGAGCTAGTTCCAGGACAAGCTTCAAAGCTACAGAGAAACCCTGTCTCGAAAAACAAAAACAAAACAAAACAAATTCTCCTCAGGGGGGAAATAAAAATTGAAGAGAATTAAGTTGATGAACAAGGATAGCCCCACCACATTGCAAGAAGGTGATGTGGCCAGGGCTGGAAGGATCAACTTCAGAAGGCCAAGATAGCTTTTAACTATGTACATGCTGGAGTATTGTGTGTGTGTGTGTGTGTGTGTGTGTGTGTGTGTGTGTGTGTATTCATGCATTCCTGGAAGCGTGTCTATGCATGTATGAAAGTGTGTGTGTTGAGGGTGGATCTCTACCTCTCTGTGTCTTCCTCAATCACCCCCCCCCACTTTATCTTTTGAGACAGGATTCTCTCACTAAGCCTGGAAGTCACCACTTCAGCTAGATTGGCTGGTGGCTAGCAAGCTGCAGGGATCCTTCCAGCTCCACAGGGTCTTACAGATGGCTACTGCTGAGCCTGGCTTTGTTATGTGATGCTGTGGGATTGAATTTAGGTGCTCTTATTTGCCCAGCAAACACTTTTTAACTAGACCAGCTCCCTAGCCCAACATGTTAAAATATTTTAAATTACATGACCAATGGCTATAGGTCTGAGTTTTCCACAATCCAGCAATGAAATAGTTAAAGTCTGGCCCAGCAGAGACCCCAGGCTGCAGGTGGCCACACATCATTAGTGTTATTTGCCTCCTCACCCACCAGCAGGAAAACCCACAGTACTGGGAAACCGAAACCTACTTCTTCTCAATCTGGTCCTTTGGCCAGCCACAAAGCTACCCCTGTCTGCAGTTGGAATGTCTGTTTGACATTGTTCTCCCTGATACAGGGAAACCCTTTCTGTGAAACACTGAAGCTATGAGATAGAATAGATAAGACTCCAGCGAGGAACTTCATGTTTTCTTAAAGATGACAATCTCTGCTGAAAGGTTAAAATCCCCCAGTGACTTACAAGGAGGCAAGAAAGCCGAAGGGTTATCAAGCATCAACACATGTGTCGTGTGTTTTGGAAAACTCCATCCCATTGTGGACAAACAAGCTCTGCTCTGTAATCAGATGGTCTCCGCGCTCCTGGGACACAATGCTGCCACAGAAGCTTATTTCAAGGCAAAGGAAAATTAAATAGGAAAAAAAATGCTCTTCAATAGAATCCTTTAATTGGCATTGTGTTTTGTGTTTGTGTTGAATAAATATTGACTTTATAATCCTGCATGTGCCAGGGATGAGTCATTGAATTAAATAAGGTCAACGAAGATAAGTCTTATCGACTCTGCCATGGTAAATACAGGTCTGTTGGGAACCTCTTAAAGCTACACTTAGGATTTTGAGTCTGCACTTCTGTAGTTCTGGAGAGAGATTATATATGGACAGCACCCCATCCTTACCAGATCCTCAACCATCAGGCAGATGAATGAAGACTTCTTATTTATTTATTTATTTATTTATTTATCCATTTAGTTTTGTTTCCTGTATGTGTGTGTGTGTGTGTGCACTTTCACACATATGTGCAGGTGCACACCCTCATGTATATATGGGCCAGAGGTCAACACTGGTTGTCTGTTTCCATAGCTCCCTACCTTTTAGATTGTTTTTGACTCACTGACTGTGGAGCTATCTAATTGGCTGGCTAGACTGGCTAACCACCAGTGCGCCTCAGGGAAGCTGCTGTCTCTACCTCCCCAGAGCTGGGATTATAGGCACGCACATCATGCTGAGTTTTCTTACATGGGTGCCAGGGATTGCAACTCGGCTTTGATACTTGCAAAGCAATTACTTTGCCCATCGAGGCGTTCCCCCAGCTCGAGAGCTGTTTTCTCTGTTTGCTTTCTCACAGTTCTTGGGGCCAAACTCAAGTCTTTGTCGGGTAGGCAACTGCTCTGACATTGAGCTACATCCCCAGTAAACAAAGAAATAATCTCAGCGCTTGAAGCTGCTCCTGAAACGAGGCACCATCGTCTAGGCAAGGAGCTTTGCTTTGCATTATTCTCTTTTGGTATGGTCATAAGTGAACATACTGTTTGTAGTCTAAGTCTTGATTTTGGTAAGGATATGTTTTCAGAAAGAACCTAGTCTCTACCCTTGGACAAGGAGGTGAGAGATATAAAGAGATAGCTACTCAATTACTTGTAAAGGGGACAATGGTATTTCTCCTTAGTGAGCCCGGCCAAGTTGAGTCAGAGGCAGGACTGCCCTTGAAATCACCCTAGTGTGAAATATAATTTGTTCCATTTATTAAAAAAAAAACTGTGGGTGCAACATTATCCACGTAGATGGTGCACACTGAAGGACCGTCACTCTCTTGAGACCATTGTGAGCAAATTCTTGAGTCCTGTGCCCGCCATCTCCAGTTCCGTACCTCCTACACAGTCTACAGCTCTTCCCAAGGTGATTGCCACCTCACTACCCCAATGAGACCCTTGTGAAGAGACCATCCTGTCTGAAGGTTCAGTGAACACCCTCAGCCCTTCTTCATGCACCTCTCAGCATGGATATTGTGACCACATCCTTCTTCTTTATTTTTCCAAGACATGGTTTCCCTGTTTAACAGTCCTAGCTGTGCTGGAACTAGCTCTTGTAGACCAGGTTGGCCTCAAACTCACAGGTATTCACCTGCCTCTGCCTCCCGAGTGCTGGGATTAAAGGTGTGCGCCACCACCGCCCAGCCCCTCCTTCTTAATGTCAAACCTTCCTGGTTTACATCATTCCCTGCTGGCTTTGGTTCTTTGCTTTAGTTTTCTATGTTTGTTTTTGGAAACAGTCGCACACATAGCTCAGGCTGGCCTTGATCACAAGATGCTCGTGCCTCAGCTTCAAAAGCACTGGAATTATATGCGTGCGTCGACATGGCTGGCCTCTTTCCCTTCCTGCTGCTCAAGTCTCATTCCGAAATATCTGGATGCAATCATCCTCTTGGCCTGGACCTCACTGTTTGGAATTCTGTTGAATTTGGTTCCAGCCTCCTCTCTTAAATTTTAGCTAATCCTTCGGTCAAAGTTGTCAGGTCTGCCTTCCCTGGATTCTGCTCACCTCCCAGAATCCCCGTCTTTTGCCGTCTTGATATCCAGGCACTCTGACCCATTTATAGCTCCTTAAATGAACTGCGATTTCGCCTACCTCAGGGCCTTTCTAATTCCCTCCCCCTAAAGATAGTTGAAATGTAGGCTTCTGGTTCCGATTATTTGAACACTATGCCTGGGACACCTTTCACAAACCCAAGACTGGTTCAGCTCCCTCTTATAGTTTTTAATTGTTTGCTTTTTGTCATTGTTGTTGTTTTCCAGAAAGTTCAGCATACTGATAAAATGATCCACAGTGGATTTAGGCTTCTTACATTTAAATTCTTACTCAAAGTTGTTTAAGCGGTATGTGACCAGTGAATTTTAAATCGTGCTGTTAATTAGAAAGCATGCCTGAAACACTTCAGTGGGACTGTTATAGAGATGAAGCTATTAAATAGAGTTGGTTCTCAGCATTGGGTACATAGCAACTGCTCAAGAACCGCTCATCCTCCAGGGACTTGAGTAATTGATCCTTTAATGATGTCTGTCTGCTTCATTAGCCTCCAAGCTCTTTGGAGAGAGGACTGTCTTTGTGACTGCCACTTCCTTGAGCCCAGCAGAACACCTGGCACTTGTCAAGACCTAATAAATGGACACATGAATAGATGGGAGAGGGAATCATGGGACAGGGAGGCCCAGGGCCTGCAAGGGTGTGTGTAGGTGTTCCAGGGCGAGGGCTACTTATAGCAGCATCAAGGAACTAGTGTTAGAAGGCAGCCTTTTCCTGGACGTGACGGGTGGGTAAACTTTGAATGCACAGTGACTGCTAGGCCTCTGAGATGAAGATTAATGAGCCAAGTAAACGGCAGGATTATCTGAGTTTGTAAAATACCTAAAAATAGTTTGCTGATAATTGTTACTCTCCACCCTCAAGAATGTTTTTTGTTTGACTTTTTGCTTTTGTATGAACTCTGGAAAACTTTTTGCACTACTTAGATACCTCTGTATCAGCCAACATCAGGAGGGGAAAGCTTATTAAACACATTATTAAAAATAAAAGGTCATGGGGGACCTTGGGTACCAGTGAAAGTGCTTTTAGTTTGAAAATCATTAAGAATAAGAGAAGCAGGGAAGGACTAGGGAGGAAGGTGCTCCAGAAAGATGCATCTTTCTGAAGAGATGGCCAAAGACAAAGCTACTGTTGCTATGGTACTGTTGCTACAGTACTGTTGCCATGGTACACCGGTTAGGCAGGGAGGCCTTGGCCAGGACTCACATCAGAGGGAGATGGTTTTAGAAGTCAGTCTGCAAGATTGCATCTGAGATGCAAAGCATGTAAGGAGTTGTAAATGTTCCGAGCAGTCACTGAGATGCTCCAAGGGCAACCACTGTCACTGAACTTGCCGTCATTGAGTTCTGTCAAATCCTTGCCTTAGTTCATAAGAAAACTCTGGCTCGGAAGATAAAGTGGCCTACACTGTATCCCAGGGATAACTCTTGGCAATATGCGGCTGGAATTCATGTTTCAATTTCCTGGTTTATTTTGAGAAAATTCTCCATTTATTTTTGTTTCTGTTTCACCAAGAAACTCTCTCGGCTTCAATGCCCTTTCTCTGGTGGTATAGGTCTCTAGGTAATCCATTTCTCCGCTATCAGGTACTAGCAGCATGGCTCTGAGCCCTGAACAAAGCTCCCATTTCTATATCTGGACAGTAAATAGTAATAGTTCAGTAGCCCCACGGAGTCGAGGACCGTGGAGAGGGTTAAATGAGACAATCCTCTTAGTTTTTAGTGGGATAAAGATGATATCTTACTGTGTAGCCGAGGCTACCTTTAAACTCATGATCTTCCTCCCTCTATTTCCTGAGTACTGAAAGGCTTGTACTCTGTGCCCAGAGAGCATCTCCCTTATAGAGAGCTTAACAGAGGCTGGGCTGTGGTAAGCTACGCTCGTAGTTAGGGACTGTCAGCCCTGTCACCAGCTGCATTTATCCAAATTCCTATAAATGTGGCTCACCGGGCTATAGGAAAATATGATTAGCTGGCATTTTAAGTAACTTCTAAGGTTCTGACTGTCTCCACACCTAGCTAACTGTGAGATAAAGTCAGCCCTAAACTTTAGCATCGTCATCTGAAAAACCAAGATGGCCGAGTGTATTTGGTGAGGGGGCAGATGAGAGAATGTGGGAAGACTTGGCAGTATGGAGTTTATCAAGCCATTCATTTCAAAAAAGCATTCCACAATGGCCCTGTTCGGAACATCCTGCATTTTTGAATAGTCCACAGAATCATCAGATGACCTAGACGTGACTATTTATGATCAGGAGTTGAACTCTGCAAGAGACCTCTTTCTGTTTTCTTCACCCTTGCCACTTCCTCACCTCTAATAAAATCGGAGTTAGCCTGGACAGCTGCTGGGATTCTAGAGGGTCAGTCTTCAATGCGGGGGGTGGGATGTCTCAGTTTTGGATGAGCAGGCTGGATTTTCGCTGTGCCTTTTCTGGTACACAGTCACTCTGGAAGAGCCCATCACTATTGATTGACAGCCGAGGAGTCAGACATGACGTGGTCCAAGCATTGCTGAGAATAGCCCTGACTTATTCCTGGAATGTTTCATCAGCCTGCACTTTCCTTTTTCTGCCTCTTAAAACTTCATAGACAGGAAGACAGTGTCTGAGTTGACCAGGAAGTTTCTCAGTACGGTGGGGTTAATCCTGGAAGCTAGACCACATTTCCCGGTTGTTCTCATGACTGGTCAGCTCCCACAACAGGTACCTTACAGGAGACTGTCCAGTACTTTAATTCCTTAAGAGAAGGATCGGGAATGATAGCAGATGGTTTTCTTTTTTTCTCTGGGTCTTTTAGTATTTGGACTTTGCTCCAGGAATGTGAGAAGCGATATGTCTTTCTAGGGGCATGCCAGCTTAAGGCCCCTGTGACCACGCATGGCCTTGAATGTAGGAGGCAGCTCCAGATCTCAGCTAGACCAGCGTGGATATTTTTCTCATTAACTAAGTTGCAAAGCCAGTTCTGGTTTCCGCATAGGTGAGCACGTCTGTGAGCTGGAGGACAGATACGTTAAGATCAGGGGCAAGGCAGGGAGGAATTTCAGCTTCACGCTTCTTCCCTGACGAAGCAGAAGCCTCAGTAGCTTAAGCGACCTTCTGCTGGCACTGGGTTCCCTTTGACCAAGCCCCTGTCACACTAGTTGCCAGTTATTTAGAATATTGCTTCCCCTTCTGAGTCCTGATTTCCTCCTTTCTTCCAAACAATGCCCCATCTTTGCAGTGTAGCTGACAACTGTGCCTCATTCCAGAGAATATTCATAGGATAGGGTCCTGTCTGTATCTCTTCACACACACACACACACACACACACACACACACACACACACACACACCACACAAATGAGTTAAATCATGTACTGTTGTGTTTTTCCCCAAATGTCTCAACAGACAGAAGAATGTCTACCAAGAATAGTCTCAAAGGAGGCTAGAGGCAGAGAGATGGGACTGTGTTGGCCACTGACCTATGCCAGTGCATCCGTGGCGACAGTTTAGGGACTTTATAATTCCTCATGACTCTAACCCAAATGAACAGAAAGGTTCACTGGAGCATATGGATAGTACAGATCTGAGGTTTGCTCTGGTGTCCTGGTGTCTGAGTTCCTCCCTAGACTCTCTTTCTCGTCTCTTATTTCTCACACCCTTGATTAATTAATTGCCTCACTGTGGTGCCGACCAGTATACAGTGTACTCTGTTGGGACCTAAGAAGATCGATTTGCCTTCTGAGTGAGTATCCTTTGGAGATATAAGATGGACTTATTCATCTTAGCCATAGCTGCTGTCAGCAGCCTTCATCAGCCTATGCCTACATCAAACACGTACATAAAGACCAATTAATGTGTCACTCTGGTTTCCTGCAGCAGATGCATCTGGCCTGTGGCATCTATCCCCATAACTGAAATTGCAAAGCATTGCCCTAAAATCACTGAGCCAAAGAATTTTAAAAACGCATTGATTGCCAGATGTGCAGACTGAAACGTTTCACAGAGCCGAGCCTTTCCCTTTCTCACCGGGGAGGAGGAAAAGGCAGTTGGCTCTTGACGACTGACATACAGTTCTTCCTGACAGGTGCTTCTTGGCCCTCATAGTGTGGCATCCTGATCCCGAGCCTCCGGTGCTCTCTGCAGCTCCCTCATGGCTGCCCTCTGCCCTTCACTGATCATTGGCCTGATAACCATTGTCATATTCGCCGTGCTTAGATGTTTCCAAATTCTTTTCTCAGGCGCTCTTCCTGGCTTTAAATCTCAGTTGCGTCTCAGGAAATTCTGAGAGAATTAAGGGAGGAAGTATTATGACCCCTACTTTGCAGGTGAAGTATTGGGATCAAAACTCATAGAAGATTTAATCAAGGATACAGGTCACAATAAAGCCCCTAATCCTAGACCCTAATCCAGATCTCCCATCTCAATCAGTGACTCTTTTCACTGCCACGCTTCATGTGAGAGGGCCAGGCAGTGGCTCAGTGGACAATGTACCTGCTGTATTACCATGTCGTTCAGTCCCAAGCAGCCACATTGAAGCCCAGTACAGTCTTGAGCATCCGCAATCTCAGTACTGCGGAGGTAGACAGGCAGGTCCTCGGCCTTGACGGCCAGCCAGTTGAGTCAGCCAATGAGCTCTAGGTTCAGTTAAAGACCTGCCTCAAAACAGGGTGGAGCACTCCAGAGGAAAATTCCCAGCATTGACTTCTGGCCTCCTCACGTGCACACATAGGCTAGCCAACCTGTGCACATACTGGCAATCACACAAAGACAGAAAAGAAGCGATCTATACCAACTCATTTTTCTTGGTTCCTGAATGTACTTGATTTGAGTGTATTGTTCTGATTTTCAAATACAAGAATGATTAATTCAGTTATAGTAAGGCTTCTGTATACATAACCAGTATTATATAAAGAGAGTTTAAAAGTTAGTTTGTCTCATAGGATACTTTATGGCATTAATATCATATTTGTACCATGACATAGTGCTATAAAGTAAAACTGATATTTTTAAAACTAAATACTAACAAGGTTTAGTCAATTAATATGGTCAAAGGGTCAACTGAACGGATTGCTTACAGAATTAAAACAACAACAACAACAACAAAAAGGTTAAAATAGACTAGGGTAGACATGAGAATATCCAAGTGCAGCAAGTGTAGCAAACGTGGGGCAAGTTCTCTGAATGGTGCAATCTGTATAGTGGCTTACAATAAAGAGATTTCCCATCTCTCTGTGCCTATCTATGTATGCAGGGTGTGCACATGCCTTGCTGCATGCGTGGAGACTGGAGGACAACTCAAGTGTCCAGCCTTCCCTTGTTTGAGGCAGGGTCTCTTTAACGTTCTCTATTGTGTACACCAGGCTAGCTGGCTAGGAGCTTCCGGGGACTGTTCATTTCATTTCACATCTGTCCACAGCAGCACTGGGTTTATAGATGGGGCCACCTTGCCTGGCTTTCCCTGAGTGCTGGGGGTGCAAAATCCCGCTCTTGTGTTTGTGCAGCATGCACTTGGAGCACCGCACCATCTCCCAGGCCTAGTAGAATCTCTTACTAAACTGCCCATCTCTTTTTCTTGTTTTCTTTCTTCAGCCTCATTTTCTCCTCCCTTTCATTCATCCCACCTTTCTTCATGAGTGCAGGAACTGAACCCCCAAACCTGCTTCCTTTGTTTTACTTACCTGCATTAACACCCCTAAACACCCTCCCCTCCTCAGCCTTCCTGACCTGTTTATATCCCCACTGAGACAATGCTTGTTTCTTAGTTTGATCATCCATGCCCTTCCCTTCCCTTCCCTTCTATGAAAAAGTCCTGTGGTGTGGCTTTCAAGACGGGGGTTAGCAATTCTTTCCTTGTTTCATAAATCAACCGCCATGTCTCTAAGGACTCATATTTCCATTTCAGGCAAAACAACTCGAATCTGAAGAAATGAAATTGCCAAGGACAGTCTCGTTCTGCTTTGTGCTAATTGTGACGTGTTCTTCAGAAGCGACGTTGAGCGAGAGCATTCAGTCCATGGCTCGGCCCTTGGTGAGTCAGTCCTCATCCACAGTGATTTCTCTATCCCCGTCCTTTGATTTCCTGGGAAGGTGGAAATCAGCAACCAGTTCTTTTAAAAAGCGGTGTAGGAGGGGAGTTTGAGGTTTTCTGTACAGGAACGTAGCTAGTCCTTGGTGTATTTACTGGGCTACAACTTTCTGCAGTCTGAAGTCAGTGCTAGTGTCAGGAGATTGCTCAGCCTAGCCTTCTCCACTCCCCACAGTGGCTTTGTTTTTTTGTTTTTTTTTTTTGTTTTTTTTTTTGGTTTTTCGAGACAGGGTTTCTCTGTGGTTTTGGAGCCTGTCCTGGAACTAGCTCTTGTAGACCAGACTGGTCTCGAACTCACAGAGATCCACCTGCCTCTGCCTCCCAAGTGCTGGGATTAAAGGTGTGTGCCACCACCGCCCTGCCACAGTGGGCTTTGTGCATTCAAGGAAAGCTATAAATACAGATCAATCCGAAATTGTGAATTTGCTTAAAACAGTCCAATTTAAAAACCATGCAACTCGATTGCATGGTTCTTGGTGGTAAACTCTGTAGGTGACGATGTCACGTTGCCATCTCTGAGAGTCTGGAGACGCTAGGCTGAGGCATCACAATGAGGCTGGCAGTGATGAAGCAGATTTGAAAAGCTGAGGATTTTACCTGAGCATCAGACTGCAGCACAGTTCTAAAGCCTTTAGTCTCTGTGTATCACAGCAAACGATGAGTGTGGCCAAAGGACCATGGGTAGTGCTAAGACTTTTCCCCAGGATTGATGCAGGTTGTTTGTCTTTGGAAGGTGGGGAGGCATTCATCTAAGTAAAGGAGGGATGGGTAGATTACTCCATGTGGGATTCTTTATCCCACTTCTTATGCTAGAGGCAAGGCCCATTGCTGATGGGGAGGTGAGACACGCAATTCCACATCTTCTTCTCTTCATGTACAGAATCATGCTAATAGTAGTACCAATTTCCTATGATTGTTATGGGAGTTAAATTAGTTTACCTTTATAACAGGCATAAGAATATTCTGTTTTAGTCTGGGTATCATTATCATTGAAATTTTAATAATTCCCAGGTAAGTAAAAACTTGTCTTTGACGTTTTCTTCTTGTATTGAACTTAATTTGAGGAGATTGGTATTTGGTACAGGGAACGTAATTTATTCACAGTGTGTTTTGAATCTTCGATCTTGGTTTCAGCATTTCCTTTCATCACAGTGTTTATTGGCTTTCTTGATAACTTTCTTGAGGCTGTAACAATTACCTGACATAGACAAGATGAAGACGAAGTGTTGAAATAAGAGCGGCGGGGCTGCGTCCCCAGCACCCCGGCGGCCTGCTAGCTCAATTACCTGACATAGACAAGATGAAGACGAAGTGTTGAAATAAGAGCGGCGGGGCTGCGTCCCCAGCACCCCGGAGGCCTGCTAGCTCATGCCCGAAATAACAACACACAAACTGTATTCATTTAAGAACTGCTTGGCCCATTTCTATCTAGCCTCTTCTAGGCTAATTCTCGCACCTGGACTAGCCCATTTCTAATAATTGTTTGTAAGCACCCCAAGGTGCGTTTACCGGGAAGATTCTAGCCTATGTCCATCCTGGGTTCGAGCTGCCTGGGAGAGCGGAGCCTGGCGTCTCTGCTCCAGAGAGCAGAGCTGTCGATTCTACCCGGGAGAGCTGAGCATGGCGTCTCTGTCTGAGGCGTCTGACTCTGAAAGGAGCTGCATTACTTCTGACCTCACTTCTTCTTCCTACCAGCATTCTATTCTGTTTACTCCTCCCACCTATGCTTTAACCTATCAGCCAAGCAGTTTCTTTATTGCTCAATGACCTTCCTCCATCAACGAAGGCTTTTGTGTTGGCTCGCAGCTCTAGAGACTTTACTTGGTGGTGGAATGGCACAGCAGACCACAGAATGTGCACCACAGCAACGTTACACCGAGGAAAGAGAATGCTGGTGTCTGACTGTTTTTCTTCTTTCCCCTTCCTGCCCATTCCCACTGCCCCCTAGCATGGGGGTGATGCCAGCCACACCAGGGTGGGTCTGTTTTCAGGCAAGCCTCTCTGGAAATGCCTCTGTGGAGGCCCCCAGAGGTGTACCTTAGTCTCCTAGGGTGATCCTTGGTCTAGGAAGTTGACAATGAAGAGCCATTATCTTGATGATTTTATATGCTTGCTTCCTTTCCTCATTTTAGGGTCTTTGTTTTGGTCTATGTTTTCTTTGTCTTTTTCATCTTTCTCTTTCTCATGACTTGAGGGATGCACATATGGCTCTTCTCCCAAGCCCCAGTTTGTGGGGTGCCACCTAGGCAGGATATGATCCAGCCTTTGTGGGGTGCAGCAAAGGTGGGAGGTGAGCCAGGTTTTGTGGGGTATAACCAAGGCAGGAGATGAGACAGCCCACTCATTAATTGAGGAGGGAACATTTGTGCCTATACAGCACTGGTTCCTCAGAAGATGTGGTGTCTCAAGTGAGAACTTGAGATGATTCCCACATTAAGGTTAGCCTAAACTCTCTTTCAGAAGTGACCCCAATGATCACGCTCACAGTGACAAGCTGTGCATGTCTGGCCCTGGCATCGCATGTGGATTGAAGTCCTGCTCCGATCCACATAACTTTTAGAGAGTTCGTTAATTTTCCTTGTATCTTTGACCCCACATCCTCTGTATAAGATGAGAATAAACAGTATCCCCTTCTCTGGCTTGTAAGGCTGAGACATATGCACCTTTGCTAGTTCGGAGGCCAAGGGCTTCTGAATTGGTCCTTGGAGTTGGTGGGTGTTGCTAGCCTTCTCTGAGGAATCTTGGTAAGGTAGATTCAAGTTACTCAACTTGGAAGCAAGGGTAAGACTGGCATTCTAGGCTAGCGAAGGGAGTGAGTGTCTTGCTCTGGTGATAGGGTCTGAGAAGTGGGGTACCTGGAGTTTTGTGAACATCTTGTTTGCCTTCTTCAGATTTTTTTATTCTTACTTTTCAAGCTGGGCAGGAATGAGAAGCCAGGTTTGGTCCCCAGCATCCGTGTGTAAAAGCCAGAGCTTGTAGCAGTGCATGCTGGTCATTGCACCCTGGGGAAGGGTGGACAGGAGGATCCCTGTCACTTGCCTTCAGCTGGTCTAGCCAAAGTGATGAGCCTCAGGAAAAACAGAGAAATCCTATATCAAAAATGAAGGTATAGAGTAACTGAGGAAGGCATCCAAAGTTAACCTCTGGCACACCACCTCTGGTGTGTGGTGCATGCAGACACACACACATGCACACATACAAACACACGCACACACACACAGGTACACGCACATGTGCACACACACACACTCACATTCACCCACACATACACACAAGTACACGCGCACACACACACACACACACACACACACACAAGGCACCACCTCTCATTCCTGACTGATTACCTTCTCCAGGCCTCCCAACTTCCTCAAGAATTATTTAGAAAGTCATCTTGTATGAAAGGTGGGGCTCTTCCTGGAATTGGTGGCCTGGTCTCTTCCAGCTGAAGCTCTGCCATCAGGAAATCCCCAGTGGACACACTTGTGGCTCAGAGCCTGGTCTGCAGGTCTATGCTCTGCATAGAGAATGGAGACAGCTCCAAGGGGGAGCTGTTGTGTCTAACCTGACAACAACCCGAGCTGTGTGATCCTCTGATCCAAGGGGGACTATATTGTTTAACCTGACAACAATCCAGAGCTGGGTGATCCTCTGATCCAAGGCAGGGTGGGGTGGGGTGGGAGGTGGGAGTTGTCTAACCTGACAACAGCTGAGTTGTGTGATCCTCTGATCCAAGGTGGGGGGGGACGGGGAGGGGGAAGTTGTCTAACCTGACAACAGCCTGAGTTGTGTGATCCTCTGATCCAAGGAGGAGCTGTGCTGTCTAACCTGACAACAGCCTGAGTTGTGTGATCCTCTGATCCAAGGAGGAGCTGTGTTGTCTAACCTGACAACAACCCGGAGCTGTGTGATCCTCTGGACCAATTTTCTCTCCTTAGTTATTCCAGCCAGATAGCAAAATTGAGTAGAAAACTCAATCATTAAAGTCTCTCAGTTAGCCAACTAGAACCTTCTGAGGACTCAGGATGGCAAGGATGGTTCCAGGGAGCCCAGGGCAGCAGGACACATGAGCGCATGTGTCACCACTGTCACAGGCCATATCAGGCACCTCATAGACCTCTGCACAGGCTATCATTTCGAATGTAGGAATGAGAACTTAGAAAGTGGATGGTTTTTCCAGCTAATAGTATGAGGGAGCAGTGGGAGTCAGCTTGTGATGTGACTTTAGCTTTTGGCTATTCAAATCAAGGTCCTAGCACCTAACAGCCCAGTTCTATGCAGTGCTGTACAGCAGAGTGGGTGGGGACAAGATGTGAGAACAATACCTTACTAAGATGTGTTCAGAAAGTTCTAGATGGTTACTGTGAAGAGTTAAGAAAGTTGTGATTCCTTAAAGACACCTTCACACATGGGAGGTACTGGCCACCAAGGCCCTGGACCTAGAGTTGTGCCCAGTCAGACTACAAAAGCTTGAGATCCTCTGCATTAGAAGTAAAATGCACCTTGATGTTTTAACATACCTCAAGCAGTAATGATTTAGGAGCCCCACCAGGAAGCAGGAAGCATGAAGCCTTGACCCAGGGGAGCTACCCAAAGGTGGCCCTTTGAGACTGCCTCCTTTTATTTGTCTGAGTCCTGTAAACACGTCTCGGGACTCAGATAGGTGTCTAACCTCGCCCCAGCCCCCACGGAGGATGGAAACGGGACTGCAGGGTAGACCCTTTCTTCTGCCTGGGCACAGGGCCAAGCCAGCAGCAGGGGAAACTGTCCGGAACCACCCTATACATTGCCCCTGTGACTTCAGTTCCTGCGCACTTACATTCCTCTGCAACAACCTCACTTCAGAGGAAGCAGCAGTTGGGCTTTTGAAATTCCAGTCACTATCCATCATGTCTGTTTCATCAAGAACGTTTGTGAACTCTCAGGTGCACGTTCCCTCCGCAGCCCCAGTTCCTACACATTGTAATGTTCCCAGCCAGTGTTTCTTACGGACTTCAAGGTGGGGAACACACAAAGCAGTTGATAATTTCCCAGAATTGTAGCTTAGAAAGGGGAGAGAGACCGGCCATGAAAACTGTTTCTCAAGAATAAAAAAGGAAGCAGGGAGAGGTGGTGCACACATCTTTAATCCCAGGGCTCGTAGACGAGACAGGCAGATGTCTACGTTAGAGGCCATTGTGGTCTACAGAGTGAGTTCCAGCACAGCTAGGGGTACACAGAGAAACACTGTCTGGAGAAAACTAAAAATAAAAAAAGAAGAAAGAAAAGGAGAAGGGGAGAAAGAGGAGGAAGAGACATTAGGGCAGGGAGAGATGACAAGGGAAGACAGGCTCCCTGAGAGGAGCCCTGTGTGTCTCTCAGTGTGTCTCCTAAGTCCACCGGAGTCAGGCTAGCTAAATTCAGATTCTAGGTCCGGAAACACAGTGATCTTAGGCAACATATTTGATCTCCTGTACCTATGCTTCGTTATCAGTGAGATGTGGATAGTCATAGCTCCCTGGATTGTCCTGCTGTAGAGTGTTTGATGCATCTTAGGAATTTTGTTAGTGTTGAGTGACAGCAAGTGAACTAGACAGTCACAGCAGGTCACCCAGTCGATGCGGACATGCTTAACATTGTATGGTGTTCAGAGGTGTCTGGGCGATCATAGGAAAGGACACTCCCTGTGTGCAGGCTCCATCTGGGAAAACATCAAAGAAATGAAGCTTGTTTGCTGAGTCTCGTGGGGAGCTTGCTTTGTGTGATATCCCAGGAGTCTCCCTGCAGGCAGGAAGCAATGGGAAAGAGAAAAGCCATGTTAGGTCAAGGCAAGGTGAAAGCTTGGTTACTAGCTACTGAGTGGAAACCGATCCCATCCACAAAACGGACTATTCACTACAGATGGGTGGTGGAAAGGGCAGACTTGAGAAGAATCAGGTAGCACTGTACAGAAAGGCGAGAAGTATCCCAAAACAGTGTGGCATCTGATTCTAGACAGTGCTTACGTGCTACCAAAGCTTTCTCTTCTATATGCATAGTAACCATTTGACCTTTGCAATGACCTACATTTATCCCCATGGTCCTGATAGAGAGAGCCATAGAGGCTCAATAACTTGTTTGAGGCCACACCGCTATCTGATGGTGGAACTCAGACTGGAGCTTAGCGTCAGTGGAGTCTTTGTTTTGGGGGGAGGGGCATGTGCACGAGTGTGTACATGGGACTGCGTGTGTGGAGGCCAGAGGATGATGTTTGGTGCCCTGCTCAGTCACTCTCTGTCTTATTCTCTTGAGAGAGAAGCTCTCGCCGAACTTCTTGATGAAAAGCTAGCCTGGGAACCAGCAAATCCCAGCTTTCCTCCTCTCTCTGCTCCCCTCTCAACTGGGATTGTAAATGTGTGAGGTCATGCCCAACTTTTTACTGGGGTTCTGGTATTTGAACTCAGGTCGTCATGCTTGCACACTTGCATGCTTGCACGTTTGCACGCTTGCACAGCAAGTTCTTCTATCCATTGTTCTGGTTTGTTTCCAAAAGCCACTTGTAGAGGAGCGGGTTTATTTCATCTTACAGCTTACAGTCCACCATCCAGAAAAGCCATGGAAGAAACTTAAAGTAGAAACTGAAGCCGTGAGGAACACCGCTTCCTGCCTTGCTCCCTCTGCTTGCTCTCTCAGCTTCTTTTCTTATATAGCACAGACTGACTGCCTAGGGATGGTCCCGCCCATAGTGGGCTCAGACCTCCTACATCAACCAGCAATCATCATGCCCATAGGCCTCAACTGATGGAGAAATACCAAGAGCGGTCCCTGTCCAAGTCTTTTCTTTTAACCACTGTACATCATAATAACTCAAATTTGCTTAGAACTCACCCCCATACCATTTTGGGCTTCACTTAAGCCTGTAACTGTCCTATGATATTGACACTGTCCTTATTCCCATTCACAGAAAAGGAAAGTGATTATCAGTAGCTTCCTTACAGCAGCAAAGCTAGAAAGAGGCCTTGGCACATATCCACACAGTCTGACCACAGAAGCCATCTGGAGTCTAGGAGGACAAGGCCTCAGAGGGGACTGTCATGACTAAGCAGGCAGTGGTTAAGCAACCTGAACAACAGTAGAAATACTGCAGCCAGCCAAGCAGAATGCTGGGAAAAGGTGGGGAGGTGGACTCAGGTTACTGACCACTGGCCCAACTCAGGGCTAATGTCTCAGGTAGAGAGCACAGATCAGAGGAGTCTGGTGTCTGTTTCCAGACAGGGCTCACAGACCAGAGATGCCAAGAGGCTCAGAAGCGGTGAGTTCTTCTGCTGCTGGATCTATGGTCTGGTGTATACAAACACATACCTGTGTGCTTACCCCAGATCTGCACCTGTGCTCAGGTGTGATGGTTTGCGGCCTGTAAGTGGGAAGCCAAGGGGAAAGAGTTTCCCAGTATCCACTAACATGTTTCAAATTGTTCTTCCAGATTCTCCATGAACATGACCTAGTTGGAGAAGAGGCAGTGAGGCAGAAACGAGCAGGTTTGTGTTGCTTCTTGCGTGGAGTCCTTTATAAACCGACCAAATGGCATTTGCTGTAGCTCTACAATTGATCCTCCCTGTCTCTCATACAGGGTATGGGCCTGATGTCACCAGGCAAACACACTATCTCCATCCCTTTTGTTATGTGTTTGTTTGTTTGTTTAATGCATGTATGCATGCGTGTGTACGTGTAGGTTAGAGGTGCCGGCCATCAGGAGCTATCCACCTTATTTGTTGAAACAGTGTTTCTTACTGGTCAGGAAGCACTCCACCCCAGCCCCAGCAGGCTAGGCTGGCTGGCCAGCCAGAGCCCCAGAGGTCCACCTGATTTTCCCCCTAGAGCACTAGGGCAGCAGTGTGTGATAGCACCATGTCCAGGTTTGTAAACGTGGGTCCCGGGGATGGAACTCATTCTAAGGGAAGTACTTTACTTCCAACTGTTTTAGTCCAAGTTCTATCACTGTGAAGAAACACCATAACCACTGCAACTCTTATAAAGGAAAAGGATTGATTGGGGCTGACTTATATTTTAGAGGTTTACTCCATTGTCAACATGGCAAGAAACATGGTGTCACACAGGCAGACCAGAGGCTGGAGAATATCTGAGCATTCTATGGCCAGATCCGCAGGCAGCATGCAGAAAGAGACTTGGGGCCTGGCTTAAGCGTCTGACAACTCAAAGCTCACCCCCAGTGACAAACTTCCTCCAACAAGGCCACACTTCTTAATAGTGCCATATTCTATAGGCCCATGGGGGCCTTTTGCACTCAAACCTCCACACCAACGTTTGTGTGTGTTTGTTTGTAATTTATAGAGAGATTCTTGCTAAATTGCCCATGTTGGTCTGGAACTTGGGATCCTCCTGCCTCAACCTTCTAAGTGGCTGGGATTCCAGGCCTCCAAATTAGACTATGGGGCAACTTTTTAAAAACATTGTGTTCTTTATGATTCAGTCTCCCAGGAACTCAGGGGAACAGTCTTTTTCGTTTGCTAAAAGTAACTGTAAGGAACCCCATTTTCAACTTTCTCAACCGGTGTTAAGTGGCCACAGAGACACCTTGCCACCCCTTTCTTCCCATGACCACCCCCTCAGCCTCTTGTCACTCTCCCCAGTTGCCCTCCAGTGCCACCTCCCTCCACAGCTCCATCTCACCTTGTTTTAAACCCACCTGCCCCACTTCCCTACCCTCATTTGTCTTTCTCTTTCCTCTCTCCCATCTCCTTCTCACTCTCTTCTTCATTTCTCCTGCAGTTTTTCCTCACTTCATTCTCCCAGTGGACTCTGATGTCCCCTCTACTTCCTCCCCTGAAGCCAGCCTCTAGCTGTTGCATTTGTAATCAAGCACAATGTCTCCCTCATCCCCTCACCCCTGTGGTTTCCCCTGGGACAGGCACTGAGTCAGAGCTGTGTCCATTTGTACTGTGGAAGGCTTTCATGGTTCGAAATGGAGCCAGGCGTGGAGGAGTCCCAACTCTGGGTTTCTACCAAGGTCTGCCAGGGCTCCAGCCCCCAGCTCTCCCAGGAGCAGCTGGTCTCCCAGCTCTTCTGAGCCTGGCTGTCTGTCACTCCTGTGAGCCACACAAGGAGGTAGTTCCGGGGCAGGAAATACTCGCACATCTAGGGATTTGAACATTCCAAAATTTTTCCAGGCATGTTTTCACTCAAAACAATCGTGACAGTGATAAGTCACCATGAACACATGTTTTCCGTTTATTATCCACGGTGCCCTGTGTTCTCGGGCCCCTAGCGTCATTGAGAGTGTTAAAGAATCAACCCGTCCTCCGCAGATGATGGATTTGCCTTGGTACTTTTACAGAACCACCAAAGTAAGAAATAATCATAGAAAGTTCAGGTTCTGGGCCTCGACAGTAGAACTGTAAGTTGTGATGAGAATGGGAGTCTCTGGCTGAGTGAACGAAGCAGGTGGTGGGAGCTTTACAGGCGGCCGTACCCAGCGGCTGCCTGAGCCTGGCCTGCTGTGATCTTCGAGTGAGGAGTTCGGGTGGGTGTTAGATTGTCAGGACGGCAAACCTGTTCTGGTACATGTGTGCCTCCCTTGCTGAGGCCATGAGAGCAGAAGGTATGAAGGTTCTAGAAGAAATAAACATGGCAATGGAGTTTCCATCTGCATCACTGGACCACATCTTTAAAACTTTGCATAAAAATCATCTTTCATACACACACACACACATATATATATATATGTGATATATATATATATCACATTCATGCCTCCCTCCTCAATGCATCATTAAAGGCTGAATCAATATTTATATTTATTCTCAGGACATTACAGAGGTCTACATATGTGACAAGTCAGATGCCCAGGCTCATTGTCCTCCTGAGATGTGTATTTGTGTGTACATGTATGTGTACATATCACACATCACATGCATGTATCCATCATATACTTTATACATGGATCAGAGTTATTATATTTCAAGGGCTTTAAGATGATTGAAGAACTGGTAAGACGTGGAGCTAATGAGACAGCTCAGTTGGTAAAGTGTCACCACACAGTCATGTGACCTTAGTTTGAGCCCCAGCATCCATATAGAAAGCCAGGTTGACTGGGGCTCATTTGGAATCCCAGCACTGGAGGATCCTTGGGATTCACCAGCCTGCCAGCCTAGCTGGGTAAATCCCAGGTCCCTGTGAGAGACATTGTCTCTGTAAACAAAGTGGACAGAATCCCAAGGAATGACACCCAAGGCTGACCTCTGGCTTCCATATGTACACACACACATACATACATAAACATGCTTATATACATACTCATACATGCAGAACACACACATACATGAACATACTCACACATACACATATATGCATGAACACATACATGAACATGCTCACATCCACATGTACATACATATATGACATGCTCACATTCGCACAGTACATACATGAACACATACATGAACATGCTCACATACATACACAAACACACACACACACAAAATCCTCTGTTTGAAGGGACCTGATGTGCCCCCAGCACAGAAAGTGCGCTCAGTTTGCACCAGTCCCAAAGGATGGCCCGAAGGCATGAGTGTGATGCCATGACACACTGGCTGGCATTTTAGGAAAACGCTTTCCATGCAGTTGGTGAGGAGTCTGCACAGAACCTAAGAACAGAGGCAAGAATATGGTTGGGGCTCCTTGAGAGAGTAAAGTGTGGCTTAAGAGAGAAAGAGGGGCAAGAATGGGTGAAAGCACACAAGATTGTGTCACTATCACATCAGGAAGTAGGGTCCAGGACAACCGGAGGCTGACATCAAGAAATGACGGATGAAAAAAAAAAAAAAAGAAATGACGGATGAAAACTCCCGACAGGGTCATTGATCCAGGTGGTCTTTGCTGAATTATTAGATAAAGCAATCAGCTGACTGGTGGGAACCGGAAGGGCAGGGAGGTAGGAACCCGCATGCATGGAGCTGCTGGGCATGGCAGCGTCCTCACATCTTCCATCCAGAGTAAAGTCCTTACTGGAGTGGGTAGGTCTCTGGCTGCCTGTGAGGAAATCCTGACTTTTTATAGTCTTGACAGGTTGGGTGCATGGGCCCTTTGTGACCTGGGATCAGAACCTAGTGAGACTTCTGAGTCTGTAGCACGGAGCCCGGGGGCTCAGAGCTGCACTCTGGGAGAATGTGCTGTGTGCTGAGTAGATTGGTGATGGGGTGAGAGGAAGGGCTGGGTTCTCTCTGCCTGATGTGGGGGGCTGATGTAGGGCATGGTTCAGTTTTGGACTCAGCATCGACTATCAATTGTGTTCTGACTTTGGTTTTCATGTTTTTGTTTTCTTTTGGAAAATTCTGAGGTTTTTTTGACCATTTAAAGGGTCAGATATGGCCAAATTAAGGTGAATTTTGTTTTTACTACTGATACATATCATTATGTGTGTGTGTATGTGTGTGTGCGTGTGTGTGCGCATGTGTGTATGTGTGTATGCATGTGTGTGTGCGTGTGTGTGCGCACATGTGTATGTGTGTATGTATGTGTGTGTTTGCATGTGTGTATGTGTGCGCGTGCATGTGTGCATGTGTATATGTGTGTGCATGTGTGTGCGCATGTGTGTATGTATGGCTTTGTGTGCGTGTACGTGTGTGTGCGTGTGTGTGTGTAAAATCATCAGCAGTGAAGAATCACTGCCCCGCCACACGAGCTCCCTTCTCCTGGACGAGGATGGCAGGTGTCCTTTTGCAGGCAGGAGATTCATTCATGCATCTACTTAAGTGCTGTTGCTGAGAAGCCTTAGTTCCCATCAGTTGCTAGGCAAAAATAGTATTGTTTGCTTAAACAGATGCGATTAAGACCCAGCAGTGCTTGTGGCAGTTGGTGGCCAACTTTCCAGAAATGTCTCTTTAAGATAAGTGCTTCGCGGCTGGCAGTGACTTGTGGGAAAGGAGAGGGGAAATCCTGGTTAGTTAGTGTCTCCCGGGCCAGCGGATGGGCATCGTCTGACACCAGTGACACCTGGAATGTGTTACCTTCCACTCGGGGCAGTGTGAGCCAGAAAAAGGCAGACAAACAACACAAAGGGTGAAGGAGATGGAGACAAAGAAAATATAGGGAACTGTCAGGAGGCAGCTTGTTCAGATGGCAGAGAAGGGTGAGGGTCATCAAAGATACACACACGGAAGGAGGGGGGCTGTAGTCTGACCCTCCTGAGTCCCTTGTAGCCAAGAGCAGGACAAAGAATGTCACTTTCCCAGGCTCCGAGGTCTTCAGGTTCATGAGGGGACAGAAAGGCAGTTTGTCCTTTCTTTTTTCTGTTTAAAATTGTTTTTAGATTTATTTGTTTTATTTTTATGTGCCTAAGTGTTTTTCCTTCATGCATGTACACTGCACACTTGTACTGGAACCTGCAGAGGTCAGAAGAGAACATTAGACGCCTGGAACTTAGTTACAAATGGGTGTGAGCGATCATGTGGGTGCCGGGATCCAAACCCAGGTTTTTGGTAGGAGCAGCGAATGCTCCTAACCCCTGAGTCATCTTCAGACCCTTGAGTTTGACATTCCTAACCCAAGGCATTCCATCTGCCTGATGGAAGCAAGAAGATATCATAGTGTTACCTGGGCTGCTGGGTGAGTTGTCTTATTTGCCCGGGTTCCTGGAGCCTTTATGCCATTCTCAGATCTGTGGAGAAGGAATGGCTGAGAGGGAGTCTTATGCTTGTCTAGGAAGCCAACAGGGCTGCAGCTCACTCAGAGCAGCCGTGGTTGTTTACTCTTCCCAGAGCCATGTTCTTCCGATGGCTTTCTCGTGCCTCTTTCTCCTCATTCAAGTCTCTACTCCATGCATGAAGCTATAAAAGAGGTCTTTCCTAGCTGTCCATCATCACCATCATCTTCTTCATCACCATCACCACCATCATCATCATCACCATCACTATCATCATGATCACCATCGTCATTGTTATCACTATCGTCATCATCATCATCCTATTACCTCTGCCTCCTTCTTCTACCTCATGCAGAACAGTCTGATATTAAGATACAAACTGATCAGCTGAGGAGGGAAAGGAGGACAGGACTTTGCTTCTTCTTTTTTTTTTTAATTTTGTTGATTTTTACTGAGCTCTACATTTTTCTCTGCTTCCCTCCCTGCCTCTCCCCTCCCCTTCAACCCTCTCCCATGGTCCCCATGCTCCCAATTTACTCAGGAGATCTTGCTGGGGCTTCTATCACAGTGCTGGGTAACAGGTATTCAGTGAATGGCAAAGCTGCAGAAGAATCAGTAAATCGAGGAACAGACACATATAACGCCTGCAAGGCTGGTGGTCAAAAACCCTTGTTCTGAGTTTGGATCTCTAAGACATTTATGGTGCTGACAGACTTGGAGAAAGTTTTTGAGACTGGCTCATTTACTACTAATAATTTTGGTTTTGAACTTGACTTAAAAATAATTAAGAATATTGATTTATTACAATTCTGTATTTAATAACTATATTTTTATAGTGCTGTAGGGCTTTGTGAAATGATTGCTTTTCTTATCATCTATTAGAGTTGTAGCAGGGTGTGATTAAACATGAGAAAATGGACCTTAGAGTCAGCAAACTGTCCTTTTTAATCTTAGCTCAGATATGATGGCAGGATTTCAGCTCTCTGTGCCTCAGGTTTGGCACACAGAGCAGTGGAGGTAAGCATGGCGCCATCACGGCCCTTTACCCTGCCAGACAAGGGCAAATGGCCACTGCCGTTGCTACTGTACCGTCTCCTCCTTCAGCTGGTATCTATGAATGGCAGGAGGAAGCCCGTGTCCTCTCTATTGAGGTAGAATTGGGTAGACAGGGAGTTGGAGAAGTTAGTAATGCTTGTTGCTCTGCAGGAGGACCTCAGTTCCATTCCCAGCACCCCCATTAGGCAGCTCACAACTGCCTGAAACTCCTGCCCTGCAGGATCTGACTCCTACCTCCGGTCTCCAAGGGCCCTGCCTGTCCTTGGGATACTCAGGTTTAAGTAGATAGAAATAAGTCATAAAAATGCAAGCGGCTAAGCGAAGTTAGCAAGGAGGTGCCTGTTTGCCATCAGGAGCAACAGCAGGTGACTGAACATAAAAAAACAAAACAACCCAAAAGCAAGTCTGTGAAAGTCAGTTCTCCAGGGCTACTTCCCTTGTTTCATCCTTTGGTTTAGAGTGTCAGAGCTCCAGCCACCGGCACATCAGATCCCCGTAAGAAGGTTTGAATAGTGCCAATAGCCAGGCCTGCCTCTCAATCTAAAGAACACAGTTTGCTTCACCTGGGAACGTAACACCCTAGAAGTGAGTCGCACTCAGTCATGGTCAGGAGTGGGTGATGGGAAAGTCCGCAGCTTACCCAATTGCAGTGACGTGTCTGAGACTTCTTTAGGGAATTGACTTTTCAAAAAGAAACATTTTCAGCTAGGCATAGTGGCACACACTGAAAATCCTAACACTTAGGAGGCCGGGGAAGAGGCAAGCTACGCAGTAAACTCCAGGCCAGCCTGGGCTTACAGCAAGACCACTTGAAAAAGGGGGAGGAGGAGGTGGAACTGTAGATTCCTGGTCCTCATCAGACTCAAGGGAAGGATGATGCAGAAGTCACCCAAGGGTGACTCTAAAGCTTTCTGGGCTTTGGAAAACATGGCAGGTGGACAGGAGAAGAGGACCACAGCGGCTAGCACTGACAGCTGAGCAAATCCCAAAGTCTGACTCTCGCTAAGTCACAGGTCCTTTACTCCCAGGGCTTTATGTTTTCGGTTTAGTCTTGTGAAAATCTAACAGAACTGCCGCAGCTTTAACCAGGAGCTTTGCTCTTCCTGAGTAGCTATTTCTTTGCAGGCCCACACTTGTTCTGTCATGGTGTCTGAAAGGGGCACAGGAAGGAGGACCTTCAGGTAGGTATTGGGTTGGGGTAGAGTCACACAAGCAACAAAGTCAACGATGGAGGATCGTTGTTGACCCATCCATCCAGAGCAGCCGCCGTCCAGGAAATCCTGTTTGCATTCATGGGAGGACCCTGAGCTAGTGAATTTACCAGAGGGAATAAACATGGTCATATGACTTTTCAGAAAAAAGGATGTTCTGGAAGGCAGATGTAAATACTGTGCAGCTGCCCTAGTGGAAATGTTCCTAGTGGGCAAGATGGTGTCCGGAGTTAGAGTCGTACGAGTTAATATTAGCTGCTCCTCCAGGAAGCTTATTTCATCACAGAACATTCGAGACTCAAAAAACAAACAAACAAACCAAAAAACCCAGGAAACTTGAGACATATTACTATGTCATGATATAGAAGACTAGATAATATAAGATTTTACAAGCAACTTTTAAATTTTAGTTTTTAAAATTTTTAGTTTAGCTTAGATTTTGAGGCAAGGTCTCACAGATCCCAGACGAACCTCAAACTCACTGTGTATTTGAAGGTGGTATTGAACTTATGATCCTCCTGCCTCCACTGCCCAGGCAGCAGCAAGATGACAATCTCATGTTACCACAGCCAACTTAAACCCCATCTGATTCTGCTTGTTTAAGGAGGAAATACATCATTAAATATGTCCCTAAAACACGTGCAGCACGGTTCTTTAGAGGAATAGTGGTTTCATTGCAGCAGACAGAGTGAAGCCAAAAGGAATAACTTCCAGCAAGGTTATATCCTAAGACCAATGGACTTTATTCCTCCAAAGAAACATCCATTCTAGCTTCCAGCAGCAGATATTTAACACTGGAGTTTTCTATTCTGAACTGTCTCAGTGTTTCCCAGCAATGGTCCTCGGGGTGGTTGAAATAAACGTTCTGATTCACAGGAAAGCAATTGTCTTTAGGAAGAAGACACAGACTTCTAACTTCATGTTAAAATACAGATCATGTTAGGTGATTTCACTTCCATTTTAAAGAATGGTTTTAAAGTATTCATTCATTTCTTTACCTATTTAAAATATTCTCCATACCTCTGTTTGAAAAAAAAATCTTATCCTTCAAACTTTTCGTGAGGTAGTAACTGAGCCTAAACCTTCAGCCCCAGGGGTGTATTCCAACAGACTATAGCAATAGTCAGCCCAGTGGAGCGAACATACGACTTGGTGTTGGGGACAGGTTTAGTAAAAGGTGATCAGGCACATGTTTTCCAATATGGTGAGCTCCAGGACAGATGAGTAAGGTCCCCAAAAGGGAAGGGAAGGAATCAGTTTCTGTCCCAGAAGCTTACAATTGGTGGTCAGGATATGGTGTGGCATTGGAAACCGGAGAAGAACCATTGACAGGTTAGATAACATATCTATAGCCTGCTGGTGTGTGTGTGTGTGTGTGTGTGTGTGTGTGTGTGTGTGTGTGTGTGTGTGTGTGTTTGAAGTATATTTATTTGGAGAGCTGGCATTTGATCACCTGGAGACAATCTGAAAAAGCAACGGAGACCTGGGAATCTTTTGCTTGTCACTTTTCAAGTCACCAAACCTTTGCTGACTGCCATTCAAGTGTGGGATCCTGGGGATGTGAAGCAACAATGAAGAACCCGCTGTGTGCCTGTGCACAAGCTAAGGCCAAAGAAACTTAACAGGGAGGGGTAATGCTAGAAGTTTTCCAAGCATGTGTGCATGCCCGTTCAGCTCCTAGAGTGTGTGCAGACTAACTACACAATGTTATAAAGTCCGCAACTCATTCCTGCGGGTGGAGATCACAACTCTGACTCCCTGCACAGGTGTGTTGCACAGGTGTGAGAGTCTTCCTTCCAGGCTGCCATGACTAGTCTTGTCCCAGGCATATTTTGCGCAGGGTCTTTGACCTTGGACATCAAGGTTGAGGGTAGTAGTTGGGAACGAGTAGCGAGTAACGTAGACAAAGTTTTCTTTTTCTCTCAAAGGATCCATTAGTAATTCTTATGGACTGACGTGCCCAGTATCTATAAGAATGTGTCACTAGCCTTCCTTGCTGTGGCGTCCACCAGGCTCTCTCTCCTGCCTCCACAAATGCTCATAGTCTTCGTGAAACTTTCGTTTCAGTTGCAGTGAGTGGTCTCATGGAAGAAGAATACACTGTGGAAGTTGAGATCAGTTTTGAAAACATCTCCTTCCTGGAGTCTGTCAAAGCTCACTTGAACAGCCTCAGTTTTCCAATTCAAGGAAATGGCACGGACCCAGCCACAGACATCATGAGCATAGGAATGACAACAGGTGAGCCACACACACATTGCTTGAGAGCGGATGGCTGGGCATATTGTGAGAAAGGCAGACTGCTGTCCTCTAAATCATATTAAACACGGGACTTTATGACCCCCTACCTCCCAGAATGAACTTGCTAGCAGTAAATTTCCCAGCCAGTCGTCACCTTATTTTAAATGATGACCAGAGATTTCCTTGGTGGTTGCGATAAAGTGACCCCTAAGGTATAGACAGACCCTTCCGGACAAATTAGTGAATCCTTTTCCTCTGAAGAATGTGTGGGTGCAGCAGGGAGGGTCTCAGTATGTTATAAGCAGTGACTTCTTTTCTTTGGGGTATCATAGGTCAGGAAATAGAAGCCAGGCACATACCTGAATCAGAAGCAAGACCTTAAGCAAAATTGTCCCAGGTCATGATTTGACTTTGTGTTTGATGACTTTCTACTGAAATGAAACTGTTCTTCATTTGTCTCAGGGGGCCATCCCCAAAGAACCGGTGTCCCATAGATGAGGCTGCCATGTGTCTTATAATAGTTCTGTTCTTTGGAAAGCACCACTGTAACTTAGTAACCATTTAGTGACTTTTCTCTGAGTAGCGTCCCATGGGCACCCATCTGCAGAGTGTCTCCCAAAGAATCTCTATGTTCCTACCTTAGACACCGATTCAAGTGTTTCTGTTTTCAGAACTTTTGTTTTCTTCCCTTTTTTAATGTCTCCAGTGAGATCAGAGTCCATTTGGGCTGTGCATTTATTTTCATTCTGCATTTGGTGTTTATTTCAGTGTAACAGATTTCTTTCAGCCCTATAGAACAACTGACACGCACTATCTTGAAGTTTCTGAGGGTCTGACATCTTGGAGCAGGAGTTGGGGTAGGTGGTTCTATCTTAGGAACTCTGATTCTGAAGGCCCTACTGGGCTGGAAAATCCACTTTCTAGTTCACCAGGTGGTTTTTGGCCAACTATAGTTCCCAAGCAATTACTGTTTAGAGACCATGTGGTCTCTTCCTGACAGATCTTGGCACCATGCAGCCAACTTCTCCAGAGGAAAAGACAGAGAGGGAAGGAGAAGGAGTGGGGAATGAAAGAATATGCTAAATGACACTATCACTTTCACCATGTTTATAAGTGGGTGCCACAAAAGGCTGTGAATTCCTAGGGGCAGAGATGCTCAAAGGTCATCTTGGAAGCTGGCTTCTCCTTCCTCTGTACCAATGATTCTTAAACTTCCTAATGCTGTGACCCTTTAATACAGTTCCTTACGTTGTAGTGACTCCCAACCATCAAATTGTTTTTGTTGCTACTTCATAACTGTAATTTTGCTACAGTTATGAATTGTAATTTTTTTTTTTTAAATTTGGAGCTAGAGGTTTGGCTAAGTGGTCATGACCCACAGGTTGAGAACCACTGCTCTACATCGTGGGATCCACTCACTATAGACACCTAGTGGCTGTGTAATATAAAACATGTCTACCCAAAAAAAGGATTTGCTAGTCTGAAGTCACTCAAGCGTCACCTTTCAGATGACCTCACCTAATGGTTTTGTGATGCATATATGCCTTCTTGAACCTCATGAGATTCTATTGAACTCTCCAGAAGGTCAATGTGGAATTGAGCTAAGAGTTCCTGCAAGTATAGGCAGTTGCAATCTACAAATGTAAGGGCGGTGACCGTCTTGTCTCTCCTCTTTTTGGTTGACGGCAGTCTGCACACCTGCTGGAAACGACCTCTTGTGCTCTTGTGAGAAAGGCTATGTGTGGCCCCTGGAAAGGTGTCTCCACAATCTAACTTGTCAAGAGCATGGTGGTGCCCTGTCAGGCCGCTCCTGCAGTTGTCTGAAAGGACTTCCTCCCCAGGGACCTTTCTGCCAGCTCTCTGATGGTATGCAATTGTTCTTTAAATATCTGTTAAATGGGTATTCAACTTTACCTCAAGCAAATGTCTCTTTGTATTGTCTGTATTCAAACACCAATGAGCCAGTTACATTTTGCCCTGTGTTTTTCAGCATATATTACCTTAAAAATCAAAGTCAGACTGAACATAGGATTTCAAGAAGACCTCAAGAATTCGTCCTCTGCCCTCTATAGGTCCTACAAGACTGACCTGGAAAGAGCGGTAGGTTTGAGCTGCTGGAGTCGTTTACCCAAGGAAGTGTCTAGGTGGAACAAGAGAAGCCCATTCCAGTGGACAGGGTGCTTACACACATGTAATCTAAGGTGTAAGTGAAGTTATGCAAACCCACCTGAGAAGGGGAATTGAGAAGTACTCAAATCAAATAGCATTCAGAGGACAGAGCATCACCTTGGCCTATCAGTTGACCCTTTTCCCCGAGTAAAAACAATTCAGATAAGATTTGGTAATATCAGTTCACCAAAATCAATTCCGAGACTTGGGAGCCTGGTCCAGGAGACGTAGGTAGGTAGCTCAGGTCTGCTCTTCAGGCATTCTAGAATTCTTCTGTCTTGTGTAGCTCAGAGCACTCTGCCTAGTGGACGGCACTGCCCCCCCCCCAAGTGGGCAGGGATTTCCTACATAGATAAGGATCCTCCCTGGGCAGGGCAACTCAAGGCTTCAAGCCTGAAGTCCAACTTAGAACTCAGAGAGTTTCCAACTTCTCTACCCCTGGAAGTCAGTAGGCATTCACTCTAGGAACATTTTATAGTTACTGAGCTATAAAGACAGAGAAGTCTTTGCGAGTGGTAACTGTCTCCCAGCTGCAACTGTTCAATCTCTCTCTCTCTCCCCTCGCAGCCCCTCCAACTTCTCTCCTGCATTTCTCTGAGCACCTTTTTGTGCTCTTAATCTACTGTTTCCTTCTCTAATAACTGATATAAATTATTAGAAATTACTTCAAGGCCTTGACAAGGCCACCACTAACAAGATACATAAAATAAAGTCGGACCTGGGTTGATCATGAGTTTGAGTAAGCCTTGGTATTGTTCACTAGCCTTTGATACATGACCTTTCTCTTGTTTTATTTTCTAGTTCCGAGAGGGTTACAAGACTTTACCAGGATTCAAATCGGTGACTGTGACACACTTCACGTAAGAATGATGTCATTTATTCATTTTTCTATGAGGGCAGAAACCAATCCACCAGGGAAGAAAATCAAACATCCTCGGGCTATCATTGGGGGGTGCTCGGCAGGAGCAGGTTGTTAGAGGTGAGAATGCAGAGACGCATCCTTTAGGGTGGACCTCCTTAGCAGCAAGGAAGCACAAAGGTGTGCTCATTTCATGCATGCAAGCGTTTCACAGACAGAAATACATCTGTAGTTCTGAGAGTTGGAAATGTCAAAGCGGAATCCTATCGGGTAGCAATACTGCTAGAAGATTGTGCTAGGCAGACAGGGTTGCAGGGTTTTCTGGTGCACCTGGAGCCTAGAAACCTGTGGGTTCAGCTCGCTGTTCCCATCTGGTCACTTTTCTCAGTTGTATTCCTGGTAAGTCTTGCCTCGGGCTACCGATTAACATTTGAAGACAGGCTTATTCTAGTGATTCCTTGCAGATAATAGTACTATTGGCTTCTGCTCTTTTGCTTTTCCATGCAAAGAGCCACAAGGATCTAGACCCCTCCTAGCTCAGTTTCTGCTTCACTTAACTGAGGGGTCTCTGTGCAGCAAAGGCAGCGTGGTTGTGAACTTCGAGGCCCAGTTTATATCCTCACCACTGCCCGGATCAATTCACAAAGCCAACGAGCACGTCACACAGAACCTCAACCAGACCTACAGAATGGACTACTGCTCCTTCCAAGGAACGCCGAGCAGTAAGTGGAATGTGCTTCATCCTCACACACGTTCATCTGGGCTAGGCATGGTGATGGTTGATTAGAGCCAGGGCAGAGGTTCTCGCATGGCGGTGTGTGCCGCCACACTCTTCACAACATCAAGGGGGTGGTTGTGACAACAAATAAGCAGGTAATGAAAGCTTGTACAACAGAACTTTCCTAGGCTGTCAAGAAAGATAAAATTATTAAAATTCCAGGACAATAGATGAGTCTAGAAAATACGAAGCCAGGTGAACCTGACTCAGAAAAACAAAAACTGCATGTCATGTTTCCTCTTCTATGTAGATCCTAACTGTTACTGTGTGACAAGATAGCAAAAGGGAGCTCCCAGGGTGGAAGTGGTGGGTGAGAGGGAGGTTCGGAAGAGAAGATGGAACAAAATAAATTATTGCTAAAATGTTGTAACAGACCAGACATGGTGGTGCACGCTTTTAATCCCAGCACTCAGGAGACAGAGGCAGGAGAATCTCTGTGAGTTCAAGGCCATCCTGGTTGACAGACAGAGCAAGTGTCAAGACAGTCAGGGCTTCATAGAGAAACCCTGTCTTGAAACAGACAAAAAAAAAGTGTTATAATGAAATAGACTACTATATACACTAAAATAAATAAATAAATAAATGAGGGAGAGGATGAAGGCCCAGGAAATCATGGTGATATTTCTTATGATAGAGGCCTGGGTCACTGGGTGACATCTGCCCCTTTTTGACTAACATACAAAAGCCGGAGAGTCAAGGAGATGGGAACAGGGATTTATAATAGAAATTCTGTGGGTTTCCTAAGTTTAGATATTCAAAAAATCCATAAATGCAAGGCTAACCCCGCAGTGATGGGGGCCATAGTCACAGCAGATGCTGACACTAAGTAGGGTCCATTGTTGATTTAGAGGGTAGGTCTTAGAGCTTGTTTGTACCACACTAGCCCTACAAAGACCCATATGTATTTCATCAAAGTCTCAACCCCGGATGGTTCTGATGCAAGGGGAGGCTTCCAAACTGCCGCTCCAGATGATTTAAAACAGTGGCTGGAAATACATGACTTTAGGTACTCTCTTCCAGTGGGGTCCAGACATGGGCTCTGTCTGGTGCCTCAGCAGGCAGTGGGACCATCGTTACTCAGGGAGTGGTAAGGGGGGGCCTGTGGGCAGGATTGTGACCTGCAGATGCTGAGAAGAGCCCTCAAGAATCCTGGAGAGGCATAGTCTGGAGAGCCGGCTCCACAGTTCGCATTCACTGAAGCACAACCCTCCCACTTTTCCTTTGAATTTCCAGATGAAACGAAGTTCACCGTTACACCGGAAGTCATCTTAGAGGGAGACAGCGTAGTTCTGGAGTGTGAAAGTGAAATCGTGTCCTCCAACACGTCTTGGTATTATGGAGAGAAACGCTCCGAGATCCAGAGCGGCGGCAGATTCTCCATCCACACCTCGGTCCTCAACAACATGAGCTTGGTTTCCCGCCTCACCATTTATAACTTCACGAAGCGCGATGCCGGTGAGCTTCCGACCTGAGACTGGGGGAGGAACTCAATGGTGTGCTCAGAGCGACAGCCCACAGCACAGGGAATGGGGCTGAGCTGTCCACAAGAAGCCTGATGACTTGTTCCAAAATGGAAAAGTCGTCCCCTGGCATTCCTGTGTGTGTATTTGTGTGTATGCAAGTGTTGTGTGAGTGTTTGCGTATCTGCCTGGATTCCCTGCCTGTCGGAGGTTGCAGTCTACCACGGGCGCTTTGGCAGCTCTCTCCAGGCTCGGGCAACATGGATGACACGGTAACTCCTTCCCCTGGCCCTGTTCTCGGTCTGACCTTATTTGGAGAGCGTCTCTAGGCCAGGATACTTGGCTATCTCTAGTATGACCCTGGACACAGTTCCCTGCAGAAGCTTTCCCTCTGCTGCTTATATGGTAATTAGACACTGAGGCTTGCTGTAGGGCCGTGCTCCACAGAGGATAACTAAAGGTTACTGGGAGCTTAATGTAGGAGTGCGCCGTTAACTACAAACTCGGTGATTCTCCAGCCATCGATCCCAATCCTGCATATTCCCTGCACTCTGGAATAAAGCTGAGCAGACTCACCGAAGCTGTCTCCTGGAGAGCTGTCTTCATCGCGCTCACAGGCTGTGCAGAGTTCTCTGTCATCGCTTCTGCCCCTTGTACCCATAGACTGGTGGCCAACAGGCCTTGAGGAAAAGGGGACCCAGACACACATATCCACAAGAGGTCAGACTTCAGAGTGTCTTGAGACAGGGTCTCTCACTGACGCGCACCCAACAGTCTGCTCGGCAGTGAGATCTGGTGGCCCACCTGTCTCCACCTTTAGAGTTACAGATGCACGCTACCATTTCCATCTTTTTAGATGGGTTCCAGGGTCTGAACTCAGATCCTCATGCCTGCACAGCAGACCACGAAGCATCTTCCCAATTACCCAGGATACTGTTTTTAATGACATAGAAAAATCTACTGGTATATTTTGAATTTTACTAGTGTATAGTATAGTCTTATGATGTTTTATTTTAATTAACCTACAAAATTTTAGTTTGCTGAGATAAAATTGGCATATTACATACCACAGATATTTTAAGTATATAATTTACTAGGTTTGGACACATACACTTGAGAAGGCATCACCAAAATGAAGTTGGTGAATACATCTAGTCTCTCAAAATGTTCTTGTTCCCTAAAGTAATCCCTCCCTTTGGCCTTTCCTGCACCCAAGTGCCTACTCCAAGCAAGCACAAAAACATAAATTTCAGAGATTAACAATGAGCCTGACACATTCTAGTATTTAATAACTCCAGTTAAAACCAGATGTCAGTGGGGCCAGTTCTGTTCTTCCGAACCAGTAGGGCCAATTCCGAACAATAAAGAGGTCTATACATGCATGAACTCTTGTCACATTTGTGCAGATTCTGCATTCTATCACAGGATTAAATAGCATGCCAGAATTATCCATGGTCCTCCAATTCTCAGACTTACCAATTTTGTTTCCATGTCTTATATTCCCACACTTGTCCCTGAGAATGCCTCGACGGAGACCTTTTTCTACTTTTTACCTTAGGTCATTAGACATGCCTGATTGACTTGACAGTTTCTGAATGTTCCTTCAAGGGTGTCCTTGAATCAAGCCTGGGATGCCATGATATGTGAGGTGCTCGATTTTATTAAGAAAAATTCATTGGAGTGATAATAATTCATAATCTTGTGAACTCTTGACAGGTGAATATCGCTGCAAGCTGACATTGGATATTTTTGAATACGGGGATGCCAGAAGACTAGATGCCACTCCCATCCAGATTCTGGCCATGGAGGAGAGGAAGGTGGTGTGCGACAGCAACCCCATCTCGTTGAACTGCTGCAGCGCGAACGTCGCAAACTGGAGCAAGATTGAGTGGAAGCAGGAAGGGAAAATAAAAATTCTAGGTAAGCATGGCAGATCAAGACCTTTTGCAAAGAGGGCTCTTTGCTTACCTCTCAGTAAGTAAAAACAAAAACAAAACAAAACAAACAAAAAACCCGAGATATTCTGGACCATAAACAAAAAAAATTAACTAGGTTTTGATTCCAGCACCAGCCTAGACACTCTAAAACAAACCCCCCAAAACACTTGTATGCAAACATCACACTTGCATTGTGGGCAAGATCTTAGCAGATCAAGACGTGAGAGGGAGTGACCTAGTGACTTGGGTCCATAGCACAGCTCATCCTCCCTCTCCTTTCTACCCTCAGCAGAAAGCTACAGCTGAGCAAGCCTGACCTGAGCTTCTCATCTTTGTCCCTGTGTGGGCCTACTCCCTTACACACTTCCTTCAGCTTTTTCCGTCTCTCTGATTCCAGCTTGTGTTTCTCTGCATACTTATTTCTCTTTCACTCACTACATGTCAGTTCTTACTCATCAATTTTTTTGCATGTGTATGCATGTCGTATGTGTTCACATGTGTTGGGCCATACAGAACGGGGATACACATGTTTAAAGGGCAGAGGCTGACGCTGAACTTCCTCATTGATTGGTTTCTTTCTTTAACCCAGATCAGGAATTTTGCTAGTATAGCTAGCTGATTGATCTAGGGATCTCCCATCTCTCTTCTGCATGCTGGGATTTTGCAGGCTGCTGTATTTGTACGGATATAGAGGATCTAACCAGTCCTCAGGCATATATGAAAGTGTTTTACCCACTGGTCTATTTTCCCAACTCTGCTTTTGTTTTGCACTGAGATCTAACCTGAAGTTCCTCACCCTCCAGTTCATGCTAGATAGTAAAGTAAAGCAGCAATGGTGTCTAAAGACATGCATCCGTCAGCAAGAGCATTTGTTCTTGCAGAGGACCAGGGTTTGGTTTCCAGCACCCACACTGCAACCATCTGCAACCCCAGTTCTTAGGGTCCTAATAACTGACCTCCTTGGGCACCATGTACACATGTGGTGCACAGATACACATGGAGGCAAAACACCTAGACACATAAAATAAATTCTTAAAAAATTAAACTAGAAATAGTGACTTTTTATAACAGTTTTGCACAAATGTTAGCCCCTTAAAAATGATTGATAGTGATCGCATCTAAACTTGATCACAAGTTTGAAGCTAGTAGTTTTACCTCCAATGAGAAAATAAGGAAATTTGGATCCAGATTAAATTGCTTTTCCCAAGGTTCTCACAATATGAAAAGAAAAGAACTAGGACTCTCCACTGATCTCAGTTCATGAGACCAGCACTTTCTCCATCCGGTGAGCCGGCTTTGGACCTAGTTGCTGGCAGGTTAGATACAAAAGCACCATTTGCTATTTAGAGACCATATGAGAAAACAGTCATCTCTTCTTTTAAGAAACAATAATATTAGGCCAGGCTATGGTGGCGCACGCCTTTAATCCCAGCACTCGGGAGGCAGAGGCAGGCGGATCTCTGTGAGTTCGAGACCAGCCTGGTCTACAGAGCTAGTTCCAGGACAGGATCCAAAGCCACAGAGAAACCCTGTCTCGAAAAACCAAAAAAAAAAAAAAAAAAAAAAAGAAACAATAATATTGTGTAAGACATTTAAAGAAAAAAAACCTTTGAACTAAAATGGAGCGCTACACACGTTGTGAGTGTGCTACATGTTTATGTTACAAAGTCTCTGCCCTTAAGCTAAGCAGTGTTTTTATTACAAGTTTAATATGAACACGTCAGTCTCTACCCACACTTTCCTGAAAACCTCTAGACTGTAAAGTACATTTCACCTACACATCTGATTAGTCTGGCAAAGACTGAGAAAGACATCTGGTAAACCTGAAAACTGTCGGCAGGGGACATTTAGTCACTTCCCTGGTTTATAAGGAAAAGGTGGCACAGGCATCCTGAAGGCGCTGCCAGATGGAGGAGAAGCCTTGCACAATTCCCATGGCTCTGGTGGAGGAGCTTTCAACCCAGAAGGTGACAAGACCTCGCCCTCTGGCAGAGAAACCAGGAAGTCTGCAGTGGGATGCTCGGGGACCTCTCTCTCTGGTGACCCCTTTGCAGACTTTCCTAAGTACAGCAAGGTTGACCAGCCTACAGAACAATGGATTTCCTGCATAGCTTGTTATCCTCCCACCCTGACCCCAGCCAGCCCTGGCCCCCAAAGCAGCTTGATGGGGTGCTAAGTTCTACAGTGAGGATTGCTGGTTTATGTACCCACAGCACACTGACAGCCTCATGTCACACCACAGCCCTGATTGCTAGTAAAGTCCCCCTTGTCTTTTAAAGCTTAGAATAACGTCCTCTCCTCTGATAGCCTTTGTAGACACCCATGTGAAATGACCTTCCTCCCTGCTTTGAACCTGCCTGCTGTACTGAATTTTCTTTTGTGGGACCTGTCCTTGACACATCCCTATTGTTCTGTCTATTTCTATATTCATCTCACTCGGCATGGTCCGTTACCTTGCCCGTTGGGTGAGAAGGCTGGACTTTTAGGGATGAGTTACATTCAGCAGGAAGAGGAAGGGGAAGTACGAGACTGTAAACACTGGTATCCAGGTCCGAGGCTGAAGGGTGTGTTGGAAGCCAGGGTGTGGTTTGGGTTTTGAGAGGATGAAGAGGCAGGTGCCAAGGAGAAGGGCAGATTAGGGCATGTGTGTGATAAAGGTTGCTACCATCTAGGGGTCTGAATCAGGTTTGTCTCATCTGCCAATTAAAGAATTTAAAGGCGCAAAGAAGTATCAAGGGCAAAGGCCAGCAATGGGAGAAATCTCCAGTATGACAGAAGAGTCAGCAGCTGAAGAAGGCTCTCATGAGGGGAGAAGAAACACACTCAATAAGGCCCATCTAGAGAAAGCAAGACAAAGACCTTCTGCAAAGCAAAGGAGGGTTTCGGGAGACTAAAACCAGGTTTCTCCTCACTGAGGTTTTAAGGGTCTTTGAGTGGGTTTTCTTCTTCAATTTAGGGTTTGTCATTTGCAACGAAGACAGGGGGTCAGGTAGACTCACGAGTGTGGAGATATATTTATGCCGTAATCCAGCCCTGGACTTGTTGAGCTGGTCCACTGGTTGGGGTGGAGAAACTAGTGGGAGGAAAAACCCCACTAAGTCTTTGTTTTGAGATGCCAGGCTTTTGTCTCAGGGAAGAAGGGCGGGGAAGTTTGCCATCTCTATTCTCTATTGTCTGTTTGTCCTCTTCCTATCTGACTCCTGGTCCACAGCGCCACACACTGCGAGAAGAACGTCTGACTTTGCTGTACACACAAGTACGTTAGACGAGCAGGGCTTTAGAAAACTAAGCATTCCCGGGCGTCCTGGTGTCTCTGTGTGCTTGATGCTCAGGAGGCTGAGGCCAGCCTGAGCTACACAGCAAATTCAAAGCGAGCTTGACTTATCTAGTGAGACCTTGTCTTACAACCCCAAATAAGTCAATTACAATAAGAAAATGAAACTTACAGGCGGCATAATGAGTAAGTTGAAGGCGGAATTAACTGAGAATTGAGACCCAGATGTAATCAGTTGCAAAGTTCAGACAACACAGTGGGGCCTGGGAGAGTGACCTTGCTTTGATGGAGTCAGCCTTGTTTCAGGATCTTAAGCTCAAAGAGCATTTTTTTTTTTAATAAACAAGTGTGTAGAAGTACAATGTGAGGAAGTGCAGGTAATTAAAGTGGCCTTTAAGATTTTTAATTTGTGTTTCTGCCAATATCAGTAAGAGGAAGCACTGGATGTGTGAGTTTTGTCTGGGGAAAAATAAATAAATTGCATGTGTTGAGTTTTGAGGGTAACAGAGATGTCAAATCAACACTTGGGAATTTGCCTCAGAAGTTTCCAAGCAGGACATTCCTCTTAGAGTCGTGTGGGAAGTCATCCAATCTCAATTTATGACAGGAGCCAAAGTTGTGAGGTTGCTGAAAGAATGAAGAGAAAATGAGCAACAGTGGGGTGGGGTGGAGGGAGTTGGGCCAAGCACAAAGCAGGGAGCATCCTATGCATTTAAGAAGGATGCTCGGATAGGGCCTTAGAAACGAGATCCAGGAGGATGAGGTAAAAAAAGATAAAGGACAGACCTGAAGGCTCAAGCAGCCACAGCAGGTGGCTGGCAGTGGGGAGGGCATAGTGCAGATCGTCTGGAGAAAAGCCCAGGATGGAGGAAAGAGGACGTTCTTGTTGGTCTTCAGGAAATACTTCTGCTAAAGCAGAGGGTGACAAACGTCAGTTTCAAGATGTAAACTGGGGGAGTGGGAAGCCAGAGATAACACATGCAGAAACATCATGAAAAGTAGAGATGTTGGGGGGAGAGGGCCTTTCACACGGGCAGACTTGGCCAATGATTTGACTCCTGTCTGAGGGCAATGTTTTAAATTTATACAGTCAGTCAACGTTGTAGAACCCTGATACAGATGTGGCTTTCTTCTGAGAACTCAGCTCAAGAAAGGATGGGCAGAGAGAGGACGTCTTTAGAGAATTAGAAGTGATGTTGTCAACATGAAAGAGAGAGGGAATGGGCGGAGTTACTCCAACAGACCCTCGGGTAGGAAGATGGTTGTAGGAGCCGCTTTTCTGCCTCCCTGCTTGAATAACTAGAGAAGAAACCAAGATGTAGAAGCCATGGCTTATTTCTGGCTTACAGTTCCAGAGCAGACACGGTCCACCAGGATAGGGAGGGCCTGGAAGCCAGGTGTGCTCATGTTTCATCCACACACAGCGAGAACAGGAAGTGTGGCTAGGCTGTGAAAGCTTAGAGCCAGCCCACAGTAATGTTACTTCCTTCAGCAAGTTCCCACATCCTAAAGGTTCTGGAATCTTCCCAGAGAGCAGTGCTAACTGGGGACTCAATCTTCAAACATATGGTCCTATGGGGGACATTTGTCATTCAAACCCCAACACTGGTCATACGTCAATCAAAATAATAAAGGCATCTGTCTAGGGTGACTGCTGGCGTAATGAAACTCCATGACCAAAGCACCTGGAGGAGGAAAGGGGTTATTATGCTCACAGTTCCATTAACAGTTCACCATCAAAAGTAATGAGGGTGGGAACTCAAGCAGAACAGGAACCTGGAGACCAGAGCTGATACAGAGATTGTGGAGGGGTGCTGCTTAATGGGTTGCTCCTCATGGCTTCCTTAGCCTGCTTTCATGTAGACAGAACCCAGGACCACCAGCCCAAGGATGGTACCACCCACAAGGGGCTGGCCCTCCCACATGGATCACTAATTAAGAAAATGCCTTACACCAGATCTTATGAAGGCATTTTTTTCAGCTGGGGCTCCCTCCTCTCTGACGACCCTCGCTTGTGTCCGGTTGACGTAAAACTAGCCAGCACAGCACAGCTCAGCTGACCTGCTACAGCTGAAAGACTGAATTTATTTGGACACTAACCCATCAACTTACTCTGTCTTCACTTTGGGAGGGTGTAAATGTTTAGGGAATGTCTGGGGACTGCAGTTGCAGATGAAGTGGGCAGGTTGAAAATGGAGACTGGAGTGAGAAAAATCATACACAGGGTTGTTCTAGAAGCCCCGGGAAGATGATTTGGAGGGTGGGTTGTTTCTGGAATGGAAATGATGATTTTGGGAATATAAAGCTGCTAGCAACTGAAAAAGTATGAAACTGAAGTTTCCACTAAAAAGCTTGCTACTAATTCAGAGTCAGACAATCGTGACGTCAACAGATCTGTTTGTGTCGTTTCAGGGATCCCAGAAACAGACGTAGACTCAAGCTGCAGCACTTACACCCTCAAGGCCGATGGAACCCAGTGTCCCAGTGGGTCTTCTGGAACAACAGTCACCTACACGTGTGAGTTCGTCAGTACCTACGGAGCCAGAGGCAGTAAGAACATAGCTGTGACGTTCGTCTCTGTAGGTAAGAACTCTTGCCGTAGACGCTTCAGACAGATGTAGGGTGCCCTTGCCAATCAACTGGGATCACCAGTGGGCTAAATAAAGCTGGGCCTTCCCTGGGAGTGGGATGGTGGTTGGATGCCCCTCTATGCCATTTCAAGTCAGATGGAATCCATTTTAAGTTGGGAAGGGTCAAGTGGGAAAGAGCAGTGAGAAACTAATCCCCTCGTTTTGATAAAGAAAGCAGAGGGGCCGTGGGAGCCATGTCCCGATCAACTCAGTAAATTCACGCGACCACTAACCCCCTTTCCTTTACAATTCAGTTCCCCTCCTTAAGTTCCGACATCCTCACTCACTTCCCCGCTGTTCCTCAATTCCTCTCCCAGTCTGCCTGTTCTAGAAACAGCACTGCAGAGAGTTAGGACAATCTGAGTATTTGCATTGTCCTATGGTGTCTCCTGATATCCACACATAGGAATCAGAGAGACAACAGGATGTGTTGGCAGGCTGTAAAACCTGTGCGTTCACCCACGGTGACGTACTTCCTTCGGCAAGTTCCACGTCTTAAAGATTTTGTAACCTTCCCAAACAATATCACCAACTGGGAACGAAGTGTCCAAAGACACGAGCCTAGGGGAGACATTTCTCATCCAAACCATAGCGCTGGTAATACACCAATCAAAATAATAAAGACATCATTAATCAGCTAGCATTACAGAGTCACCACCACTGTAATACTCTCCTTCCACCAAGCCTATGAAAAGGAACCATTTGCAGCCTTTTTTGAGAAGTGTCATGACAACAATAACTATTTGTCTCCTGCACGTGTTCTGCTACTAGAACTTAGTGTTTATACAACAGCACAGGCTTGTGTGGGCCCCGTCCACAGCACAGCTCTCTGAGTTAGAATAAGAGTGTACAGGCATGGCAGTTTTCACCACAGAACATTGCCAAGTTTCCAGAGTCCTCGAGGAGTCCCTCTAACAAGCGCCTGGTTCCTCTCCTGATGGCACACTGGCACCTAGACTTAGCTCTTATCTGGATTCCTGGGGGCATATTGTAGAGGTACGGTTAATCCTCGCTGAAAATCCCTGGTCTGGTCATCTGACCTCTTCTGAAGACAAGAGAACCAGAGAACCAGATTTCTGGGTCCATGAGGCTTTGCTTTCTGCTCAGCCATGGCTAGCCCTCAGAGAGCCATATCCAGATCCCTCCAGTAAGAGAGGGCAGAGTGAGGGACACACTTTTTTTTGTGTCCTCAGCCTGAGAACTATGCTAAGACATTATGGAAAGCACTGGCTTCTTTGGATCATCGTTAAGAATAAGATTCATATTGATTGGAGGGGCAGGCCTGTGGTGGTCGACTCAAGGAATGAGCAATTCGCCTCCATGGATGGCCAAAGGAAGGGCCATTTTGAGATGTCAATCATGGGAATGACATGCTCCCAGAGAAAAGGAAAAATAAATAGAACAATAGAAAAATAAACTGTGGGATTTTCTTATCAGCATCTAGATCTACAATGGTCTCAACATTGTCAACAAACAACGTCTTATGAATCTGTGGGAGAATGCCAAAAATAGCAGTAAACATGACATCAGCATGTATATAACTTCGGTTATAATATTGTATATAGTTAAAACCAAATAGCTATAAACAATCCCAGTCTGCCTGAGATAGTCTAAGTATAATTATTTGGATAGTGAACTTTATGATCTGTCTAGGGAAAAACTAAATCGAGGACTCATTCTTTTGTTTATGAAGCACTAACTATATACTAGACCATCAGTAAATGCTAAGGGCACACCAACAGGGGCTAAAGGCTGTCTTTTTACTGGGGACAGATACATCGTCACAGTGGTGTGACGTTGGTGGTACAGTGGTAAGCACAGCTCTCTTCCAAGACGCGACACAGTGTTGTGGGGGAACGTGTCTAAAGAGTTGATGTGCCTTGTGAGAACTCAGTCCTCTGTCTTTCCCTTGAGGGGTCACAGAGGAGGTGGGAGGGGAGCCTGGGTGAAGCCAACATCCCTAAGTTTGCAACCCTTTACCCTGCTAATCATCAGGAGATCATTCCAGCCACAAAGGGGAAGTGCCCGAGGTCCTAAGGCCTGTGACGGAAGTGAGTACAGTTCAGAGCACCACCACCAACAGCCTAGAAACAAGTAAAGCCCAGGAACAGCAAGGTACCAATCCCGCGTTGGCACGAGTAGCGTCAGGACGGTCCGTGTTGCTGTCTCTGTCTTAAATTTTCACTCCTGTGTCGATGTCATCCGAAAAACTAAACATTGGATTTGTTGTCGCTTTTGTCTTGTCTGTCCTGTTTGCCTTCTTTCAGCCAGCCTAACAATAACCTCGGACCCAATTTCTGTTTCTGAGGGACAAAGCTTCACTATCTCATGCAGCAGCGACGTGAGTAACTATGATGAGGTGTACTGGAACACTTCCACTGGCATTAAAATCCACCCAAGGTTTTATACCATGAGCAGGCAAGGGGATCGAGCGGAGTCGGTGCTGACGGTGAAGACCTCCACCAGGGAGTGGAATGGTAAGGGAGGGGCCAGACCCTGCAGTAGACTGTCTAGACTCCTGCAAATGTGCAGTCGCAAGCAGCAGCTGCTTCCAAAGGCTCTGAATTGGGGCATGCCTATGGTGACTATCTTAATCACTCTTTGTGGGTGATATGGTAGTCCTTTAGGGGTAGATAGCATGCTCCCGTTTATAGATGTGGCATACAATGATAAATGCAACATTAATCATGATGGTACAGGTTTGATTGTGCAGACTGGATTGGCATTAGCATCTGAGTCCACAGCCTGCACTCCTGCTTCATGACAGAAGTTGTTTCTAAATAACTTCATGAGGGCCTGAGAAACTGCTCGGTCAGTAGAGCACTTACCTTGCAAGAAGAAAGGCCTGAGTTCAATCCCCAGAAGCCACATAAAAGCCCAGAAGAGTAGTGACTGCTTGCAACCTCAGCAGTGATTGGCAGGGAGTGAGTGGAAGTGGTCCTGACAGGCGAATCCCTGGAGGCTTGCTAACCTGCTTAGTCTAGCCTTCGTGGCAAACTTCTAGTCCAATGAGAGACTCTGTCTCCAACAGAAAATGGAACGTGCCTAGGAGACACCACACTGGAGGTTGTTCTCTGATTTCCACATTTTTGTGTTTACACATATACATGCATATGTACACACACATGTACTCCCATGCACACACACTTACACACACAAATAATAATACACCTTTACTAAATGCTTGGTACTACACTACCCAGCTGTACTATGAAAACTCTGGGAAGTGTTTACATTTCTGGTTTTAATAAGAGAAGTATTTGTATTTCCTGTTTATAGCTCTATGTTGTTAATGTTTCCAGGAAGTACAAATTTTGGAGAGCGGTAAGGAATCAGTAGACCTGTGTGGCAGCAGCTGATCCACAGATCTTTTATGATACAGTAATTACTGTGATAAGTACATAAACATCCGGGGCAGCTGCTTCAATGGTGGTTTGTCCTCGGGTGGCACGGTGTCCTTGAGCCTAAGGGACCACTCATTTAGACAGACAAGTGGGTGCAATGGAACCTCAGGGTTCATCACGTCCCAGATCTTTACAAACATTCTTCTCTGCACACCCCCAGACTCCCACTCTTTCTGTGGTTGTGAGAGAACCATGGAGCAGGAAGTTTGGCACCCAGTTTCACTCTTACCCTTGGATAAATCATTTAATTTGATTGGTTGGAGTGAATGCTTATGTGAAAGAAGGAGCGTTATTGGTTAGTTTTTAGGACATGGGAAGTTCGCAGGAGGGAAGTCAGTCAAGCTCTTCCAGCATCCTTACCCAAGTTGGGGAAGGAAAGCTAAGACTCTTTTTCTCGCCAGTGATGCCCTTTAAGAGTGATGACTTCACTCTGTCTCCCTTTTGCTCCCTCCCCTCAGGAACCTACCACTGCATATTTAGATACAAGAATTCATACAGTATCGCCACCAAAGATGTCACCATCCACCCACTACCTCTGGAGTCAGATATCATGATGGATCCTTTGGAAGCCAGTGGTCTGTGCACCAGTTCCCATCAGTTCAAGTGCTGCGTGGAAGAGGAGAAAGGGGAAGAGTACTCCGTCACGTTCCACGTCGATTCCTCAGCCTTTCCTGCTGGTAAGAGGCAGACCTTCCCATGGTTAGGTCACATTAGCTCATAGACAGGAGGTTTTACTCTTAAAGCAGACATTGAAAAGTTTCTGGAGACGGAGCCACACTTGATGTACAGGAATGTAATCCCCGTTACTCAGGAAACTGAAGCAGATGGGTCTGTGCGTATAGGGATGCCTAAGCAACATAGGGAATTCAAAGATGACCTAGGCAACTTAGTGAGGCTCTGTATCAAAGTAAAACCAAAAAAATGAAAAGAGACCGAGGATGTAGCTCTTCTTCAGAGCACTTGCCCGGCATGTGGGAGGACCATGGGAGCAGTCCTCAGGACTAGATAGAGACTCCATCAGGGATGAAATATCATGGAGACTTCTTTGTTATCTTGCTGTGGTATATGACTGACAACTCACTAGTTTGAAGCAGCTGTGGGTGGAGCCATAGATTCATCTCCACTCTCTCATTGTGGTTGAGCAGACATTCTGATAACCCCTCCTTCTGTGTCGTAAGAGAACTTGATAGAAAATGGCCCAATAATCTTTCCAAATGTGTAACTGGGGCAGAAAGCAAAAAACAGCCAAGCACCACAGAGGAAAAGAAAGAAAGACCCACACTCTAGCAAGAATTATGCTTCCTGAAGGAATTTGGCATTAGCAGAATCCCAGAACCTTGAGCTTAAGGCTGTGGGGCTCAGGAAGACCTTGCTCTTTAAAACAGTTTTTTAGGCCAGGTGGTGGTACATGAGGCCAGCCCAGTCTACAGAGTGAGTTCCAGGTCAGCCAGAGCTGCACAGGAAAAGCCTGTCTCAAAAAACAAACAACGGGCGGTGGTGGCTCACACCTTTAATCCCTGCAGGCGGATCTCTGTGAGTTCGAGGCCAGCCTGGGCTAGTTCCAGGTCAGGAATCAAAAGCTACGGAGAAACCCTGTCTCGAAAATCAAAACAAAAACAAAACAAAACAAAAACAAAAACAAAAAAACAACAGCAACAACAACAAAATCAAACCAACTGTTTTAAACATTTTTTTATTTTACTTCATGTGATAAGTGTTTTTTACCTGTATGTATGTGTGTGTGCAACACATTTGTATAGAGCTTGTGGAAGTTAGAAGAGGGTGTTGATTCTCCCGGAACTGGAGTTATAGATGGTTATGAGCCACCATTGGTGTCTGGAAACCAAACCCAGGTTGTCTGAAAGAGCGGCCAATGCTCTTAAACACTGAGCCATCTCTCCAGCCCCAGCCTTTTTTCTTTAAATGGTGGCTGAGCCACTCCCTGCCACATCCCACTCCTGGCACAATGGCCGAATCGTCAAAGGGTGACATGCTCAGTAGAGACTAGGGCAGAAAAACAAAAGCCATTAATCACGGTTAGAAGTCTGGCTTCTTCTCTGGGTGCACGCAAGTTCTCTAAACAGTATAGCTTTCTCACTCTCGCCCCCCTTTGGACATTGTTCTTGCACTGTGTAGGATTCAGGAACCCTAAGGTGAGGAATAATTAGCTTCCAGCTCTTCACTGGTCATCGTCTTGCAAAACAGAATAAAACAAAGTTCAAATCCTCTCTTGTAAAATGTCCCACAACTCCAAATCTCAATTACACACAGCTTACTAATTCTCCCAATGACTGTCTTTGGGAATTTGCTCAGCCTGAGAGCATAAGACGCCAGGAGAAAGGGGAACAAAGGGGCCTTTTTAGATGACTCATAGAGATGACTCAATGATTGAATGTAGGGGTCTCTGCATCCACCATGGCGAGCAGAGCAATGAGCCATTGGAGACAGAAGGCAATTTGGTACAACATGGCTAAGTAACTGGTGTTGATTCAAACTTCAGGAGTTTGACCCTAAGTAGTTTATTTTAGGCATATTTAAACAGTGCCATTTGGTGATAACATCCCTGATGATAATTAATCCCATGTGCTCAATAAGCATTTATAAATCTCCGTGAAGAACAAAGTATGTCATCTGCTGTAATAAGCTAAATAAAGATCAGACATGACTGCATCTTTGTAAAGTACACATGACACCTTCCATAAAGATAGGCCCCATGGATTGACTGAGAAAAACAAACTCATGATAAGGGCCTGGGAATGGATTCATTGTGGTCTTGGTCATACAGATAGTGCAAAGGTCACCAGACCATTAACCTCTGCTCTGAGCCTTCTGGACAGATGACAGGTTATGCATCCCTTCCTTTAAAGGCACGGCTCTGTGTGTTTAACATTCCTGGTTCCCTAGTGCTTATCTGTGAACACACAAACCTCCACACCTCCTATAATTTGAAGGCCTTACTGCTCTCGCAGAGGACCTGGGTTTGGCTTTCAGCATCCACATTGAGCATCTTACGACCATCTATATAACTCCAGTTCCAGGGCATCTGGCACCATCTTCTGGCATCTGTGAGATCCTGCATGTACACAGTGTACATACAGACAAGCAGGCACACATAAATTATAAGTAAATTAATAATAATAATAATAATAATAAATAATTTAGGTATTTATTTTAACGTCTAGAAAGGCCCATGCTATATAAAATGGAATGCATATAACACTAAATATCATAAATAAGTAGGCCAGATTGAAAAGGCATTGGAAGTTAAGAAAAGTAAGACTTCAGTTAGATAGAGAGGGCCATGTTACATTACTGGCTGACAGAGAACTTGTCCAGATATTGAAGAATGCCATTGTCTCCATCTTATGCCATTATGCATAAACTGGGTGTTTTCATGTGCCAGATACTGAGACAAGCCCTGGGAGAGATAAATGAGACTGGGGACTGTCTCTACTGACTCTTCTCGGTTAGTAAAACAGAATGACCCACAGGCTAGAGAGAGGGCTTAGTTCCAAGCATACACTGTTCTTGCCGAGGAGCCAAGTTTAAGTTCAGTTCACATCACCCAGCTTAGGTGGTTCAGAACCAGCAGCGGCTACAGCTCCGTGGTGCCTTGTGCCCTCTTCTGGGCTCTGCAGGTAACTGCACTACCAAGCGCATACACAGACACTCATGGGTCCACATCATTTTTAAAATTTTAAATAAATGTTCAAGTATAGAATAAAGAGGTAATTGTAAATCACTGAGAGATCAAGTGCAATCAATATACCGAGCAGCATATGGACTCAGACTTGAAACTATGAATGGTTTAGGTGACATTTTGGCTAGCACTCAGTCAAAGAGGAATTTATTTATTAATAGCCAGAGGTTATTTTCACATAAATATGTGAACCTACCCTAAAAATAAATGTCATAAATTCCTAGGGGTGTTTGAGGAAGGTTTGTTTATATCAGAACATCTTGACAACCTGTATGTCTTGGCTACTCATGCTGTGAATTCACATTTTCAATAACACCGTCTTTAGAGAGAGAAGTCAACGGCAGGCAAGCATGCTACAAATACAGCCTCCCAGCAAACACACTCCTATGTCCCAAAAACATCGACGTGTTTTGCCACTTTTCCAACGCGGCCAACACCTCGGTCCGGAGCCCGGCGATGAAGCTCACCCTTGTTCGGGGTAAGTGCATTTCAATTTCGCTAAAATCATACAGTCATGACCAGGGACTCCTCATTCCTTTCCTCCATTTGGATAGTCAGTAAAATACATTCCCTGTGTCGTGCCTTGGGTAAACCATAGGGAATACTAAAAGAAGTCGAGGCCATGTTCTCCTGCCTCTGGCCTAGGGGTGAGATGGAGAGATGGTTAAAGGTGTGGTCAAAGCTGCTGAGACAACCATAAAGAACTACTCTGGGTGGCCAGAGGCTGCTTGGTTGAACTCTCCTGCTGACAGTGGAGGGCATCTTGGGAGATGAAGTCATTCTGGGGTTGGATCAGAAGCTTAAGTGGTTTGTGAGGCAGACTGGAGTGGGCCGTGCCTGTGTCTCACTGAGATTCCTTGGGGCTAATGTCAAGGGGGTGTGTCCTCACAAGCACCCCTCTCCTGAGATGGAGCCATTTGAAAGGAAGAACAGGTGCCTGCCTTCTCCATCCTCTGTCACCACTGAGCCAGTGTGACCTGGCATATTCTCAAAGGGAAAGGTCATGGTCATGTCCTGTGGGACTATTTCTATGTGAGCTCATGTAGAAGTCACCGGGTGACCAGAGAGGCAGAGTGATAAAGATGATTTCCTGGGAACAGGATCCCTTATAGACAAAGGCTCCCTAATTCTTCCACCTAGTTGGTTTACTAAATACCCGTGGACATTCTTGCCCTTATTGGTATCTGGGACCTGCCCATAAAGTAGGAAGGCATTATGACCTTAAGACCCTTGGCAGACAGGGTAGTCTCTTAATTGAATGAGCATACATTAAGTTCTTGGTGTTTTCCATGGTTTAGATTTCATCTGCATATAAAATGAGAGTCCTGGGAATGAGAGGTGGGAACGGATCACAGTGGAAAGTGACTGCAGATTGGCTGTGGGGTGAAAGCAATTAGGGGCTTTGGAAAGCCAGGAACAAAAGGAAGGTGTTTAGTTCTCGCCGGGCCACTGGGAGCAAAGGCAGTGTGAACTCTAGCACCAAAAGCTGCTCAGCCTGATCCTGATTTCTTCTTCCTTGTTCCTGTAAACTGTCTCTTTTGAAAATCCTTATACATTTCTTTAATAATCTTGACAGGGGGCAGGGCAGGCAGGTTAAGCTATCTCCTGCCATCCACAGTAGCTCTGATTGTGTTGATCGCGGCAGCTGAGACAGCATTTTCCCTCACATGCACAAGGCCGTAACCATCAGGGAAACAAACCTACAGCCAGATGATTTTACAGCTGGGAAGGGTTTCTGAGCAGAAACTGCCCACCTATGGCTCCGTGCTGGTGCTTGGAAATATTCAGAATCCCGAGTGACTTGGGGTTCAAAGTTTCAAATTGAAAGTGCCAACTTCTTTTTAAAAGTCACATACAGTCCCTAACCACTGGTTTTGAATTTTCTGTGTCATTTTGAATGTCGCTGTAAGTTTCCACTGTGCACTGCACTGTATAACAAGAGGACAGCTTCATACAAGTGTGTAGTGTATACTGAGTATACCCCAACTCTTAGCCTCCCTCCTCTCCTCCTTCTCCCCCTCCCCGAATAGTCCTTTCTGTTCCCCTGGATTATTTCATCTCTGCATTCATGCATTCATTATATATATGAATTTATGATTTTATGAATCTATATACAACATACAAATGAGAGACAACACACAGTACTTGTCTGAGAATGGCTTTAATGTTCTTAGTATGGTCATCTCTAGTTGCATCCGTTTACCCACAAACAATGTAACTTCATTCTTCTTTTGACGGACAGAAATCCCTGACTGTCCCTTGTGTTTCCATCTCTCTGATACAGGGGAGAATATCACATGTCGGGATCCTGTGATTGGTATTGGAGAGCCTGGGAAGGTCATTCAGAAGCTGTGCCAATTCTCAAAAGTTTCCAGAAGCCCTGGCCAGATCATCGGTGGGATCGTCACTTACAAATGTGTGGGCTCCCAGTGGAAGGAGGAGAAAAGAGCCTGCATCTCAGCTCCAATCAACAGTTTGCTCCAGCTAGCCAAGGTGAGAAACCTGCAACCCTCGACTCTAAGCCATTGAGGAGGGCTATCTCTCTGTGGCTCAGCAGAATTCTCTGCACTTAGGAAAGTTGGCCATGCACCTCTCCAAAATGCATGGCCAAAATATGCTGTATTGGCTACTTTTCTAGCTACTGTACCATAAACATGACAAAGGCAAGTTAAGGAAGGAAATGTTGTTTTAGCTCCCAACTGGAGGGTGAAGTCCATGATGGCAGGGAAGGCATGGATGCAGGAGCACGGGGAGGCTGGTCACATGGCATCCATAGTCAGGAGGCTGAGACAGAAGATGCTGGTGCTCACCTGCTTTTACCTTTTCATGCAGCCCAGGCCGCAGACCCAGAGAATGGGAGCATCCACCTTTACAGTGGCCCTTCCCACTTTACCCCAGACTAGAAACTCCCCCTTAGATATGCCCAGAAGTTTGTTTCCACTGTTATTCTAAATCCCAGCAAGGTGACACTCAAGATTAACCATTCAAAAAATGAAACCTAGAAGTGCTTTAAAAACCACTTACATTTTAATATGATGGCAACAAAGTGTGTGTTGTGTTTCGGGATCACCTGGATGTCTGACCTCAACTGCTCAGCTTCCCATGTCCAAGACCTACAAGGGGTGTCGCATTATACGTCCTTAGTAATCTCTTTCAAATAGCTCTGATAGCGAATAGCTATAATAGTTTCATAAAGGGATGATATAAAAATAAGATTCAATAACATATCATCTAATTAGGAGAGTATTGAAAATGAACAACACAATGACATTGGTGGAGATGTCCCAGTATAAACTATTTAAAATAAAATAAATACCTGTGTGTTCACAGAAGAGAAACTCATCAAAGGCTTCTTATAGGAGACAGATTTTTTTCCCAGTGAATTCTTTTTAAAGTGTTGGAAATGCCGATAGTTAGGAAGCAGATGTATACAGATAGATGATATGATATAATCTGATGTCTTAGTCAAGATACTCCAGGAATAAAAGGAGACAACTTTTTTTATTTTATAATAGCATTTTTATTATTAAAATATAATCACAAAATTCTGCCCCATTCTCTTGCCTTTCTCCAATTTTTTTCAATGCCTCACATTCCCCTTTTCTCTTTATATGTTTATGCATACACACATACATACACGCAACCTTCTCAATCCCTTCACTGTTGCTTGTATGTGTATGACTTCAGAGCTTACCACTTGATACTGGATGACTGTTTAGGAAACTCATCTCTTGGGTAGACTACTTCCTCTTCTCTCAGTGTTTCTTAGTTGCCTGTAGTTCTTTGTCCAGGGTTGGGAACTCCATGAGATTTCCCCTTTACATGTCAGCATGTCTACTGTTGTCCTTGTGCAGGTCTTGTTGTGGCAGCCATATGACTGAGGTACCATGGGTGAAGCTGCCTTTGTCCTTTCTAGGAGACACAGCCTCACAGCTGAGTTCCAAGTCCCCTGGCTCTTAGAATCCTTCCATCTCTTCTTCCTCAGTGTTTCCTGAGCCTTGAGCACAGGAGTGGTGTTGTAGATGTATCTACTGGGCTGGATGCCCCGTGATCTTTCATTCTCTGTGTTTTGACCAGTTGTGGGCTTCCATGATGGTTTCTGTCTATTTCAAAGAGAAGTTTTGTTGATGAGGGTTGGAAATTACACTTATCTGTGGATATATGGGTATGAATTTAAAATGCAGTTAGGAATTATGTGGTTTAGTGAAGTGGTGGTCTATGGTTCTTCTCTAAGATCCATGACCTCACTAGCCCCAGGGAGTTGACTAGGTTTCTAGCAGCAGGCATGATTTCCAATTTCCTTCCTGTTGAATTAGCCATCATTCCAATTAGATAATAATTGGTTACTGTCAAGATGGGAGTGCCATTATTGCAACCATCTTGCCATCTTGGTCTCTTCTGAGGGCCATAGGCTTCACATGAGACTGCAGTTGGCTTCACTCCCTTGCACCTTGCATCGTATGTACTTCTTTTGTTTAAATCTCAGGACTATGAAAGTAAAAGAGGGCACTCTTAATAATTATATTGAGATAACAGATATAGAACAATGAAATAGGAGGGACAATCATATTCCCACTCAGAAGTATCAGTAGTACAGGGGGAAAAGACCAGTAGATGTGTTTCCATGTGGACAATAACAAGTTTATTTTACTTTAACTCTGAAGCAATCACATATTGTTCCTTTGTTTCTAGTTAGATTTCAGGTGGCATATGTTTAGCCCTTGGCTCTCTATGCATGTAATCTTAATCTTTTTCCATCCTGAGAGGCATGCACGGATAGTTTAAGGGGTGAAGGCTTTAACTTACAGTATATACTATTGATTATGGGCATTGAGAAAAAAGGAGAGCACAACTCCAAGATCACCAGGATCAAAATATCTTCATTTATTCTGGCATTTTTTAAACTAGGCTTTGATCAAGAGCCCCTCCCAGGACCAGAAGCTCCCTGCGTACCTGAGGGACCTTTCCGTTAGTGCTGGGAAGGAGGAATGGGATATCCGCTCCTCTCCAGGAAGCCTGGGCGCCGTCATCAGCATCCTTGATTTGCTTTCAACAGTTCCAACCCAAGTGAATTCGGAAATGATGAGGGTAAGTGTACTTAAGTCCTGTGGGAGTTTGAGGGGTCTTGCTTTCCCACACCTCTGGACTTGTGTTCAAGAAGCATTCCTTCTTCCCATGCAGACGCATGTTCAAGAGCACTGATTTGGATAGGAGGCTAGCACAGATGCTTTGCAGGCTGCAGCTTCTAGATCGGGGGTTCTCGATGTCTTTAAAGAATCTGTTTTCATTTCTTCATTTAAATAGAATGAATTCCTACTAGTTTTTAGGAATTAAAACAGTTACAAAATATGTGCCCGGCTACAAAATATGTGCAAGGTGGGTATGATGGTGTCAGCTTGGCACCTAGGAGGCAGGACAATTGGCACACTTCTCTCTGAAGAGAGAAGGTATATGAGACTGCTTTCATTAAAATAATTAATATAGGAAATTTCATATTATTTGTGTGTGGCATCATTCCCTAGGCTGGGGTTCCTGGGTTACAGCATGCATGTGTTAATCCATTGCACTCTGCTCTTGACCATGGATATAGTGTGTGTCCAATTCTCTTAAAATCCTGCCACTGCCACTTCTATGTCACAGCAGGCTGTAATCTGAAATTGTGGGCCCCAACATAGTTCATTTGATGCTCAGGGCTAGAGTATTTCTTCTGAGACTTTGCTGGTGACATGCCACCTACCATAAAGCCTTCACAGGTTTATGATTTTTTTTTTTTTAAAAAAAGTCACGGGGCTGGAGAGATGGCTCAGTGGTTAAGAGCATTGCCTGCTCTTCCGAAGGTCCTGAGTTCAATTCCCGGCAACCACATGGTGGTTCACAACCATCTGTAATGAGGTCTGGTGCCCTCTTCTGGCCTGCAGACAATATATATATATATATATTGTCTGGGCCAAGGGTCTGGGGAGATGTTTGTATAGTATTTATCAAGCAAGCATGAGAGTCTGAGTTCAGTCTTTAGAACCCATGTTGAAAATCTGGGCACAGGGCTTGACTCCCAGTGCTGGGGAAGCAACAGGAGGATCCTTGGAGTATACCAGCCATGTAACCACACTGAATCAGTGAGCTCCACATTCAGTGAGAAACCCTGTAGCAGGCATGAAGGAGACCCAGTGTTAATCTCTGACCTCAGTATCTTCATGTACACATGCATATGTGCACCCATAGACACACATGAACATGCATACATATACGAAAATAAAAGAACAAAGAAAGAAAGGAAGAGAGGGAGGGAAAAGGGAGGGAGGGAGGGAGGGAGGGAGGAAGGAAGGAAGGAAGGAAGGAAGGAAGGAAGGAAGGAAGGAAGGAAGGAAGGAAGGAATTACTACCCAGCCAGCTAAGCAGGTCTTAGTAGTGAGGGGAGAGATTCTCACAGTCATTGTTACTAAACGCTCAGCAAAGTCCCGCAGCCTTATGGTCCCTGCCTCTGCCATGTTCCGTTGTGAGAAAGGAGGGGACAGATGTGCTTGTGGCACATCAGATTCTCTGCTCCCCACCCTTACTTATCTACCCCAACCAGTACTCAGAAAAATGTTATTTTGTCTCTTATCTTAAAAAGTGGTTTGGTTTCCCCCCCCCTCCTTCCGTGTCACCTGCAGGATGTGCTTGCCACCATTAACGTCATCTTAGACAAGTCCACCTTGAAGTCCTGGGAGAGGTTACTGCAGCAACAGAGCAACCAGAGCTCCCAGTTCCTGCATTCGGTGGAAAGGTTTACCAAAGCGCTGCGGTTGGGAGACAACACCCCTCCGTTCCTCTTCCACCCTAACGTTCAGATGAAGAGCATGGTGGTACGACGTGGCCACCCTCAGATCTACCAGCAGAAGTTTGTCTTCTCAGACTCTGACTTGTGGGGCGACGTCGCCATTGATGAGTGTCAGCTGGGAAACTTGCAGCCCGACTCATCCATTGTCACCGTGGCCTTCCCGACTCTCAAAGCTATCCTCGCCAAGGATGGACAGGAAAAGGCGTCTTCCAACAGCTTGGTGATGACCACTACTGTCAGCCACAGTATCATCAAGCCCTTTAAGATTTCCATGACTTTCAAGAACAACCATCGTTCAGGTGGCAAGCCACAGTGTGTCTTCTGGAACTTCAGCCTCGCCAACTACACAGGGGGCTGGGACAGCAGTGGGTGTTCTATGGAGGAGGATGGCAGGGACAATGGGGACAGGGTCTTCTGCAAGTGTACCCACCTGACATCATTCTCCATCCTCATGTCCCCAGACTCCCCAGATCCAGGATCTCTCCTAAAAGTCCTTCTGGATATCATTTCTTACATTGGGCTGGGCTTTTCCATCTTCAGCTTAGCGGCCTGTATAGTTGTGGAAGCCATGGTGTGGAAATCGGTGACCAAGAACCGAACTTCCTATATGCGCCACATGTGTATAGTCAACATCGCTTTCTGCCTTCTGATTGCCGACATCTGGTTCATTGTGGCTAGTGCGATCCATGACGGTCACTACCCACTCAACGAAACAGCCTGCGTGGCCGCCACCTTCTTCATTCACTTCTTCTACCTCAGTGTCTTCTTCTGGATGCTAACGCTGGGCCTCATGCTCTTCTACCGTCTGATCTTCATTCTTCATGACGCCAGCAAGTCCACCCAGAAAGCCATTGCCTTTTCCCTCGGCTACGGCTGCCCCCTCCTTATCTCATCCATCACAGTGGGGGTGACGCAGCCCCAGGAAGTCTACATGAGGAAGAATGCATGCTGGCTCAACTGGGAGGACACCAGAGCACTCCTGGCTTTTGCCATCCCAGCTCTGGTTATTGTGGTGGTGAACGTGAGCATCACAGTTGTGGTCATCACCAAGATCCTGAGGCCTTCTGTCGGAGACAAGCCCGGCAAGCAGGAGAAGAGCAGCCTGTTTCAGATCAGCAAGAGCATCGGGGTCCTCACGCCTCTCTTAGGGCTCACTTGGGGATTCGGTCTCGCCACAGTGATCCAGGGGAGTAGTGCCGTGTTCCACATCATCTTCACCCTGCTCAATGCCTTCCAGGTAAGCCAGAGAGCCAAGCACCAGCATCTCAGGAAATGCCCTTTCTCGTGGGATGAACTAATGATAGAAACACAAACAAGAGGAGGAATGGGGAAGGGTTTGAACACACAGAAGGTAGAAGTGTCAGGAAGCAGTAATTACAAGCACTCAAGGAGACTAAGGGACACAATCCTCTGCCTCCATGAAACCTTGAACCTTTTATCACCTATGTTATAACTTGGTCCCAAATGTCCCCATAGTACAATTAGGAGGCGAGTCATCATTCTAAACTAGATGTTGCTGTTTACTCAAGATAATCTTTCCCTAGTCTTATCTCCTACGTAAGAAGGGCACTGCCACTAAGTCAAGTCACGGCTCCACTTAGTCTCTGCTCACATCAGCGAGCTGAGTCTTCCTGTGGGTCACTGTATCTCCCTGTTTAATAAAGACCTTGGTCCAAGGTCTATTCTCAAAAGTCAGTTGAAGGAAATAGATACTGGGTACCACATAGTTCCTCAGGAAAGATAGGTTGAATAATGAACACCCTGTACATACCAATCTATTTTATTCTGTTCAGCTGAAGACATTTCTTCTCTTTCCTGTGGTACCTAGTCACTTACAGCGGAGGCCAGTTTGTTAGATGAGCTGTAAGAGAAAGATGGATGCCATGAAGCATCTTGCTCCTGGATGCTTGTGGCAAAACCATACGAATCCCAACACCTACCAATCATGTGTTGTGGGCCTCAAGCTTCTTACCTAATGGTTTTCAAGTCATACTTCCATGGAAAAAAATGTCTCATCCCACGATGGTCTTCACAACTTAGGGGTGTAAATGAGGAATAACGTAGATTAAAGAAGTGTATTAGCATAGCCCTGTCCACGGTTGGAGGGAAAATAGGAATTATTTCCCTAGTATCCGTCATTTAAGGCTCCCCACTGGGTCACTGCTGTGTCCCTTCATGTCCTGGACTTGTCATATCCACTCAGATGGGGTAGAAGGTGGGGGCCAACTCAACACCTGCTGCTGGATGCTTTCTGGGGAACTGGGTGATGACGTGCCATTAAAATCAGTCCTTAATCCTTCCCACAGGGGCTCTTCATTTTACTCTTCGGCTGCCTCTGGGATCAGAAGGTAAGAACAATGATAGCCCTTCTTTCTGGCAATGTCTAGCCTGCCAAAAGCAGCCTATTGAACTGACACTGGTGTCTTTTAAACCATGCAGGTGCAGGAAGCTTTGCTGAATAAGTTTTCATTGTCAAGATGGTCTTCTCAGCACTCGAAGGTAAGCCTGGTCCTGAAGAGGCTTCCTGTTTCATACATGGACTCCATGAGTGCGATACCTGGAAGGACCGTGATCAGCTGGGTGAAATATAAGCAAAACATCTGCTTCCATGACTAATTTCAGCACAGATTATATAATGAGTGCTGCTTCTTGCCAGTCTTCTGGTTCAGTGTGCTGTGCATGTCTCTTTAAGATGTGACTCCACAGCTCTCGATGGCAGATCACCTGACGGGGGCATCTCAGTCAGAGCAGTGGCACATAACTGTAATTCCAGCACTCAGTAGGATCTCCATAAGCTGGAGGCTAGCCTGGGCTACTGAGAAAGTAACTCCGGGGCAACTAGGTCTGCATAGTGAGACCCAAAATCAACAGCAACATTATAGAGCTCTTTAGGGAAAAATCAAATTCTCAGTGAGAAGCTTCTGGGTAGAATTCAAGGAATTAGAAGATAACAATGTAAGAAATAATAATGAAATTTTTTATGGTTCATTCTTTTAGATTGTAACTGTTCTCCTTCAATATGATTGGCTATCTTTTGTATGTCAAAATATGCTAGAAAAACTAACAGTAAAGTTAAAGTAAAAAAAATGTTCACAAAACAGTAAGACATGCATTTAAAAAAGGATACAACTTAACTTGTGATTCATGTATAAAAAGAGCTAAACTGGTTCCTTAGCAAAGAAAACTAAAATAGAGAGGGGGAGGGGAGGGAAGGACAAATGCAAGAAAGGGGGAAGGGGGAAGAAGGAAGAAAGAAGGTGGAGCAGGTAAAGAGAAAAAGGGAGGGAGGGAAGGAGGGGGAAATGAAGGAGGGAAAGGAGAGGAGGGGAAGAAAGAGTGATAACATAACTCATATATATTTGCAAACTATTTGTTCAGTTCAGGGAGTACCACTTGACCTAAGGAAGGGATAGGATTAGACACCCAGGAAAGTGACCACTAGAAGGCAGCAAGTTGACTCCCCCCCCCACACACACACAAAGGGAGCCAAATAGCTCTGGTCTCCAGGACTTGTTTGTTGACTGTCTTTTCCCTCTTTCTCCTAGTCAACATCCCTGGGTTCATCTACACCCGTATTTTCTATGAGTTCTCCGATATCCAGAAGATTTAATAATCTTTTTGGTAAAACAGGTATGTAGTGATTACCAGGTGCTCCCAGGTGGACCAGATCACACTGGCCCTGACCTAGCACCCCGACTTCCACCCCCACTTTGTGGCACGGATCTAAACAACCGTGTTTAGGGGGAGATGTTGAATTCAGGAATTTGCTTATATGTTCACAAGCGACCAGGAGCTTGCTAAAGAAGTGCAGCCTCTCTCAATGGCAACTAATGTAAATTCGTGAAGGTTTTCAGAAACTTGAGCATCCTCAGAGGTCTGTCTGTCCAATGTGAGCAGTGTCTGCAAGCTTCTGGGCTTGTGTAACATGGAATCCTTTTTATCATGTTAAGTAGACACATCACTTTTCTGTGTCACGCAAAAAATAAACATGGAAAATCAGATTGTAGGATTCAACTCAGCATTGCTCCTCCCACTCACAGAGAACACTGACTTTACGCATTATCATTTACAAACCGGGTATACATATGTGAGGCACTGTCCAAGCTGGATATCCTATTGGCTAATCATAAGTTCTACCTGGGAAATAGGGAATAAATAGTGCTAATGACTTCAGAACTGGTCTCAGCTAATCAGAATTAAATCCAATCCCAACCACTGCCTCCCACAGCACAGTCCCATCATGCCCTGACAAGACAGCCCATCACAGTCTGCCCCACGGGACAGCCCATCACAGTCTGCCCCACGGGAACCATCCCATCGCTCCACCCCCATGGAGCAGTCCCGTTACACTGCCCCTCACAACACATTCTTGTCACACTGTCTCTCCTACAAGAAAATGGCTACCCAAATGCTTTCCTGTTCATTTTTGCTCTTCTCCATGTTATGTTAGGGATCAGGTTCTCAGGTGTGCTAGGCGAGCACTCTGCCATTGAGCTGCCTCTCAGCCCCATGTTCATCTCTTCAGAACCAGACAGACCTCACAGATGCAGCCGTAGCCTGTGTCCACGTCCAGACCCTGGCTGTCACACATTTGCCATCAAACATACCTGAATCTGAGCGTTCTGAGTGGGCCATGGGGACCAAGTCTCTGGATATAGTGGAGAATTGGGGAACCGTTCCAGAGCTAGAGAATTGTCCCTTTTCACTTGGGATGCCACTGATTTGAGCTCACATGAAATGATAAAATCTTTGGACTTCATAAGCATTTGGCATTTCCAAGAAGTGATCAGAAGTTAAGTAATCTACTGAATCTGAACTTTGCAAAATATCAGGCCAATAGAATACACTCTTTATTTGCGAACCATCCAGACCTAAGTTGGGAATGTGGGTTTTGTTCCTGGGGTGTCAGGGCCTGAGATTCCCGGTCACTGCTGTTGGATACTCTTGCGTGGGCCATCAGTACAGCTCTACTCTGGATAAGATTTTGGGGGGGGGGGCTAATTACTGTAACTTTGATTTATGTTGTCAGCAGCCCCAAAGGTCCCCCCAGGCAATGATGGAAACCCTGTTAGCAGTGGCAGTTCATCATCCTGATGGTAGGGTAGTCACTCTGATGCTTCCCTTGCCCAGTGTATGTTCTGTATGCCCCCTGCGCACAGTGCCTGCCGTCTACCCACACAAGGCTGAGCTGTTCCACCAGCTGCCCTCCCTCTGTGCTGGTCCTTGGTACTTCTGTTGGTATCTCTCACTTTTTCCCACCCTGCCTCTTCCTCCCTTAGAGTTAGTCTTCTCTTCCCTTTCCTTCCATGTATGAACCTTCAGCTCAACGGTTAGCTCCTTCCTATGAACTTCCCTAAGTCAAGATAAACAAGGGGACCAGGAAGTTCCCCTCATGTAGAAGCCCTCAGGGCCATGCATGTGGGCACTTAGGAAGAGGCTGCCCACGTTGAGGTCTGGCTGTTCAGTGTGGAAACCTGGCTGCTGGTGTATTGTGAAGTAGTTAGTGCTTGGTGGCTGCCGTGCATGCTTGAGGACATCACTCTCTCGTTGGTTCTCCGGCACGCTGGGCTAGGGAGGAGGGCAGGCCTGAGCCATTCCAGGCATGGCTGCTGGGCCAGAGCTCAACCTGTCTCCTCAGAAGATGTTTGCACGCCAAAGTGCATGGAAGTTTGTCTTGGAGGCTGAAATGCTGCTTTGCCTTTTGTTGCAGGAACATATAATGTTTCCACCCCAGAAACAACCAGTTCTTCTGTGGAAAACTCATCTAGTGCTTACTCGCTGCTCAACTAGGACCAGACAAAGCCAAATCCACAGGACCGCTCAGAAATGGGGCGTGTGCCGAGAAAAAGGGACCCATCCAAATCTGTGGGTAAAGTGTTCTCTCCGCAGACTTCTGCAGCAGACACTGAAGAGAGTCTTTCAGTATAGAAGACACTTTCTTCTGTAAGGACAGACTAAAGCAATTGCCGTGTTTATTTTTGTTCCCACCCCCATCCGTTGTGTAATGCCAACCATGTATAGTATTTAAAAGAAACCCCACAAGGCCCAACTTTTCTATATGTATTGTAAAATAGAATTTTGAAGAGAGTTTTTCAGCCCACCCTACCCTACCCCACCCATTGACTACAAAGGTCAGTGTTGACTGGAACTGTAAATAAAAGCAAGTACTCAGGAGTTCAGGGGATTCGAGGAAGAAGGAAAAGGCGGGAGGGAGGGAGGAAGGAAAGAGGGAGGGCGGGAGGGAAGGAAGGAGGGAGGGAGAAAAGGAAGGAAGGAAGGAAGGAAGGAAGGAAGGAAGGAAGGAAGGAAGGAAGAAATAATGACGTTGAAAACATTAGGGAGTACATTGTAAGGTTTCCACATCAAGGTCTAATACGATCATGCAGATGCCACAGCACTGAGGATGAAAATATATGGCTCAAAAATGGACAGTGAGGTCAAGTTATGGGGGGCAAGTGTAGCACATTCTTGATATTTCCCTAGTTAAAAGGGTAGAATCCAAGACAGAGGAGAAATGGGAAGGGCATCATGCCACGAGGATGCTTCTGGCTGGATGGTATTATCTATAAGCAATGCACCCAAGGAGACACCTGTCCTCATGACAAGGACATGCGTATGAACCTTTGCATGTCAAGGCCTGAGCCAAGATGGATGAACACATGTAGGAGATATGACAGCAACTCTATCAGATTCAAGTAAGGATTTACTCTCATGGTTTGTCAGAAAAGCACTGTGTGTTACTTTGACATTTCAAAGGTAACACATGTATATGTATATATATATTATACCCAGTTGTTGACAAATCTGTTGTATTGCACTGGACTCAGACTCCGTATCTGTCTTACCTGTAACAGCTTTAACCAGGTACCTTCTGAGCATTATAGAATAGACTTTAATGACTGTGTAGCATGTACATTTCTGTGATTGCAGTTGTGACGTCATCATGGCTGTGGCGATGATGGCCCTTGGTGTGCTGTACAGCTAGCTGTGTGCTGTCAGTTGCCAGGCTTCTAAGTGCCCAGGCCAGTATACATCAGAGCTCCTCTGGTCTGTTCAGGGTTCATGACAGCCACTTGGACGGCTCCTGGAGGATGAGCGTACTCGAGGCTCTTCTGTGCCCCCAGCCACACTTCACTTTGATAAGCAGATGGCAGACTTCCCCCCAAAGGATTAGTTTGTGAATTCACGCCCGTGTGGTTTTTGTATGTGTGTCTCTCAAAAATACAGATATTTATTGAAACTGCATCCATGTTAGAACACACCATGTTCAGTACCCCAGAGAAATCATACATGCATGTTCATACATGTCCCCCGGGGAATCGCAGAGGAACAGTGGCCATAAGGACAGGGTCTTCGTGAATTTCTCCTTGCTGTAGGAAGACACTGTATCAAAAGGAACTTCAGGGAGGTGAGGTTTGTTTTAGCTTCTACTTTTCCGAGCACAGTTGGGAACATGAAGCCAGCCCACCACACTGCCTTGGCGGTGGGGGAATAAAGAACAGGAAGTGGGACAAGTCTGTGACCACTCACAGCCCTCCCCCAGTGACACACTTCCTCTAGCCAGGCTCCGCCTCCTACAGGTTCTCTAATCTTCCCAAACAGCACCAACAACAAGGTGGGAGGGGTGGGGCAAGGGTTCAAATACAGGAGCCCATAGGGGACATTTCACGTTCAACAACAAACAGCAGGCTCTTCAGGGTGGGTGGGCAGAGTTGTTTTTTTTTTTATTTATTATGTATACAATGTTCTGTCTGTGTATGCCTGCAGGCCAGAAGAGGGCGCCAGACCTTGTTACAGATGGTTGTGAGCCACCATGTGGTTGCTGGGAATTGAACTCAGGACCTTTGGAAGAACAGGCAATGCTCTTAACTGCTGAGCCATCTCTCCAGCCCCCCAGTGTTGGGTTTTTAAGGAGTGAGAGCCGTTGTGTGCCCTTCATGAGAAAGACAGCAGAGAAGAGTCTGAGCTTGGGCCATGGCCCATTGACTTAGGTTCTGAAAGTTTTATTTTTAATATTTTAAAGACTTTAAAAACTCTTCCTCTTAGCTCTAAGCTTGAATTCTGCTTCTCTGTTCTTCACAGAGACAGAGAAATATGGGACAAAATTCCATCCATTGAGTTCTGTCTCTATACAAGTGTCACAGGCATCTGTTCCCACAGGCCTGTCCCAACCTAATGGCTCGTCATTTAAAGTCCTTACAGGAAACAAATGTTGATATGCAAACATGGGTGAGTTCTCCAGGGAGTCTCCCAAGCAGGACAGAGTTCAGTAGAGAGAAAACAGGGACCAGTCTAAATAAGGCATCCTTTGGGTTAGAATCGGTTGTTAGAGAAAGACCAGCTTGGACTCACTCAGCTCCTTGGAGCTCTGAGCAGGGCTACTGCACAGGATATAGCTCTGAGCAGGGCTACTGCAGTGCCTACAGCTCTGAGCAGGGCCACTGCAGTGCCTACAGCTCTGAGCAGGGCCACTGCAGTGCCTACAGCTCTGAGCAGGGCCACTGCACAGCATACAGCTCTGAGCAGGGCCACTGCACAGCATACAGCTCTGAGCAGGGCCACTGCAGTGCATACAGCTCTGAGCAGGGCCACCGCACAGCATGGCAGTGCAGCCTTGACTTCAGGGAGGCACAGCACCAGGCAAGGTGCAGAAGTCCGAAGAAGGCTGAACTTTGGCCCACTTCGCTGGTGCCCCTTGGGAGCCATTGGATTTGACCTTGTGAAGAAAACCTCTATAACAGCGTAATAGCAGGAACTTCCAGCCGAATTCCATAGGATGTGGCTCTGGCCCTCTGCCCGCGTTCATTCACAGGGACACGTTCCCTCGTTGCCAGCACGCATGCTCAGACTCTAACGAACACACAAATTCATACACAGACTCCACACTCTGACAGAGGCACACAGAAACGTGTGTGCACAGACATGCACACACACCTGCACACTCATATGGACACACATCAACACCCAAACACACAGGCACACCTGTACTGATGTTTTTGTGAGAACTGCCACATCTCTGCCCCAACTGAATGGCTCAGAATTCCCTAAAGGAAGTTTGTTAGTGTGTAAATGCAAGATTCAGCAGGGACCAACGTGTACGCATTCACACCAACCTGAGCACACACATACACATTCACACCAACATTGAGCACACACATACACATTCACACCAACCTGAGCACACACATACACATTCACACCAACATTGAGCACACACATACACATTCACACCAACATTGAGCACACACATACACATTCACACCAACATTGAGCACACACATACACATTCACACCAACCTGAGTACACACGGAGGCCCCTCAGTCTTTCAAGGCACAGCATTGGATTCCAGAAGATGCGGCTGGAGATATGGCTTGGTGGTTGAGAATGTGTACTGTTCTAACAGAGGAATTGCAAGTTCAGCTTTCAGCACCCACGTTGGGCCGCTCCCCACCACTTGTAATTCCAGCTGGAGGGAGTCTGCTGCCCTCCTCTTGACTTTGGGGGGCACTTACATGTGCCTATCCCCCTTCCTAACACATGTGTTTACACATAATTAAAGTTTCAAAACTAAATTCCAGAAGATGTATGTGACCAACGCTGAAGGCACACTTGGTGGTTTTCTGCTCACGGTCCCATGGTGTCATTTCTAAGCAATACTACAAAGTAAGCATAGTACCCAAAATTGCAAAAGATGGAAGCACACAGGTCTGTGTATGGCGTGAAAGCCAGAGCCTGCACCCAGTTCTACAGCAGCAGTGGGCACGAACTGTGGCAGAGGAGTGAGCAGTGACTTGGGCGCCATGTGAAGCCAGTTCACTTTGCTAAGAGAGCGCCCCCTCCTGCCCGCATTCTCCGTGTCTTTTATTGTGTATTGTAAATTCCTTGGGCTCCAGCTTTCTTTACATAATGGGCTTTCCATTAAGGCAGTTTCTTGCAAAAAGATCTGTGCTAATGTTTCAGGGGCTGTGGAATTAGAGGATCCAAAACCACACAGTTAATACACAACAATGTTGTCAGGGACTGCTCTAAGTGTCCCTCAGCATCTCTCAGGAAGAAATGAAGGAGCGCCGTGGGAAGCCAGAGCCTCTTGTAATTTGTGTGGGGCACTCCAGAGAGGTCTGCTACACTGAGATAAGAAAGAATACAGCAGTCAGTCAGCATGGAGGGAGACACGGGGGGCGAGGGGGGGGCGCTAGTCCCAGGCGAGTGGAGCAAAAAGTCGCATCCAGCTAGGAAGACAGAAGAAAATCACACGAGCTGTTTATGCAGAGAGAAAGTGTTTAATTGGTGGCATGTAGGAGTGCCGTGATAAGGGGCCCTTGCACCCCAAAGAGAGAGCCAGTGATCCAGGCCAATAGGAACCTGGTTCCTTGAGTATCCACAAGGGAGGAACCTAGAGCAGGCATCAATTTCTTACTTATTTTTAAGGACAAGAGAAATCGCATTTCTGTCGCAATCAGATGCCATGGGTTTCTAGAATTATGACTCAAGAGTTTAAAACCATGTCCTACTAATACGTCAGTGTATAGTGATGCTGTCTTTCCTGGTAATAAAACAGCTAATGATTCACCGAGCTTTCTTTGTATAACTTGTCCATTTGTCGGTCAGGTGCTGCTGCTGCTGCTGCTGCTGCTTCAGGTTCCCATGCCAACCAGAGCCCAATCCCACTCCCTGAGCACCCAGGGAGGTCTTCCATTTTCTGGCACGGACGATGCCAGAGGCTCGCAGCTGAGCTCAGGCAGGGCCAGCAGCTTTTGTCACGCCTTCCACACTCCCAGGAACGTTGTGAGCATCCAGCGCCACACTGGGAGTTCCAACAGCGTCCTTGAGGCAAAGCCATCAGGACCTAAGTATCTAGGACACAAATCAGCTCACGACTGTTCCTGACTGAAGCTAGATCCCTCATGCCCTATACATACCTTCTAGCACATTCTAGAAGGAGCTGAAGTTGGGAAGGCTTCCACTCCCTGTGCCTCTGGAGTGGGCAAAGGCCACAAAAAGAGGGCAGATGGGCCCAACGGCTGAAGTCCACTCTGATCAGACACCGGCTGTTTCTTTCCAAAGGCCATTGTAGGCTTTGCAGTGGCCATGAAGGGATTTTCCTCACAGTCAAAAATCCTATTTATGGAACCAATGGCAAGCTAAAATCAGAAGTGCCATAGTACACTTCTTCCAGACAGGCTGCTGAAAGGGATTTGAGGAAGCCAATAATTCGATTGACTCCTAATGCCACCCTAGGTAAACCGAGGAGTGAGAGTGTTCAAGACAGGACCCCCCCTTCACAAACAGGAAGGGCAGGAGCTGCGGGAACCAGTTCCCTCCTAGGGCTTTTATTCTTTAACTCAGATCCAAGTGGAGTGTGCTGGCAACCATTACAGAATAAACATAACCACCCCAGGAATCTAGGAGGGCTGCGGGGCTTCTTCTCAGCATGAAAGGCAACAGGAACCTACTGGGCAAGGCCTGGGGAGATTGCTGTCACAGCCCACTTCCGACAGCACTGGACAGCAGAGTCCACGTATGTCTTCACGCGTGACCCCTTTGGGAGAGACTTTGATAAGTGCCACGTTCTGTCCCCCTCCTGCCAATCAGCACCCGCCCCCTTCCGCCCCCGTAGTTGTGGAAAGAAGTGTTTGATTTTGATTAAGTGAGGAAAATTGTTACATCCATTTGCTGTTTTTTCTGGAACCGTGAGTGTTTTCCCATGCCCCGGGAGCTGTTTCACAGCTGTCTGAATCAGCATCCTTGCGGGCATCTCCAGCTGGGCTAATGAGGGGCAGCTGGCCTCAATTGCGAGCTCTCCAGGGCATGGCTTGTGTCTCCTGGAGCTTGATCGCCACCTGGTGGACATTAGCAGATGTGCCTTCTCTGTGGTTCTCAAAGCCTCAGTGTGGAGACTGACCTGTCCCAGGTGGACAACCCACAGTGATGTAACTTGGGTCACTTTAACAGGGCAAAGCCCTAGCTAGGCTGCAGAGGTGCAGAATGAAGGAATCACTCTCTCTCCCACCTCCTTCCATCGTGACACTATGATCTTGGCAGGGACGAGTCAGGAAACACACGGAAGTGTGGACACAGACATTTGAACTGTACTTAGGGAATTTGCAGGTGGGAGGACGCTTCTTATATATACATTGAGGACTGGCTCCCTTCTGCCTCTCATTTCCTCCATCACTACTGAAAGCTAATTTATATAGCCAATCAAAGCTAAAGGCGATTCTGGAAGTGATGACCCACTCAGCCCAATCCCCTTACCCTTGGGCAAGCAGGCATGCTAGTATCCTAACAGACTTCTGGAAGGTATTTAAGGAGGCAGAATGGAAGCCTTCCTTGTTTCATGAGAACAAGCTTTCTCTGCAAGTGAGGCTGTAAAACACAAAAAATTGCTTTGGATTCTCCATTTTCATGTTTTCGCCTACTGAGCAGTTGTATGCAGCCCTAAAGAAGAGTGTAATTTCTGTCATTTGGGGGAAGCAGATGGAATTAGAGATGGTTGTTATGAAAGATAAGCTTGACCCAGGAAAAGACACACATCTCCAAGCTTTAACACATACACACTCAAAAATACAAACATTTAGATTTAATAAGCATGTGCATGGGCGTGCACACACACATGTAAATAAAATGGAGGCTGTTGGTGGAGAGGAAGGTGTTGTAATTTTTAAAAAGTTATGTGGGAGAGAAAGGTTCCAAATGACAACTCATGTGAAGGGTTTTCTATTGGGGGAAAGTGTCTGGGAAAAGTGGGGAGAGGAGACCACCTCTGGGGACAGGAGCTACAGAAGAAAAGTGTGGAGGCCCAAAAATGTGAGCCTGTTTCCACCTTGCCTGTAGGTCAGAGAGTTTTAGCTCATTCAAAGTTGTTAACAAGTGTGGCTACACACCCGACCTAAGGTGTGCTTACTTGGTCTTTTTGGCATTAAGATGATCCATATAGGTAGATCCACTCCACCCAAATCAGTGGTCAGGATAGTCATGTATACTTCTGCTCCTTTTAAGATAAAGGGTTTGACCTTGGGAGTGGCTGCCTTCAGGTCTAGGGTGGGTTCACTGCCTACACAACAGAATGCTAATGACTTGATGTCTCAAAATATTGAAGCAAATAACTATTTTCTCTGTCCTTTGCGCCGTGTTAAAGCAGTCTTTTGCCTTCTCTCCCCCTGTTGTAGTGGTGTACGGGAAATTAAACACTGGCAGATCTCAGTATTCACTGACACTCCCTCCCAGTACTAACCTGTGTTTCTGTTTTATTATTTTCATTCACATCTTCGTTCTCTTTACTAATTTTTTAAACCACCTGAACCTACCCTGGTAAGTGATATTTTTGTCAAAGCTGGTCTCCGACAGAAAAGAGAGGAAGGGAGGGAGGGAAGGAGGGAGAGAAAAGGGGAGAGGGAGAGGGATGGAAGGTGGACAGGGCCCTTTTAAAAGGGAAAACAGGGAATGTTCATGGGAGGTGCGCTTATGGCTGCAGCTGAGGACATAACCTGTCAGGACCCCAAGGGCAGATGCCTAAATACTAACAGAAGAGAGAAGCAGGGAGCAGAAGTAGGGAGGAAGAAGAGGCCAATGGGGTGAATATGGCCAAAGTGCATGATAGCTTGTCTAGATGTCATTATCGGGGCTAGGTCATGGCTCAGCAGGTAAGAGAGCATACTGCCCTTCCAGAAAACTCAAGTCCAGTTCCCAGGACTCATTTCAAGCAACTCCCAAGCACCCAGAACACCAGTTCCAAGGGACACAGTGCCCTCTTCTGGCCTCTGTGAGCACCTGTACCCATATGTACACATATATGCATGCTTTTAAAAAAAATATCTTAAAATGTCATTATAAAACTTACCATTTTGTACAATGAATATACATTAATTGTTTTAAATTAGCCCGCTGAATCTTCTTAGCTGGGACGAATTTCCAGTTTTCAATCCAGCTGAATCCTCAGCTGTCCAGGGTTGTCTCTAGCCCAGCTAGCAGCTGGAGCCATATGGTAAGTTTCTCATCTAGCCTCTGGGCACACATTGCCAAAGCATGAGCCAAGAAGAGAAGAAGTAAACAGGGTCATCTGTTGAGAAGGTTGGTACTTGGAGCAGAGGGACAAACTGAATTGGCTTTATTTAATAGCTACCCAGTGTCTGGAGGGGGGTGATATCATATGCCTTGAGATGTTGCCCCCACACACCTCACACACATTGATCTCACATCTTTCTTCTTATGGTGGATATTTCTTCACCAAATAGCAAAATCTCAATCAGAGGCAATGCTTAATATGCAAGTCCTTCTCAGAGAGGCACACAAGAGCCATATATAGAATTGGTTGCTAAAACTACTACTACATTAAATAGTATTTATTGTTGTGGGATGCCCTTCTGTATGCTGTGACTATGTCTTATTACCATTGGTTAATAGAGAAGCTGATTTGGCCAATAGCCAAGCAGAATATAGTTAGGCAGGAAAGCCAAGCTAAATACAGGGAGAAAGAAGACAGAGTTGGGAGAGATGCCAGCAGTTGCAGGAGAAGCAAGATGTGAGGTAACAAGCCACGAGCCCTGTGGTCAAACATAAACTAATAGAAATGGGCTAAATTAAGTTGTAAGAGCTAGTTAATAATAAGCCTGAGCCATCGACCAAACAGTTTGTATTTAATATTAAGGCTCAGGGTGGTCATTTGGGAACTGGAGGGTGAGAGAGGGACCTCCAGTCACAACTTATTGATCCCCCTACTACCCCGGGCACCTGATTCTTTATGTCTGCAACCTGTTTGATCCTCTAGCAATCCAAAACTACTGTTGTTGCACCAGACCTGATGGCGTTGCTCAGGGGATTGTAGCATGTCTGTCTGGAACTGAAGCACTATCGAGTACTTGAAGCTACGTGGTTGCTCCATGGGAATGTAGAAGATGACACTGACAACAACGCAAATGGCAGAGGCCTGGTTTGTGACACGTCAAAAAGAGCAAAGACTTCATTCACTTCAGGACCTGTGCCAGCTAGTCTTATCTCAACTAGAGTCATCTTGGAAGATGGACTCTGAGTTGAGAAAATGCTTCCTAAAGATCTGGTTGAGGGCAAGCCTGAAGGGCATTGTCTTAATTGGTGGGAGGGCCCAGCCCATGGTGAGTGGAGCTGGCAGACAATAAGAGAGCAAGCTGAACAAATGAGGCAGAGAAAGCCAGCAAGCAGCACCCCTCCATGAACTCTGTCGGCTCCTGCCCCAACTTAGCTCAGCAATGGAGCGTGACCTGAAACTTACAAATGAAATTAATTTAACCCTCTCTTCCCCAAGTTGTTTCTGCCCATGGTGTTTTATCACACCAATGGAAACCCTAACTCGGGGCCATTTGTATGGTATATTTCAGTGTAAAAAACTGTGGTTTCTTGTCAGCTGTGCCTGAACAGTAAGCTACCACTAGCAAGGAACCAGGATTTCTGAAGTGAACCCTTCCTTTACTGAGACAACTGATGCTGGTCAGCTTGGGCTAAGAGACCAGCTGTTGTTGAAAAGGACATCACCGTGGCAAAATCTTCTCAGAGCATTTCCTTGGGGCCAACACACAAAGCTGTGGTCCAGAGGGGGCCAGGACATTTTATCTCATGCTGGCAATAAACTTGTTAATGTGTAAACATTTCCTAGGTCGTACTGGTTTGGGTAGAATAAAAACTGCAAGGCTAAAAGTGTCATAGGAGCAGCCAGGACTTGGCACTGTGGGGCAGGGTTAGAGTCCCTTTAAAGAGTCCAGGAGAAGCCAAGGGTGAAGGTGCAACCTTATTTGCAATGGAAGCCCAAAACTCAAGAGATCAGGAAGAGGATGAGTCTTGGCACCACGTGGCACGGTTGTTGTATCTGAATAGAGGAAAAGAGGCCATTGGTAAAGGTTCAGCCTCAGATGCAAGGAAGACATCAGCATATAGGAGGTGCCAAGCCCATGGGATGATCACTCAGGACAGTAGCAGCTGCTGAGTGCAGCCCACCTGAATCTATGAGACAAACTGTGGTTCAGAAGGCAGAGATGGAGAAATGGAGCTTCCCGCATCTGCTGGAACCCAGAAGATTATGAGTCCCAGATGTTGTGTATCGCACTAAAGGATTTGACTTACACGGCTGGATATTGGTTTTACTTTGATTTTATTGTAATTGTGCCCTGCTTCTTCCCTCTCAGAATAAATATTAGTTCCTGGTTTTACAGGAGCCCACAGTTGAGAGACTTCAAACTTTCAAGAAGACATTGGATTCTATTTATTTATCTAGGTTTTTGTTTTGTTTCTTTTTTTCTTTTTTGGAAGGCGTGTTTTCAAGACAGTGCTTCTCTGTGTAGTTCTGGCTGTATTAGAACTGGCTCTGTAGACCAGGCTGGCCCCAACTCTGGTGTCTGCCTCAGTCTCACGTGTGCTGGAATTAAAGGTGTATACCACCGCTCCTGGCTGAGACATTAGCTTTTTAAATAGAACTTAGACTCTTCTAAAATGTTGAAGTAGGGGACTTTAAAAAATGACACAGTAAGATTAATATGAGCTCTTGTGGATAAACCACAAGGGAAGGCCAGGGTTTGGTTACGATGCGCTCCTATGTCAGTTTTACACGGTCTATTGTGCTGCCCAGTTTTTGTCATCGTACTACAAGCTGGGGTCACCTGGGTAAAGGGAACCCCAATTAAGAACGTGCTTCTTCTGGATTGGCCTGTTGGCAAGTCTATGGGGCATTTCTGTATTAGTGATTGATGAGGGAACCTCTGTGGGCAGTGCCACCGCCCCCCCCCAGCCGCGCCCCGTGGTCCTGGGAGGTATAAGAAAGGCAGCTGAACTTGAGCCTGGGAGGGGAGCCAGTAAGCTGCATCCATCTAAAGTGTCTGCTTCAGTTCCTGCCTCCAAAGTCCTGCCTTGGCCTCTTGAGGTGATGGACGGTGATGAGGCCATATAAACCAAATAAACCCTTTATCCCCCACGTGCCTTTGGTCTGGTCTTTATCACAGCAAAAGAAAGTGAAGCAAGACATAAGCAAATATCCTTTTTCTCTTCATGTTCCAGATTTTAAAAACATAGTAAACACAGAGACATTAACAACTTGCCTGAGTTCACACAGCCATGGACCGCTAGAGTAAGTATTAAATATGGTGCCTAGCTGCAGACATGGGAACTTCACTGTATTCCAGCCTATTGTCATTGCTTTGTTAGAGAGAGAGAGAGAGAGAGAGAGAGAGAGAGAGAGAGAGAGAACGAGAACTATGGAAGATAGGAAAAATAGAGGATTAAGTCTTATTTTTAATTATATTTAAAATTTGTATGTGTGTACTATGTGTTGCCTGCATGTATGTCTGTGTACCACATGTATGATGCCTGGTGTCCATGGAGGCAAGAAAAGGGCATGGATCCTCTAGAACTGGAGCTATAGGTGGTTGTTAGTGTGTCACATGTGGCTTGTGGCAATCCAACCTTTCCAGTGGTCTTAACTGCTGAGGCATCTCTGCAGCCCCAAGTTAAATCTAACTCAAGCCTAATCTTACTTCATTATTTTGAGGCAGGGGCAGGTGACCAATGTTTAGGACAAATTCAGCTTCCTTTGTCAGTCTGGGAGAATGACAAAGAATTGCATTTCCAATGGTAGTCCTGGGATTAGCCACCAAGTGGCTGCCCCAGACACAGCATCTTGGTCTCCTGTTGCCATTTTACCTCCTAGCTGTCATTCAAGTACGACTGTGTGGCTCTGATGCTGAAGACGGTTTCATTCTCAGCACAGATCTATCCAGCAGAGGGTTGTTGATTGCCACAGAGGAGGAAAATGTGATTTCCCAGAAATGAAGCATGAACTTTGGAGGCAGCACTAAAACACAGAGTGTGGAGGACTGAGCCACTGTCCTAATAGACTCGGCAAGCCCATGCTTCTCCCTGGAACAGGAAGACTGAAGCGGTGGGTGTCTGGATCATCGGATTCTGGCTTCACTTGCAGGAGTAGATGGGGGCGTGGCTGACTCAGGTGCTTGAGCATGCTGCAGGGAAGTCAGTCTGTGACATGCACCTTGCATGGCCCACTTATGCTGGTGGCTTGGGAAAAGGGACCCTCGTGACTCCGTTTCCACAAAGCAAAAGGAGGTGATGAAGGCACAGTCCCTACTAACTGCTGAGGGATTCTTATAGAGCTAGGAGATTAGAACCTAGAACCTAGACATGACTGAATAAAGTCAGCCATCGTCACTTTGAGTCATTCCCTGAGGACATTCTGAGGTTTAGATAGAACCTCCATTCAGAGAAACAAATATACAGCCTCTCCGCTTTCATATTTAACCTATGGTTCGGAGTCTTTGAGACTCCCAGGGGCTGGGAAGATGGCTCAGTCAAAAAGGTGCTTCTCAAGCCAGCATGAGCACCTGAGAGGGAGACAGAGTGAAGAAGACAGCAAACATGGACCTTCAGCGTCTATGCGCACACACATACACACGTGATCATGCACACAGGCAGACATCACACACAAGAAAGAACTAAAAGAATTTCAAAGATACATAACTTTTTCTTTTAAAAGTATTTTATTGAGAATATCATGCAATGTACTTTGATGATATTGAGGGAGATTTTGCAGCGTGCCCGACTTCTCCCTGTAACTCCTCCCAGATCCACCTCTACCTCCCATAACTTCGTGTCTTCTTGGTTTCTGTTTGTTTGCTTTTGCTAGCACTGTGCCTCCAGTGTGTGTGCCCATATACTTGTGGGTGTGTGCTCATCTCCTGAAGTGTGGTTGACTTACAAAGAAAGCTGGCATGTCCTCCCCTAGAGGCCACCAGGTTAAGTATGGGGGCTTGTGAACCCCTTTCTATTGCAAGTCCATGATACCTTAAATCAAAACTTTACTAAAGCTTGAGTTTCAGTCTAGCCTGTGAGTTCAAGCCAGCATGGGAGACAAACTCAATGAACAAGTTGAGAGTCTGGTAAACGTCCCCTCCTGAGCTCAGGCCAGCTTCGGAGACATGATACACTGATTCCATTACTTTCTGTCTTTACTGATGACCCAGCTATGCCACATGTGTGAATCAAGGCTCTCGCTGGCAAGTAACACAGACCCACAAACAAAATCTCTCTCTCTCTCTCTCTCTCTCTCTCTCTCTCTCTCTCTCTCTCTCTCTCTCTCTCTCTCTCATCACTGAAGATGATAGGTTCAAATGCAGTTAGTTCCAGGGCTTGGGCACCTTTCTCGGTTCCCAGGCTTCTTTTGGTGACTCGGCCACTCTGTGTTGATTTCATTCCAAGCTAAACTTGGGAGAGAAATCTCTGAGGCTAGTGCAGATGCGGTTCAGGGCATTGTGACTGGCTTAGCCTTCATCTGCATGCTGGTCCCACAGATACCATTGTGCCTGGTAGAATTATGTTTTCTGTCAGTAATAAAGACTGAAAGAGGAGCTGAAATGGTTTTATTTCACACAAGAAGTTCATAAATAAACTGCCCAACATACACATCCTGGCTCCCTGTCATTCTCAGCAATTCAGAGACTTCCTCTGTCTTTGCTTCTCCCCCCCTCCCCGACCCCAGTCACCTCACCCCTGCCCCCAGGACAGTGCCTGGCTCCTCTGGCCATCAACTGTTATTAGCCCCTAGGATAAAGAAAGTAAGCAAGGGTGTGTGAGCCAGGACCCCAAAAAAGACCCTGAGAGCTAACAGGCAACATCAATACTGTTCTGCCAGGCAAGCTAGGACACTCACCCCTCCTCCTGTGAGGGAAGAGGGGATGGAAGCGGCTCTGGGGGACCTGAGTGGATGGCTTGGGTTCCAGGTCTCTATTCCTGAGAACCCTGCTGGTGGCCATTTGCCTATGACTAAAAACCTGCCTCCCCTACCAGCTTTCTTCACTCTTTAGACTGCTTTGTTTACTGTTGGTTTGTTTGTTTGTTTGTTTTGTTTTTTTGAGACTGGATCATCCACAGTTTATGCTGGCTTCAAACTCACTCTGTAGCTTAAGTCTCCGAAGCCCTGGGAGTCTCTCAGGCACTGCCACACCAGAGTAGATTCTCCTTTTCTTCATTCTCCTGCGGAGAGAAATCTTAATGCGCTTTACTCTACTACTTTCCAAGGAGCTGGTGAGACAAACGTGGGTCCAATTGTCGTAAATTTGTCTAGGTCCTGAGGAAAACTGTGACCCAAATGAATCTAGGTCTCATCCACTCTGGGACCCAGGACTGGCCCTGGGCCTCACTGAGGAAAGCTGAGAAGGAGAGTGACTGTCTCTAGACTTCAAGTTCACTTTGAGCTCCCTCTCCTACAAGCACATACACTGCTCTCCTGCCCGCATGTGCGTGTGCATGTACACACTCGTGTATAGCCGCCCGTCCCTGTCAGATCTCTCACATCAGTACTCATGCACATACATGTGCAAGCATGTACCCTGCTGCGCTGTCTTCTGCTGGTAAATTTTTTCCGTCATTGTCTTGCGCGTCTGTGTTTTTTAGAGGTCAGCCCCCGGCATCATCCTCACTGTATCTCACCCAACATCACCAGTGTTTTCCGGTCAGACAAAAAGTTCTCACTGTAGAACAAACATGATACATCTTTTAAAAAATTAATATTTTGTGTCTGTGTGTGAGTATGTGTAAGTGCGTGTAGGTATCCTCTGAGGCCGGAAGAGAGCTGTTGTGGGGTCCCCTGGAGCTGGAGTTGCATAGTTGTGGACTTCTCAGGTGCTAGGAACCTAACTCCAGTCTTCTGCGGTTGCAACAATCACTCTCAACCCCTGCTCCATCTCTCCAGCTCCCACTATATATTTTTTGAAAGCTCATTTTGCCTAGAGATTTTGGAGAAACATATTCAGAAAACATTGAAGATAACAAGAACAGCTGTTTTAGCTCTGTTTGTGAACAGGTTGAAATACAAATGACTAGTTAGACAAAAGGAACAGTATCCGGAATGAAGAAAAACAAGTGAAAAAGATCTCTAGGTAGTATCAGACGTAGATCAGCTTGACTTTATAGCATCTTCACAATTGCCTGTCTTCTTAACTTTATTTTGAAACCCATTGAGAGTAGATTCTGTCCTTAAGTGACCTGCGGCCTGTCTACTGCATCTCTTCTCTGTAGCCTGCACTCAGTTTACTCCAGTGCAGGCACTGGACTTGGTATCCCTGAGAGTCTGTCAAGTCACAGGGAGGACAGTGTGACCCAGCAGAAAGGAGGGGCTCATACACAAAGGGATTAGACTACAGTTTGCTTATAAATGGGCCAAAGGCAATGTTCTGCCGGGATGCACCATGACTGGAGTCAAGGGGTACCTGGGGTGCTCCTAGAAGGAACAGTCACTCTGATACTTGTAGGTTATTGTCTGAAGATCTTTCTCAACAGTCTGAAAAAGCCAGGCAAATTCCAGTGTGGAGAGGGAGGGGCTCACAAAGTCTCACATCTAACTGAGGAGCCATTGGCAATTGATGGGAGAGGGAGTCGATTTTCTTCAGAGCTGTGTCTCTGATAGGCTTGTCCACACTTCAGTGGGCAGTTCCACACCCAGGCAAGTACTGGCAACATTAGGGGGATTCTGTCGAGGATGGGAAGTTGAGGGAAGGAGCTGAGGGGTAGGTCTTATAAAAACATACTATATGCATTCCCAATCAGTTTCAAAAGGTAACCACCATAGGTTAAAGCACATGAAGCATGTTTAAATCTCAAAACAACAGCGACAGTTTGAGAAATATGAAGGCAAGCATGGTGAGGGACACCTGTAATCCAAGCTCTTGAGAAGCGGAGACGGGGAATCACCATGAGTTTGAGGCTATCCTGGGCTACATAGCAAGCTCTTATTCGAAGAAAGAAAGAAAACGAGGTGAAGAGGGAGAGGGAAAGAAAATAACTTAAAACATATAACTCAGTATGGGGGGGGGTCGTTACATGCATAAAGAATACTGGGCATGCCCTTTGCGCTGAATTGCCAGAGCAGAGTAGCCAACTTAACTAGACCTTATCTGACGACTACACATCCTTGAGGTGGTGAGGCTGAGTAGCAGAACGGAACTGGTGACTAATTAAACCCAAGAACAGCTTGCGTGATTTCTTACAATGAACACACAGCCAGCTGGCTGACTGGTCCAAGCTTACATCCAGGATGCTGGCTTGCTGACCACCTCCTAGTCGCTAGACCAACAATATCTCTTTTGTTGTTGTTGTTGTTGTTGTTGTTGTTGTTGTTGTTTGTTTGTTTGTTTGCTTGCTTGGAACCAGAGTTTCTCTGGGTAGCCCTAGCTGTCCTGGAACTGGCTCTGGAGACCAGGCTGGCTTTGAACTCACAGAATAACCTGTGTCTCTGCCAGAATTAAAGGCGAGCACCACCACTGCCTGAAAGTATTTCTTTTTTTTTATTTTTTTTTCTGAAAGTATTTCTTAAGGTATGTGGAGGAGGCCAGCAGTAGTGGCATCACCCGGCAGCCTGTTAGACATACAAATCACCAGGCTACCAGAGACCTACCAAACCAGAAACTCTGCGGAGGGGCTATGCCGTGGGTGTCAACTGCTCCTGCTGGGCATGCTCCCGGGAAGACTTCTGTATCTCCAGTCAGAGAGTGCCTGTTCTTGGAGGTCCTTTTGTGGATCCCTGCAAGCTAGTCTCCTACCTTGGCAAGGGGCCCTTCCTTCACCCTCACATGTGTTTCTACTGTGTGCTAACTCCATGGGGATGCAATGACATGCCTAAGAAGTCTGGTCACCTCATCCTGGGCCACTCGGGTTGCTGGGACTCTTCTGTCATCAAGAGCCAACTCTTTGCTGGCTGGGGAGGGAATCAAAGCTTTCCTTTTCATTAGGTCTCTCTTGGAACTTTTCTGTTGCTCTTCATCTTACCAGCTCGAGGCTACAGAAAGGCAAAGAGCTAAAAACTTGTCTTTACAGTTGTACCTGACACCTTTGGTCTGTTAACATAATACAATAATAACATAGCACAATTATGCATGAATACCATAGAAAATACACCGTTTGTCATCATCATCATTACATAGGTAGGTAGCCCTGGTTGGAACTCGTACTTGAGGATGACCTTGATCATCGTGCCTCCTCTTCCTGAATGATGGATTACAGACAAGGTCTACCAAGTTGTGCTTGGCTGGGGAGCAACCCTGGGCTTCATGCTTGCTAGGCAAATATCCTACAAGCTCAGAAACAAATTCAATAAAAAATAAACTCTGTAATTTTAGAATCCAAAAAAAAAAAAAGAGGTTTTGGGTACGTACACATACACATGCACACGTACACATGCACAGACAAAATGGAGACATGGGGTACATAGGCTCTATCTTTATAGGATTTATTAAGCCTTTTTAAAAAACCAAAGCAGAAGAAAGTACAGGTCGTGGAAACCCAGCCAACCAGAGGGATCTTTGAAGGCATTTCACAGGATACAAAAGGAGCAATAGGACTACTTTATGTGGTGAAAACTATTTGCATTAAAGCACCTGCATTTAGATTTATGATCTATTTAATTTATTTATGATCTATGCTGTATTTAAATCTAAATATATCTCTTTATGATCTGAACTAGAAATAGAAACAAAAGACTACAGTGCCACAGCTACTCACTCGCTTGTTGGTTCATTCATTTCATACTCACTGAGCACCCACAATACACCCGCCAAGTATGTTTATAGCACCAGAGCCAGCGCGCTAGCCTATGACAACATGCTACAGCCTGACTAGAGCTTGTGGTCGAAGGGGAGAGAGTCAAGTCAGCAAAAGATTTATAACAAAATATAATGGCTGCTGTCTCAGGATGTAAGGATTTACCAGGAATTCATAGAAGGCTAGCACAGCTGCGCAGAGACGAAAGAGTAAGAGCCGCACGCGAGGCCAGCAGCTTTGGTGTTGGGACCCCTTTCACAGATGCTCGATACAAAAAGATCACAAAGTACACTGACCGCAGGAAGGAAGTCTGAATGGAGGAGACGCCTCTGCATTCTGGTGGACGTCAGCAACAGGCATAGACTCACTGTATCAGCTTTTTGTACGTGTTGGTAAAGGTGAAAAAGGTCACGAAGATCAAGCCAGTGATGCCACCAATGACCAGGCCCAGCACACTGCCATGTACTTGCATGGCCTGGCAGCGCTCGCCCGTGTAGAAAAAGGCATGTCCAGAGACGCACCTGTGGGACAGAGCACAGAGAGTGGAAACTATTTGGATCGCAGGTGCGGACGACCCAACAGTAACAGCAATAACAGTACCAAACAGCCGCAGACCACTGCCGGCCTATCCATGGGCTTTATAGGTATCAATTCATTTAGCCACGACATGGCATTTTGCGGTAGGGGTTGTAATCCAGCCCTTCTCATTGTTATTTAAGCCGAGGAAGGATAAATAACTCTGAGTTCCATGGTTGCTGTTTACCACCTGAAGCCAAGAAACAGATCCTATGCTAGTTAAGGTTGTTGACACATAGTAGGGGCCTAATAGCTAAACTTGGGGACCGTTTTCTTTTGAAAATGTTAACATAGAAATCACTGGGGAAGGGCTCCTCAGCTTCCACAATGACTTCTCAGCCTTTGTTCAAAGCTGTTGGAAGCTGAATGAAGTCAGCTGTCTGGTCCATGGAGTTATGTTGTTGTTGTGTCTGGGCTTTGCTGGTTGTAAACATGACTGGAAGCCATTCTAAGGACAAAGGGAAATCTGTAGTATTTGTGCTGTGTGTCTACAAGCCTGAGATCATTTCCAAGTCAAAGCTTGAAAGGAAAGAAAGATGTGGCCCCTACATCTGCTTTTATTCTGCCAGCTGCAGGTGATGGTTCTCTCACTCCACATATCTATTTATGACATATTCTTTACGTTTCTATGCAAATATTAGAATACTAACCCTCCTACACAGCAGATTGTGTAGACAGGCAAGGCCCAGCTCCAGCATTGATTATTTGGATAATTTGGTACACATTACCCTTTGTACATTCATCTCCCTGATATACTAGATGAAGGTAAGAAGAACCATGTCTCAGGGGCAGAAAAGATAACTCAGAGCATGTCATACAGTGCTAAGGAGGACACATGATATCTGCAGGCAGAAATATGATGATAATCACACTTTCTCTTTACACTTACTGGAAACATAATAACAGAACAGAACTGATGGATTCAAAAAACCATTCCTGCTACTGATAGGTAACTAATAAGACATCTGCTGTCCATGAAGATTTCAGTTTGATCTTGATTCTCTGTAGAGGCCACAGAGCAGAAAGCCTTTAGGCTAAAGCCTTAAGTCGTGTGTGAGCCCTAGTACTACAGTCAAGGCAAGCAGTATCTTGTATAATGTAGTCACTGCCGTGTTCTTTTATGTGGTGTGTGGGTGTATCTATCTGTCTGTGAGCACACGTGTGTGGTGTGCTCATGTGCATGTTGCCAGAGAAAGACATGGGTTATCTTCCTCAGTCTCTCTTTGCCTTCTTTTTTGAGACAGGTTCTCTCACTGAACCGGAAGCTGGCTGATTTAGCTAGGATGTCAGGCCAGTGAGCTCCATACATTCTCCTGTCCCTGCCTTCCCAGCACTGAGGTCCTCAGAGGCCACATGCTAGTCTCACTTGTCCCAGAAGACATAACAGAGCCATTGTGCTCTGGTTTTGTGGGGTGCTAGAGACCCAAACTCGACTCCTCAGGTTGCACCGCAAATACTACCAATTGACACATGTCAGCCCCGCCATTGTGAATTTTTGAACAACAAGTTTGACTCAGATAAGCTACCTCCTCCTCCCCCTGCCACCCTTGTCCTTGGAGCCTACCTGCAGCTGGCCATGCCTTTCACGTTCACGCAGATGCCATCATTCTGGCACGGGTTTGGGTCACAGGGGTCTCTGAAATACTGCGGCCAGTTGTGATCCTCCATGGGGCCCGTATTCTTCACTGAGCGCTTCTGTCGGCTGGGTTGTCCCGGGTCCAGGCTGCTTGGCAGGGCTTTCTCCAACATGGCTCTTCCAGAGCTTTCTCTCAAGGCAGGAGGCTCCTGACCTTGGAGAAGGAGGCCTCGGGAGACGACACTTTGGGCTGGAACTGGAACTTCAGTCTGACTCAGGTGCGTGAGATCTTCAGGAAACAGGCCACGGCAGAGAGAGGATTCAAGATTAATAACTGACTGTCATCGCCACCCACTCTGCAGGTTCCCTGAGCCTCCTCTGTCTTCCACAAAGCCAGGTGTTACATGGAAAAATGGCTTATCTCACGCTGCCAGCTGTTTTATTGTGAAATTATTCCGCCTCACGTTCGCTGACTGAGTTTCCCGAAGGAAGCATGGATTGAGGCTAACCTGAGTCAGCGCACTGATAAACTGGCACGAAGACAACGCTTTAGAAAGACGGGATTTCGGGTTCTTTCAGGTACAGTTAAATATTACAGTTTTTAATACAAAGAAATGACAGGTGTTTGAAAGCTAGATATACTTGCCCTGGGTTGTTAGTCGTATAACAGACACATGTGTCACTGTGTCACGTGGTACATTCTGCATGACTATGTCTAATCTTTATGTGTCAATCAAACATTATACGAGAATAGGAATCTTTGACCAAACAAGTAAAATGTGGCTATTATAACACAGCTTTTTTTTTTTTTAAAAAAAAAAATATAAACCTTATCCAACAACAACAACAAAAAGAATTCCCACCTCCCCGACTCGCTTTAAAACCAAGGTGAATCAGTAGGCCACACAGAGCCTAGAACTGTTGACCTAAGGAGTTTAACAAAGTACCTTCAAAGTCTACGAAGATGATGAGGGTGTCGTCCTTAAGGAAGCGTCTCCTCCTCAGCAGCTCGTGGGAGATGGCCTGGCCCCAGCCCCAGTCAAGGCTTTTATAACACTCACACTTGTCATCATAGACTCCCACCTGGGATGGCCTGTCCCAGATGACAGAGCCATTTATAGCTGCAGAGTGATGAGGGGCATACAGTTGCGTTAGCTTTTATACTAATTTTGTCTTTAATGAACATGAAGGGCTTTGTGAAAACACAAATGCACACACCCCACACATTCAAATAAAGGTTTCTTTTTTTCTATTTACCCTAGGATTTTATTCAGAATTGAGAGGTGAGAAGGCCAGAGAACCACAGCCTAGCTTGTTTGCCTTCTACCAAGTGGCTTCCTTAATTACCGGCACAAGGAGACCACTGCTGATTCTTCGCTAAGACTTATGTCTCTTTTGGGGGAAAAAAAAGGCAACTTATTCTTTGTTGATATTAGTTTATCTCATGGATATACCAATGCCAGTCAGTCTCAGACTTAACACATCAATACTATAGAAAGCTTTATGACGCCTGACTTTCTGGTGGACATCGTCTGCCTTCTCAGTTAGGTTGAGTTCAATTTTAAGGGGGCCCTTTGAGTTCCTGGAGCCCGAGTCTCCATCCCCGGAATAAACTTTGCATAGATGACTGCGAGGAAATTTAGGATAAAGAAAGGACAATGGCACTGAAAAACTGTAGACTGTAGGACTGTAGAGGTGACTCGGTCTACCATCAAACGGAGAAACTGAGTCTGACCCCCAGAACCCACACTAAAACAACAGCGACAACAAAACCCCTAAGCACAGTGGCATTTGCTTGTAACCCCAGCACTGGGGCAATGGTGGCAGGCAGATCCCTGGCGTCTCTGCCTCGCTGCTCTAGCCTACTTTACTGGTTCTAGACTACACCCTGTGACAAAAGAATGTGGGGGTGGCTGGGGAGATAGCTCAGCAGTTAGGAATGCAGTTACTGCTCTTGCAGAGGACCTAAGTTCAATTCCCAGCATCTTCATCAGGGGTCTGTCTCATAACCTCTTGGAACTCTCCTTCCCAGGGATCTGATGCCTCCACCCTCTGCTAGCATTGGGGCTTACATGGATACATACATCTACACACACATACTTACTACTAATAATAAGAAGAATGTTTTGAAAAAGGTGAATGGTGCCTGAAGAAAAACACTCAAGATCGTTCTCTGTCCTCCACATATACACCGATACACAGCCTGTAACGCCACACCCACATTATTATGTCACTCCTATACAAAGGGGAAACTGAGGGATGCTGTTTTCTTTAACATGGATCCTGGCCATCCCACTGAGGGGCATTTTTTTTCTTTCTCAAAGTACCTACCTGTTTGGGACCTGGAGGTCGTGAACATCAAGCTTAAGGACATCCTGTTCCTGACATCGGGGTCCTGGTCCAGGATGGTCATTATGGCCTGTCTATTTTCCACTGGCCATTCCAGAATTGCATCGTTCTCCCCACTGTACAAGTGGAAAGCGAGTCCCAGATAGCCAGGATTACTGGTGGCTCTACCATTGGGGTACAGGGTCACCCCTATACCATAGCCTTCAGAACTGTAGAACCTAGGGCTCAAGCGTGTCTCCCCTTGCACCGTGTCTGCAAGGAGCTGGGAGATGTTCCGTATGGTCCAAACTCCAGCGGGGCAGGGGGTTTCTGTCAGAGTGACATCATCCAGGAAAATACCCCCCGCTGAGTTCTTTGGGTCACCTTTGGTGCCCTGGAAAAGGTAGCGAAATTTCTTTTCTTCTGAGAGTGTCACATGAGCGATTTTCCAGTTGTGGTCAGTCTCTCCTGGGAACAAAGGTTTATCACAGTTGATGTTAACAACTAATAAGCCTGGCATATCACTTCCTTCATTCATTCTTAGTGGCAGCTCTACCACGGGCATCATTAAGCAACTTTGCCAAAGACGCACCGTGATAGTTAAAGGCAGCCTCCACAGCGGTGGGCTTCACCGCGGCAACTTCACAGGCATGTCCTTGTGCTCGTTCTGATTTCCCCCCGCTTCCCCACTCCTCTCCCCGACGACGCCAGGCTTTATTTTACAACCGATATTCAAATCTTAATCGGTTTTGCTTTTCACTGTTTTTAAAGACACAGGTTTCCCCCTGAGCCATCTTGCTGTTAGCACAGCACTCCGCCCTCTACGGCAGCACTAAAATGCCCATGTCTTCATCTGAATCATAGCAAATAGACATTTTAGGAGTCAAAAATCAAATAATGGGTGGATTTCCTATGGCTCGGCCTGGGACATGTTGCTAAAATCTCTTTGTCTAGACTTCCTCACAGATTTGGAAACACCGGTATGGAGGTGACCTGGGGAATCCAGGGTTACCAGAAGCCAGTGACTCGGTCTAAGAGCAGACAGGATCTATTTGCTCTTTTGCTGAGGCTGAACTAGAAATGGGCAGTTTGGATAAAGAGCCAAAGTAAGAGGCGAGAGGGACCAATCTAGAATATGAGGTCATGGGTTGAACAACCAGGGTATGACACGGAGACATGGTAGAGACAGAGTGACTCAGTATGCCAAACACAGGCAAAGAAAGTCAGTCAGAAATGAAGCAGAGAGGAGACCCTAGGGATGGCCTCTTTCCTCCTCTGCATCTTCTAGCCATTGCTAAGCTCTTTCCTGAACCAAGAGCATCCATATCCCTCTTGGTTCTTGGGTCCCTCTAAGAATGACCATGGAGACACTCCTGTGTGGAGCTGGCCACATGCTCAGACACCCTGAGAAGGCAGAGAAGGTCCATGAACCACACCAGTAATACAGGAATCTATGGTGCTGTCATCTCTTGCATTAGAACACATGGACAGGAAATGCACTGGGTGGCTGAAAGTCTAAAATGGAGACATAGATGTGAACTTGGCACACAGCAGATTACAGATGGTGGGAATTCTGGCAAGAGAATGGAAGTTCCCTCCTTGCTACTGAGTAACTGCTTCGATTTTATTTTTTGTCTTAAATACAGGTTGTGAGAAGGAGGCTGAAGTGTGGAGCGGGGTAGTAGCAGACTAGAGACTACGCCATGTGGTCAGGGACTTTGAAATGAAATTCCTAAGATTTTACCTAAGTGATAGGGTTCCCTCATTCAGCCACGATTATTTGAGACAATTGTTTGAGATGATTGTTTGAGACGAACTTCATCCATGGTAGTTCAGATTGTCATCTATTCAAGGTCCTAGCCTCACTATAAACATAAGCTCTATATGTGTAGGAGTGTGTGTGTGTGTGCGTGTGTGTGTTCATACATTTGTATGTAAACATTTATAGTTAAGCTTATATATAAAAGTCTTGCAGGCTCTTATCTTATATAGTAATAAGATATTGATAGACACATTTTTATGTAAGTATCTGAGTTAAAATAGGCATTTCACCAAAGATACAAGCTACTCCAAGACGGTTGTAACTAACTTGTGCCAAATACCCCATAAATGCCAAGTCATATTCAATTAGAAAATTTCATGGACAGACCAACCTAAGAATGGGCGGATTCCAAAATCCATTTATACCTTATTTTTAGGGAATTTACAAAGATTCCCTATGGGAAGTCATATCAGGTTAAGGAACTAAATTCCACTTGGAATGGTTTCCCACTTCCAGAGTAACATTTTCAGAGTGAGCTGAACATGGTTATCAACCAGTCCACCAACATCATTATATTTACCACACATTTTCATTTTAAATATTCTTTACTTTTAAAGGGCATTTTTAAATGCTATATGGGTCCTGCTGATCTCACTGTATAATGCTTTTTATGTGCTACTTCTTTGCATTAAAGCTTTATTTATTAAAATAAAAGGCATATGGCCAACATATAGCCAGGCACAGCAAAGCATGACTCTCCCTTGATGCCAAAAGAGGAGAAAAAGCCATGAATGCAGAGTTCTCAGCCAGCTGATGATGGAGTGGGTAGAGGTGATTGAACACTCACTCTCCCCAAAGACATCTCAGGAAGGTTTCTCCCTTTAACGAAAGCAGTCTGTTCAATAAAATGGAAACAATATTTATTTTCTAGGGTTTATTTTGAGGACTTCTAAGGGAAAGTTTGTTTCTCTTGCTTGTTCTGAAAGACTCACAACAACAACAATAACTAGTAATATTTAGCTTTAAGGAGTTAGGTCTGATGACCCTCACAGCCCACAGCCTACCTTGGTAGCCAAAGGTTTTTATTTTGACTTCCAGAAACACACTCAGCATGTACATGGCCACAGTGGAGTTGGCCAATCCAATGGCTTATGTTCCTATCACTATTATAAATGCTGAAGCAACTGGAACCTACTTGGGAAGTCCTAAGAAGGAGACTTCAAGATGATGTCATTTCTTTCCCTGAAAGAGGACCAAAACCAGTTATGGCCAGTTGTTTAGCATTTCTTCGCTTTTGTGTCTCCACTTCTGAATCATCTCCTTTCTTGAATTTGTCTACTCGTATGGCCTCTTCTAAGACTATCTGTAAGCCTCACCTAAGCCCTTAATTTTCAAGTGTTTAAAACACTCTGGTAAACAAGACAGAGATTGTGGTGGACTTCCTGAAAAGTCTGAGGGAGATGGAGGGAGGTGAGGAGGAAGTAGAAGAAGGATGGAAGGAGAAGGAGAGGGCAAGAGAAGGATGAAAAAGATGACAGGAGAGAGACCCAGGACAGAGAGGACCATGGCCCCAGTTTTTCAAAAGCCAGTGCTTCAGGCAGGTTCTAGGTACCTTGAAAGGTCTGTATCTTCACCAGCTTGCGCACGTTGCCCGTGCCGTCATCCCTTCTCACCCAGATGCTGAGTTTGTCTGCGGAGCTTCCTGTCATCTTATAAAAAAACTGCAGGCATTGCTGCTTCCTCTTGGGGTAAAGGATCCGCGACTCCAGAAGGGCTACTTCGTCTGTCACCCCCGAGCTGGTATTGAAGTACATGAAGTAACCGGCACCTGTGGAGAGAGGAGCCAACATCCCATCTCTGCCTTCCGTGACTTCTGTGATCCAGAACCCTCTACCCAAAGAGAAGTAGGAAACTATTCTCAAACCTATTGCCTATTTTGACTTTTCCATAATTGTTTGCGCTTTGAAAGGAAGTCAGAGGAACTAGGTGTTATCAGGCACCCAAAGCTAGAATGTCTCTGAGGAAAAGAAATAGAAACATCCTCTCTCAAGGGGCATAGTTACTAACTAGCTAACACCAATGTTCTGCACATCTCTCTATTGTATTTACGTTGATTTACTTTGGGGGAGAGATTTATGTAGGTCAGGCTGGTTTTGAACTCATGATCCTCCTTGCTTAGCCTCTAGAATGCTGAAATTTTGTAGAGACTTCCTACAAAACATGCAAGTATCTCATATAGGCATTTTAATGTTAGCTACATACAGTAATAGTACTACTTTGAGTCAAAATGACTTTTACCTGTTTCCTTTTAGCCTTTTATGAGGCTACTGTAAGCTGTGCTTACTGTAAGCATGTGGTTACCATGGTGTTTCAATTGGCAGGTACTGACCCAGAAACAATGCCCTCCATTAGAAAGTCAAGTTATTAACGAAGTATGTATGTCCTTAACAGTTTTGACATGGTAAACATACAGCTTCTTTTTATTTTTATTTAAAATATTTCTAAATATATTCCTTGGCTGGAGGGAACAGGAGGAGAAGGAGGGAGGGGAAATGTCAGTCGGGGTATAAAATGAACAAAAAAAATTAATAAAAATATAGAAGTGAGATAAAATCCAATGTGCTCATGCAAATATATATAGAGAGATGTAGTACAACTATCAAATCAAAGTAATTAGCATATATTCACCTTCAATAATTATTTTTTTCCTTGTGGTAAGAACATTGAAACTCATTCAATTACTTTGAGATATACAATATATTATTGCTAATTATAAAAATGTATTCCTTGTCAATTTCATATATGCATACAATGCGTTTTGATAATATGTACCCTCTACGTCCCTATACCTACTTTCATGAAACTCCTTCCCAACACATTCTCCTCCTATTTAAGTCACTTATTTTGTGTTGCCTACTGAGTCTAAGTAAGGTCACCTGCACACAGGGGTGCTGAGTTTCTACAATGTTCTCTTGCTTCTCCACAGCCTGGATACTTTTTATTGAGTTCATGATTAAGATACAAGAACTAATCTTTGTCCTTGTTCAGATTTTCAGGTCTGATAATGAGCTCAATAACCTAAGGACACCATTCACCACCTCAGGGTGATGACCTTTGACCATCACCAACCTTTGCACTGTCCCACCAAGGTGTGGTCCACCTGTCCAGGCCGACTGCTGTCCTCGTGGACCCAGTCATCGTCATCTCTGGTCCCCTGGATCATTCCACAGATGTTAGTCTTCTCAAAGGCACAGTGGTCCAGCAGGGTATGAGTTGCAGCTATATATGATATTTTTGGCACATGGTTAGAAATGTAAGTATCTCATTCCAAATGCCTTAAGCCAATAAAGCACTACTGTTTAAACCAAACCAAACCACAGGCCTTTCATTTTCCCGAAGTTTTCCCAAATGGAGCTCTTACTGTCATCTGTTCACTCTTAGATTGGAGACACAGAACCATGTAGCTCAGAAAGACCTGAGATCATTCCTCACTAGACAGGCCAACATGAAGTCAAGACCAAGGATGAGGCAGCTAGCTCAATGGGCTTTAATCACTAGGCCCCTGTATACCTTTAGAAAGCTCTCTTGGAAAATGTCCCCATCTCAAAGCTTTAGAGTACTTTAAGGGTAACTCTAGGAGAGAGTTTTGCAGGGCATAATACACTTTCAAACCTTAAGCAATCTCTCTTTTAAAAACCTATTGCCTATCTTGATTTTTCCATAATTGTTTGCCCTTTGAAAGGAAGTCAGAGGAACTAGACAATAACGGCTTCTTATATTTGCCCAGTACCTTGTAAACTGTGCATATGTCACAAGCATTCTTAAGGTTATGCAGGGCATTGCAGAAAAGTAACGGAGTCTGAGGGCCTTAAAGTCAGGCCCAGAGGTACTCACTGCAATTGTACATTCGATTCAGCCTCTCTAAGTCAATGGCACTGAAATCCAGGCGCTGTCCAATGACGCCGTTAAACTCGGGGATCTTGGTGGTGATGGTCGGGATGCTTGCATTCTTGTTAAATGAAAACGGCGCATAGTGCATCACGGACTCGTAATCATAGGGTGTGTTGAGGTCCGTGATGGTGCTGTCATCGTAAGTGTTGAAGTTGTGCTCATAGTCTGTTGGAGAGAGAACCCTCAGGTACCACTCAGCCACGTTATCCTCTCCAAACTTTCCTCTTTGCTTAGATACTCAGATATCTCAAGAAGGGAAACACTGCATCTTTAGTTAACATACATACGAATGTATACATATATGTATCTTACAGTTAGAATATATAAAAGAATAAACATTGTTGATTATTAGTATTAATCCATTGACTCCATAATACAGTGTTTTGAAAAATGGTATGAATAGATTGTTAGAGCAACAATAAAATAGCCACTTTCTATTAATATACATATTTATATATTAATTATTATGTATTACAAATACTTCACACAATATCTGAGAGTGTGGTATATATGTGTTTCTTTTAGACTAGCAAGTACAATGCAAGAATTATAAACAAAAAGGAGAAAATTTTTGAATTAAGGAAAATATTCAGGATTATACTTAAGATATATATATTTTCCTAATAACCAAGTACACCCATCACCAGGTCTGTCCATCTTTCTACCAGACCAGTTTTGTGTGTGTGTGTGTGTGTGTGTGTGTGTGTGTGTGTGTTAGGAAAAAGAAATTCAAGGATCTAGGGAAAAGGTGAGAAGTTCACAATGCCCATTGGTCTAGGAAGAACACATATAAGGAAAAAAAATATAGGCATAAAAATTAGCTTCCTATCAAAGGTAACTTATTGAGGTTGGATTGGTAAGAAGGAGATAAGATAGGTTTTAACGAGAAGAGCTGAACTATACAGCTGAATCAATGTCCTGTCATTGATCAATTATTTTGTTTCAGCTTCTTAGATAGGAAGGGTTGGGAAATGTTTAATATCCTCCTTGAAGAGAGAAACATTATACACTCACAATGCATTTAGTCATGGTTGTTCACATTATAAAAGCAACTACAGGTCTCTTGGGACCATAGCTTGCCAGCCTCTGCTAGAAGAGCCTCAGAAGTTGAATATTTTCCCTTGCAAAAAAAAAAAAAAAAAAAAAAAGATGAAACGCTCATTCTATTCAGAGAAGAGGAGCAGAAACTGCACCATAGTCCCCACTGTGGCCTCAGGTTAAGCTCAAGTTGCGGGGACTGCACTGAGGTACAATAAAAGGCGCAAGTGACTGTGGGAACTCAGATTGGCTTCTTTGTTGCTCATTGGGTTTGCTGTCCTCTTAGAGAGCAGTTATTCAGTGATTGCAGGGTGATTTAGATACACGGAATTTTATGTGATGGAAAAAGGGATAGGAGATCTCTATGTGTGCTAAGCCACGTGACTCAGCCACCATTGAGCAACTCTGTGGGTAGGCCAGCGCGAGTTGTTCGTTGGACATTGTTTGCTTTAAAATTGTCTTTCAAAGTCATTGAGTTTTATCTTCCTCAAGACTTACAAACAGGCATTTTTTTTTATTGCTAATGAAATTTTCAGCGAATCCAGACTTGTAGGCAAATATAGGTGGAGTCTAAGAGAGCCCTAAGGCTCATAGTCAGTGATGTAGTACTTTTGCCTACAAGTCCATGCCCCCTTTCCCCTACACACCCAGTTACGGGACTATCAACCCTGAGAACCAAACACGCAAAGTCTCATCTGAAATTTCATCTTTGGGGAAATAGATTCCCAGGAAACCTTCAGCTAAGACAACAGCTTGGCCTCAGTGCTTAGGTGGCAAAATTTGCTGATCTGTGTGTGTGTGTGTGTGTGTGTGTGTGTGTGTGTGTGCATGTGAATATAGGTATCGCATGCTGGTGACACGTCTTTTACACTTAAAGCTTTCCTGTTATTTCTTTATTATTCCACATTCATGAAGTTATTAGACCATGAGAGGTTGGAGGGACAGAGGGACCCAGGCTGAGAAGCCACACAGGGCAGTCTGATACATGAGGGAAGTACCCATCCTCTTGTAAGGACCACTGTCCATTTTACCCCAGACAAGCTGTGCTGGGATTCCAATTTAATATTAAAGCTTAGCCAGCTTTCATGAGCTTGAAAATTGAAATTATTGCCTACACAGTCATATATGAACCTATGCATAAAGGGAAATATAAATAAAAATTCCTGAGCAAGGAAATTATTTGCTCAAAACATTATGTGTGCTAAGAGTGAAGTCGTGTCTAGCATTGTGAAGTTTCACTATTTACTTATGATCTAAAAGAATGCTTTTCCACACCCTGAGCTAATTCCCATATTCAAAACATGCATGGATACATATACATATATACACAAGGCAATACACTTATCACACACTTATTACACGTACACACACATATATGTATATATGCATATACATATGCATGCATACATACACATTAAAGCACATATACACAATGCACATATAAAAATATACATACATATACATGCACTTATATACACATCGACAGGCATGCACTCATACATACATAAGACATACATTGTCTTAGCTGTGTTTCTACTGATGTGATAAAACATGACCAAAAGCAACCTAAGAGGGAAGGGTTCACCTCAGCTTACACTTCCACATCACAGCCCTGTCATAGGAAGTCACGAAAGGAATCCAGAGGCAGGAACTGCAGCAGAACCCATGGAGGAGGGGTGCTTACTGACTTGCTCTCCAAGGCTTGCTCAGCCTGATTTCTTACACACCCAGGACTATCTGCACAGGTGTAGCACTAACAATAGGCTCAGCCCAGTCAATTGTCACAATCAAGGAAATGAAGGAAATGCCCTACAGACTAGCCTATAGGCCAGTCCTATTGAGGCATATTCTCAACTAAAATTCTTTCTTCCCAAGTGACCCTATGTTGTATGAAGTTGGCATTAAAAACTAGCCAGCACAGAGAGAGAAAGAGAGAGAGAGAGATAAACACATATATGTACACACATACATGCATAAAATGCATACACATGCAAATATACACATACACACATGAACACACAGGTATATGCACACATACACAAAACCCTCTGGAGTGTATTCTCTGGTCATCATCATAATGTCACCTCAGCCTTCGGAAGCTGCCATGCAGAAAACAGCCCTATAACCTCTGAAATCTAATACCTTTTCCCCATTAGAACAAGAAAACAGACTTACCCCTACAGTGAATCACCCCATCCTCCCATGCAGAGACCAGTTGTGAGCAAACCAATACAGTCCAAGGAGAGCTCCTCAATCAGCTACTTCCGCACAGCCCTTCTTTCCACTGGAAAGGCTGAATTCCTGTGCCCACAGAGTCAGCCTGGGTCTCCCACAGGTGGTCTCAGAAAGCCCGAAAGACAACAGCAGCCCCTTGGCTGTGCTGGGTCATACATACCTTGAAGAATCTCATCCCAGTGGATGGTCACATAATCATCCCGGTCAGTCCTTGACTGCTCGTGGTAAAATCCCAGAGCGTGTAGGAGCTCGTGTTCAATGATGGCCTTATGGTCACAGCCCGAGCCAATAGAAAGGTTCTGTCCCACCTGTTGATCACCAACCATAGACCAGCACCTTTAAAGAGGGAGGAGAGGAAAAATGTTTTCATAGAGATATAATTTACACATTTATATATATATATATATATATTTGGTTTTTCAAGACAGGGTTTCTCTGTGGCTTTGGAGCCTGTCCTGGAACTAGCTCTGTAGACCAGGCTGGTCTCGAACTCACAGAGATCCGCCTGCCTCTGCCTCCTGAGTGCTGGGATTAAAGGCGTGCGCCACCATCGCCCGGCTAATTTATATATTTCAAATGGTTACAATTTATAAGATTTCAGGACAAAAAGAAGAAAGTTGAGTTTGATTATTTTTTTAGTTGGACGCTGGAGCGATTACTTAGTTGAACACCTGCTATGCAAGAATGAGGACCAGAGCTCAAATTCCCAGTGTTTGCTAAAAAGCCAGGAGAGGGAGAGCATCCTATAATCCCTGAATTGAAAAGGCAGAGACAGAATCCCAGAGCGACCAGGCCAGCCATACTCTAGACTGTCTACACCCGTGGCTACAGACTCCTTCAAAACACTCTCTTCTGTTGTTTGGAAATGTCCAACCCAATACTGTTGGCCCTAGTTAGTTTACATCCTTCGGAGCATCAAAGCTTCCTTCTCTGAACTAGCCACAACTTTGTACCTAAGGACCAGTTTCTCAGCCTAGGAATACATGTAGGAAGCATGGCCCCTCATCCCTAAAACTGCACAGGTTGCTTGGATCAATTAAAAACAAAAGTTAAAAGATTAACTTTCAAGAACAGAAAGTAAAACATTTCTCTGTACCGACGGCTCAATGACAAGAATTTAGTGTGGGATGTTCTTAGCAAGCAACCTCTTATTTTTCTTATGCCAATTTAGAGTGATAATCCATCTTAAAAGCCTCTATTTCCTCCAGGCAAACTACTGCCATAACAAGGTATCAAGGAGAGAAAATTGGTATTCTCCTTCCCCTTGGTGAAACCATATGGCACTCCAAAGAACACCATTACTTTTAGATTAAAATACTGTCGTTTATTGATGGTTGTGGCTGATTTAAATTCTCTAGGGATTTTCCAAATCCCCTACAAGGAGCCGAGGCAAATTTCATGACTGCGAAGAGCATCTGTGATAAAGCAAGCTAAGGAGTACAGCAGTTCACAACTCTGGATGGAGTCTGACCACTCGGGGAAGACTGCCTACCTCATACTGAAGGATCCTGGGCAAGGAGAACCCAAACCTTCCCTAAGAGACTAGCAGACTACAGAACTCTTGGCAAATTCCCGGAATCCCTCCCTCATGGAATGCCCCTGCCTTCTCTTGGGTGGTTGAGCATGAAATTCACCTGTTTGTCCCCAGCTGTTTCGGAAGCCGTGAAAACTTTAGGGCAGTGACTTTCAACCACTGGGTTGTGAGCCCTCAGGGGTGGGGTCAACGATCCTTCCTCAGGGGTCGCATACCAAGGATCCTGTATATCAGATATTTACATTACAGTTCCTAATGGTAGCAAAATTATCTGAAGTAGCAACAAAATAATTTTATGGTTTGGGGGTCACCACAACATGAGGAACTGCGTTAAAGGGTCACAGCATTAGGAGGCTGAGTCTTACTTCAGAAGTGCTTCCCATGGGATTTCAGAGCCCAGCTCCACTTCTTGTCTGCTTTCCACTTCCTGACTCAGGATACAGTGTTCCCCACCTTACCCTCCTGTCACCAGGCCTTCATCACCACTATAAACCACCATTCCTCCTCATGGTGAGAGCCAGAATAAACCCTTCCTCCTTTTAGGAACTTGCTGGCAGCACTAAGTCACCAGCCCACTGGCTACTTTCCTTCTGAAGGCATCCCAAGGAACACCAGGAATCCCAAATGTTCTCTGAAACTGATGGACTAGGGAACCTTATCAGACTCCCTAAGTTTATCATGGAATGTCACTCACCCTCTTTTTCCCAAAATCTTTTGCTGTGGTTGCCTTGCTTCATAAATTAAGTTTCCGTCCTCGCTAGCAAACCTAGAATTTTCCACAAATGACCTCCTTTTGGGTTTGTGCTGTGAAATTTGGACTGACATGAAGGGTTTTGCCGGTTGATTTCAGTGTTACAGGGATGGTAAGTCGCTTGGCAATGATCACACTGTCTTACCTGCCTACTCTCCTCCCTGAGAGTGTTAGCACTGGGTACCTTTGCATGCTAATTCAAATGCCACTTGCACAAGAATGAATGTTGAGGCGACAGAGATGGCTCAGAAGCTGAGACAACAGTGAAAGATCTGATTTTGCTGATTCTTATAATTTCTTTCAACTTTCCAATCAGATGTTTGACAGTTTACAAACTGAAGGACACATGCTTTTCCCACATTCTAATATTTCATACTAACCCAGAAAATTTCTGGAAGATGATGTATGAGCTCTCTCCTTCATAGGGCTTGAAGTCCACGCAGGACTTGAGGCGGAACATCTCAAAGGCATTGAGGATGGCTCCTTTGGCATTTAGATCTGTTAAACATTGACAGGCATTATTCAGTTTGGATGACACACATGGCTGTTTATAGGAGACTGTGCCACAGATATGAAATACACAGAGGTTCCATGTAGATTTTTTTCTTTTGGGCAATAACCCAATTCCTTGGAAACTGAATTTGAACTTAGTTGCATACATGGGGCGGGCTCATAATTTAGTTGATCAACACAAATGCAACCATAGGGCAGTAGCTCATGCATGTGAACCTAAACCACAGAACAACATCTTCCTTTTTCTTCTTCTTTTCTTTCTTTCATCCAGAGCTTTTCCTGAGGAGAGTCACATGGCAGAGCAAGAAACGGATACTACTTTCAAGTCTCTCTGACTTTTGTGTGCGTGGGTGAAGTACCTTGGAGAGAAACGACAGAAAAGAGAAATCCTTTCCCCACACTAAAATAGCATCCTCCCAGGCTGGGGATGCAGCTCAGCTGGTAGAGTGCTTAGCATGCATAGGGCCTTGAGTTCATTCTCAGCACCAAGAAAACAAGTAAACAAGACATACTAATGCCTCTAATCTCAGCGCTTGGGAAGAGGAGGCAGGATTGAGAGTTCAAGGCCAACCTGAGCTAAATAAGGTACATTGTTTTTTTGTTTTGTTTTCCAAAAAATTTCCCTTAGATGGAGGAAAGCACAGTTTAAAGAAGTGTGAAGGTTCTCGAAGAAAAAGACAAAGCACATGGGGTGTTACCTTGTCCCCCTGTAAGAGTAGTAGGAAGTAAAAGACCAACCAGCCAGCACCATGTTCAGTACAGCTCTACCCATGGCAAGGATAGGCGGAAAAGGAATGAACTCCCAGAGAACTGAGATTATATTTCACTTCATTTACTCTCTTTTTCCTTACCATCAACTCACTGGAAGGAGAGAGCTCAGTTAAAAATTAATCCAATTCATAGAGAATGAAATCCTTGGGTTTGCACATTTCATTTTATGACATTAACTTTTAAAAAAATATAATCTTTGGCATTTTGCCAAATGATTATATCATGGTTTTCATTTCCTAAAGTACCATGTTGGAGAGTTCACAGTGTGCACCGTAAGGCCATAGCGGCATCATTAAGGAAAAGGTCCTTATCTGGGCAAGGTGGCTCACGTGTATTAAGTCAGCAGTTGTGAGAATTGGTGGAGTTCAAGGCCAACCTCAGCACAAGAGTGAGATTCTGTCAGAGAGAGAGAGAGAGAGAGAGAGAGAGAGAGAGAGAGAGAGAGAGAGAGGTGGGGAAGTGAGTCTTTAGTGTTCTTTTTAAAATGGTTGACTGTAAAATTCATGGGATCATTTCTGGACACGGGATTATTTTCCTTTGCACCAAAACGTGCATTGGAGAACAGACAGTCTCTCAATAAATGATGCTGGAGAAGCTGGATATCCGCGTTGCTGCCAGAAGACAGCACAGGGGAATCAATTCAATACACCTATATAGACTTTGGCTGAGAACCCCAAAGCAAGGTCATCAAAAGCAAAACTATAGGTGATGTTATGTCAAACTAAGAAACTTCCACACCACCAAGAAATCAAGTCAACAGAGCAAAGAATCAACCTAAAAACTGTTGAACTATTTCTCTGACACAGCATCACTATCTAGAATATATTTTTTAAAAAAGCAGTAATGTCGGATTAAATGTCCTTTGCATTATGATGTGATTACAAGTCTACAAGGGCCAGGAAGTGGGATGTGGGGTTTGAATGAGAATGGTTCCCATAGGCACATGCGTTTGAATGCTTGTCTCTCAGTTAGTGTTTCTATTTGGATTAGAATTAGGAATAGGAAAGGAGAAAATACCAACAAGCCCCAAGTCTTTGCAGTTAGTTTCTGATGCACAGGAGGTGCACAGAAGGATATTGAGGAAATAATGGCCAAAGAGTTCTCACATTTGGTTGTTTAAACATTCCCTCACAGATCTAAGAAGCCTGAATCACAGGATGAATTCAAAGAACTTTTCTGGCCCTTGAACTTGGGATCGTCATGCCTTCATCTACCAAGTTCTGGGTTTATGAGTGTTCCCCACTATGCTGCTTTGTGGGGCTCTGGGGACACAGTCCAGTGCTTCATGAAGGTTAGGCAAGCTGTTCCCAGCTAAGCTAGGTTTTCAGTGCTCAGAGGAATCTTATGAGTGTTAAAAAAAAAACTTGCTCTTAAACTTCACTTAGATACAGAGCAGCCTCGGTTAACTGTCAGGTGAAAGCATTGTGCTTGGCACATACGGGGTGGTGTAGATGAGAGAAAAATGGTAATTGGAAAAAAAAAACTCCTTCCAGCCTGGCAGTGGTGGCGCACTCCTTTAATTCCAGCACTTGGGAGGCAGAGGCAGGAGGATCTCTGTGAGTTCGAGGCCAGTCTGGTCTACAAGAGCTAGTTCTAGGACAGGCTCCAAAGCTACATAGAAAGCCTGTCTTTAAAAAAAAATCAAAACATAAAACAAAAAACTCCTTCTAAGGTGGTTTCTTTAATCATGTTCCAGAAAATATGGACACTGAATTGACAAGTACACTGGAGAAACATGTGGGGAAATGCCTTAGTTTCCCAATAAATAGCTGAGAACAGCAGTGGTTTTCAGTCTGTTTGCTGGAAAAGGTCTTAGAAACAACACTGATAACAGAGACAAGAGAATACTGAAACCCATTCTACATATGTCGAGAGCAGCAATGAAGAGTAGGTTTGGCAGACAAGAAGTCCTTGTGGTAGTTATTGGCCAGTTACTCGAGGATCAGCCAGGACCCGTTCATGGCATCTAATAGTCATTCATTAGCTACCAATTAATATTTCTATCAGTGACTAAAACATAAGCTATACAGATCTTTATCTTAAAAGAAAGGAAAAGGTCAAAATTATTACTGTTGAGAAAATAGGACTTGGACATGGGTAGTATATGCTTTTCCATTTCTCCAAAGCATGTCGCTCTGACAATGCAAAGAGAAGAACTCAGTAAGCCGGAAATGGCATCCTCAGTCTCCCATCAGCTCAGCCTGTGTCACTGAAGGGTTCAATGTCACCGTTATGATGTCAAGGTTGAGCTCACAATTTAGTTCTTTGTGTTGTTCGTGATTTTACTAACGTTTTAATATGTGCCATAACTTCTGGTTATACGTGTGTACATGCATGTGTGTGTGTGTACGCATGTGTGCATGTGTGTCTTTGTGTGTTTATGTGTGCATGTTTGTGTTGAGGCAAGTACACATATACGAGTTTGAGCATGTAGGAGTCAATTGTGGCTCATGTTCCTCAGGTGCAGTTCACTCTACTTTGAGGCAGGGTCTCTCTGTAGTTCACCAAGCAGGCTGGCCAGGCTAGCTCAGGCCCTCAGGGACCCACCTGCCTCTACTTTCCAAGCACTGAGATTACAAGCGTAAGTCAGAGTGCCAGACGTTTTTACTTGAATGCTGGGAATTGAACTCATATCCTCCTGGGAGGCACCTATCCATCCAAACTCTGACTTGTTCTTTAACATTCTTGCAGACTGGGTAAGGAAACGTCATGACTTTCCCGTGAGATAAAGAATCTTCATGGCTCTGTATTGCTCTGAAGTTGAGGCACAGGAGAGAAGGGGAGAGGAAAGTTTACCCTTTTCCAGTTAAGAACGACTTCCATTACCCAGGTTGTCAGCCAGGATGTACGGAATGGGGAACTTCCATCTGCTTGTTGGGTCTCTCAGGGCATTTCTGGTTTTCTATGAAAAACAAGAGCAAACACAATACTGTCCAGTTCCATCCTTTCCCCTGCTGGCTTAATTTTCATTTGCAGCTGATTAAATTCCACTGTATTGACGCGCCACATTTCCCACGTGTGGAAAGATAAACACTGCCTGCTCTCTCCCATAGGTAGGTCGAGGATTCTAGTTCTTAATATTTATATCTTGGTATTTAGGTGCAAGTAAGTCTGAGCAGGGGTTAGGAAACTAGAAAGGGACTCATGAGAATACAAAAGGGAGGCCTAAAGGAAGATGAGTGGGTAGGTTAGTGGAATACTGGTGATTTGAAGTAGAAAGGTGAACCCGAGGTATGGAGGGGAAAAACATGGATGGGGATCAGGAGAGAATGAGAATAGCAGTGGGTGGGAAGGAAAACCAACCAAAGCTAACTGTGTAGAAAAAAAACCCCATAAGGGAAACAGCTCCTTTGTAAACTAAGTGATGATACAAAAAATGGAAAACAAACACCACCACCAAAAAGTCTGAGAAACCCAGTGCCCAGACTACCTTCCTAACCCTCCTCCACTCACTCCACATGACTAACTCAGGGCATTTGTCTTCTCATTATAAAAGCAATAGGAACTCCTTAGAGATAGTTTTTGGTAATTCAGAACAAAATAAAGGGGTCAGGTAACTGCTGGCTTTGGCTCAACACCTTCAAACACACTGGAGCACTTCCTGTTCTCTGTTTATTGGGGAAAATTGGATAAACTATTTGGTCATAGTATATTTTTCTGTGCTTTTTAATGTTGTGTTGCTATCAACTATGTGGAAGTTCTTATAGACACAGATTATACATGAGTGTTTGCTTGCTTTCCACAGTGGCCAGCATGGAGCTAGCCCAGAGCACAGGCTGGGCTCCAGGGGGGGGGGTCACAACTCCCAAGGCACGGTACTATACCATTGGTAGCACTCACCGGCAGGAGGATGTCCCCTTGAAAGAGATTCAGGCCCGCAGCTAAGGTGGATTTAAAAACAAAAGGATATATGAAAAGAACATTAATAAAAGACATGCCACAGTAAAATTGGTCTTTGCTATTATGCATCTTTCATCCTGTGCAGTTTTCTATCTCTTTTTTAAAATTGTGATTTTTTTTTCCCCCTCTGAGTACATGTGAATAGCCAGTAAGTCTTACATGTTCATATGTCCTCTTTTCAATTTGGGAATGAAAGCCCTTCTCCAAGAACCTCAGAACTGAGCCTGGAGGGATGGCATGGTGGTCAAGAACAGTGGCTGTTCTTGCGGTGGACCTGGGTTCAATACCCAGCACCTACATGGCAGCTGCCTATCATCTGCAATGCCAGTTCCAGGGGTCCAGTGCCCTGTTCTGGCCTTTGTGCACACCAGGCATGCACATCCATACCGTAACATGTAGTCTAAACATCCATACATATAAATTAATAATATTTTAAAAATAACTTTACAACTAAGATGAATCAGAAGTGATAGTGTTGACCATGAACTCTAAACCTTCAGTTCGTCAAAGGAAGAAATGAAGCCTAGAGACTCCATGAACTCTGAGGTCATTGTCCAAGTGGCATTACAGCTGGTGTCCCATCCCAGGCCTTCCTGTTCTGTCACCTTCACCTAAGTAAATGCATTGAGTTGATTTCCTCCCACGGGGATGATGGCAGCCTTTGAACCTAAATCAGTGACTCTGCCCTTGTAATGAGGAATACCAAGGGATCACGTGCAGGTTCACTCAAGGTGATATCTCCAAGTCCTGCTTTTCAGATCCTTGGCATAATGGACCCCAACACACTGCTTGGATTGCTTAACCCTGACCTCAAAGGACTTCTGAAAAGACAGTTGTTAAAAGAAAAGATCATGGGAAAACACTTCCCAAGCATTTAAAGAACATCACTCACCTTTTAAAATAATGTTTAGTTAATTAGTTTAATTTTACAGTATTAAAAATGCATAATCTAAGCTGGGGGGTAGTGGTGCTTGACTTTAATCCCAGTTTCTTCTCCTGCACCACGTCAGTCACCCGTCATGACAATAATGGACCAAACCCCTGAAACTGTAAACCAGTCCCAGTTAAAGGTTTTCCTTTATCAGAGTCGCTGTGGTCATGGTGTCTCTTCACAGCAATAGTAATACTAAGACAACACCCATTATGGGGGTGCTGAGGATCAAACTCCAACCAACCGAGTTACTTCCCCAGCCTGATAACTCCACTTTTGTAACCTATGTGACAATCAGTATAACCTATAAAACATAAACATCTTCAGACAGGATTGTTGGCTTGCACTGCAATCTGAGAACAGCCCTTGGATTGCAACTAGGAAACCAATCCAAAGAACAATCTCCACAGTCCTATGTAGCAGCAGAAGTCTTATTCTACAAAGCACATAGCTTCTTACTAAGGGGCCAGGTAATAGAAGGGAGCATGGTCTCACCTGCCCAGGACAAAGGCTGTGCCTGCTCTACCAATTCTGTATGCATGCATTCCACAGATGTACTCAACCCTGTCCATCCTAACCCAGTTACATGATAACCGAAAATTAAATAACAACCAACTGCAAAGTCATTGCAACCTCAACGTCAGTAGGAACAGATTTGGAATTGATTTTCCATAGGGGTGTTTCATGCTCATTGAGCCGTACTGCTACCTGGGCCTGTTGTGTGCAAACATGGGCATTCCCTGGCACCTGGACTGGAGGAAGAAGTGGAGGAGGGGCACACTAAAAAAGAGAAGGTGACCTCTATACAGCACTGTGAATGTGCTCTCTAACGGGGGTTTCCCGTCTCTTCCTGCAAAAGTGGTGACACTGGACATGAATGTCTTTGCAGACTCTAAGGTGTTGGTGATCGGGTCTCCCTCCGCTGGCACCAGTCCCAGCCGAAGATGTCAAGGTGCAAAGGCTTCTCTGAAACCCCAGAAGCAGAACACAGAAACAAGACAGGCAACACCTCGATTGCTCGCCTCTCAGTAATGAATGGCAGCATGGGTTTCCTTGATACATACGTTTCTAAGCAAGCACTGCAGACAGAAATACATTTACTCATTTCTCTATGCCCGGTCAACGAGTCATCTCATCACTAGTACATATGACTGGCCAGTTCAGGCTTGGGCTCTTTCTCCCATTAAATAGAACTATCTGCTTATTCTTTATAATTTTCAGCAAGTAGAATAATTGCCCATTCCTCTTCCCTTTTATTTTAAACTAGAAACTAGAAAATATGAAATCCTCATAAATTATAAACCTATGTTAAATAGTCTGAGATCCAGTAGAGTTCGTTAGCTGTCTTAGAAAAAGCTAACCTACGGCCTGGGGGGATGGTTCAGTTGGGAAAACGAACACTGAGAAAGCTTGAAGACCTGGTTCGAGCCCTAGAACCCAAGTGAAAACCCAGGAGTGGTTATGACTCCAAAAAGGAAGAAGCATGTGGATCCCTGGGTCTCCCTGACCAGTCAGTCTAACTTACTTGGCAAGACACAGACAAAAGAGATCCTGTCTCCAAAAGCAAGGAGGCTAGTTCCTGATGAGCCATAACAGAAACTGACTTCTGGCCTCCACACACATGCCTGTGTAGACACTGACATGAACAGACACATAATCTCATGTGATCCCCTTTCTCTCTGGCATCGTTATTCTCTAGAAACTTCTAACGCCAGGAGACACCAATGAACTTGTCTCTCAAAAGGGTAATCCCATCACTGGGCTTGAAATCCTTTAAAGATAGGCTTGGTGATGTCCATCAGCAGCCCTGGGACTCTGGGGGCTTTCAAGGATTTCAAGGTCTCAATATTTCAGAAACTGAGCTCACCTAAATTGATCTCTGAAATATCCTTCTGTTCACCATTTGCATCATGGTCTGTCAAAATAGAAAGAAAATGTTACTAATCTTGTTGAGGAAGACTCAGAAAAATTGCGTGTGAAATGTTTCTTACCATGTCCGTTCGCAAGATGCTTAATCTGGAGGGAGATAAACGTACACAAAGTGAGGGACTCAGGCTAGAGCCAGACCTTTAAATACCCATAGGAGACACCTACTTACCGATACGGCTGCTATGTGGGTAGAAAACAAGACCAGGAAGAGACCACAGGCCGCTCTCGTCCAAGGCATTGTTGCAAATGAGCCGGATGCGGCAAAGACTCCTTGCCATAAAAACCTGGACCTTGTTCTAACTGTCACAGTGGGAACTTTGACCCTTCTGTAGGTACTGTATTGCCTGGTAAATACAGTCCGCAGGAATGAATGACACTTTCGTGGGTGAGTACAAAGAAGCCTGCTCTAAAATCCCTAGACCCAGAGACTGGGAGAAAGTTTGAAAAATTAGTAGCGAAACGAACGTACGATAACAAGTCATTCACCACGCCCTTCGTGGCAGAAATGAGTATAATCTTCAAAGTGATAATCTTATATATTGATAGTCAAATATGAACTACGAGTTTATGGAATTGTTGCAAGTTGTAATTATGACAGGTCGTGAATGCACAGCTCACATCTTTTCTCTCTGTTTATTTTCTCTATTTCTTTCTCCATAGTCTCTCGCTCTTTCTCTATAAAGATGAAATGTCTGTGACAAGTCTGATGTCAGTCTGTAAGTTCAATGCCCCTTCAGTAAAGATCCTACCAAGGTTCTCATGGAGTGTCACAGGCTCCTTTTGAAATTTACACAAAAGAGCAAGCTTCCAATAATTAAATAAGAAAATGTTGGGAAAAAAAGTTTAACGAGGCAGGAATTGCTTTAACAAAAATATCACACCCAACATAAGCCTTGTCACTGTGCCGCTAGGAGGCAGGACTCAGCTAAAGGTGCTACTGATTGCTTTTAATACTGGTGGGAGATACCCTTTTTTAAAAGTTGATCTTTAAAAAAAAAGTTGATCTTTTGGGCAAATATCTCACATAATTAAAGGACAAGCCAGATATGAGAAAGAAATTTACACTGCATATAACTGAATAAAAGTCAGTATTCAGGAAAGGTGCAGAGCTCCTCAAGTCCTTTAAGAGCTTGCTTGCAGATGTTAATTAGTTGCTAGTTATTTGCTGCCCGGTCCATTCTTCATCATCCTCCAGCGTCTAGAGAGTGAGGCAGGAGTCAGAAGTCCTTGCTTAGAAGCGTTTATGAAATGCTGGGGGCAAAGTCCTTGCTTTCCTCCGTGCGCTCCAGTGACGGCTGTACAGTAGGCAATGAGGTAGTCTGTGGCATGAAAAAGAGCAAATTACAGCTTCCTCTTACAGTGTTGGATGGAACAACTTCCACTGATGCCAGTGAGCGTCAGGAGTGGCGATTGAGGGAACGGGCAGCGGAAGGTGTTGAACCACCACCCACTATAGCCGAGCGCTCTCCTAATCCATTACAGCCCAGCCAGGTCCCATGGGGCTGCGCTGGGAAACCTGTAAGTCCTCCCCCTTCGTCTGCTGGTTGATAGCAGGTCCCACCTCTGCTTCTCACTGGGTTCCTTCTGCCACACAAACGGGGCTCTGACTTTGAATGTCAGCTCTAACACAGTAGATGTGGTAGCTGCTCCTAGCTGCTCCTATCAGGATCCACTCAGTGACAGGGGCTCCGGCATGTGCAGGGCGAGACTCGTCAGCTTTCAAAAACACGGGCATCCGTATGGGGGTGTTTGTGTATGTAAGTGCAGGTGCCCTCAGAGGCCAGCAAAAAAGGTTCGAATCTCCCTAGAGCTGACATAGAGGCCTCTGTGAGTCACATGATGTGAGTACTGGGACCCTAATATGGGTCTGATAGAAGAACAGCAATTTTTGTTTGTTTGTTTGTTTGTTTGCTTGGTTGGTTGGTAGGTTTGGTTTGTTTCCTAATGAAAGTAGTTTTATTCATACGATATATATTTATCAGTTTCTCTTCTCCAACTCCTCCCAAATCCTCCCCACCTCCCAAAAAACCCAAACCCAAACCTCTTCTTTCTCTAGCTCATTAGAAAACAAATAGGCAGGAGCTAGGAAGATGGGTCAGAGGTTAAGAGCCCTGACTGCTCTTCCAGAGGTCCTGAGTTCAATTCCTAGCAACTGTGTGGTGGCTCACAGTCATCTGTAATGAGATTTGGTGCCCTCATTTGTGTTCATTTGGGTTGGTCGTTTTCTGCTGGACATGGAGCCTGCTCTTACATGTGGTTTGTATACCCAGTGAGACTCCCTAGGAGAAAATTGTAATTTTTCCTTTGTAAGTGATTGTCAATTGCAAGCGTCTTCTGGATGAGATGTGGAGCCTTGTGTCCACTTCTGCTCTCGGTGCTGGGACCCTATCTGTGCACGTAGGTTCTGTGTGGGCTGTCACTGTCTCTGTGAGTCGTATGTGCGTCATATGTGTTGTGTTAGAAGGCCTTGTTTACTTGGTGTCTTACAACCCCACAGGACCTAACGATCCTTCCACCTCCTCTTCCAAAGAGTTCCCTGAGGCGTGAGTGGGCAGATTTGATGGCGACATCCCATTTAGGACTGAGTGTTCCAAGCTCTCTCACTCTCTGCACTGTTGTGGGACTCCAGATTTGCTTCCATGTGCGGCAGGAGGGAGCTGTAGAAGAACAGTCTCTCCGCCAAGGTTCTCTAGAGAAATAGAACTGTCAAAAAAATCTGTGTAGTAAAGGTAATTTGATGTAGGAGTACCTTTGTATTCTCTGAATATATTTTATTAGCATTGGTTAGTAAAGAAGCTGCTTTGGCCTATGGTGGGGCAGAATATAGCTAGGCTGGAAATCTAAACAGAATGCAGGGAGAAAGAATGAGGAGTCAGGCAGACATCGTGTAGCCACCAAAGGAGAAAGGATGACAGAACCTTACCTGTAAGCCACAGTCTCATTGTGATGCATAGATGAATAGGAATGGGTTAATTTAAGACGTAAGAGCTAGCTAGGAATATGCCTAAGTCATTGGCCAAACATTGTGGTAATTAATATAGTTTTATTTGGGTCTGGGTAGCCAGGAAAAAAAAAGCATATCCTCGTTTACACGGATTTGCTAGAATGGTTTCCAGGCTATGACCCTGCTAGTCCAACAATGGCTGTCTCCAGACAGAAGGCCAAGAATCCAGTAGCTGCTCAGCCACGAAGCTGGATGTCTCGGCTGCTCTTTAGCCTCCACAGCAGGACAGAGAGTGACATCCAGAGTGAGGGCAAGCAGCATGCAGCATCTCTTCATTCAGTCACCCCTACTCGCTTACTCCAAGACACCTCAGCCCGTCAGAGTCACGGGGCAGAGAGTCCCTGGCCATTGGCAATGTCTGGATGCCTCTCCTAAAGCTGGAGGCTTGAGGGCCTCAGTTTTCCAAAAATATTTAAACTCCAGAAAAAGCTTTCTCACAATATTGAGTCCTTACCAGTCCCCTCTAAAGCTTACTAAGTAAGCATTTCTGAGCCTGGAATTTGGGGAATCTGGTTCAAGTCCAAGTGTAAGAATTAGGAATCTGCATTATTATTTCCCCAACTTAATATTTTTATTAATTATTTGGAGATTTTATACAGTGCACACTGATTGTACTTGCTTCCCATTCCTCTCAGCTCTACCTTCCTACCCTTGAGCCCTCCCTCCAAAAAGAAAAAAATATTGTAAGTTCAATTTGTGTTGCCCATGTATTCACTGGGGCATGGTAAAACCCTCAGTGGCCAGTCCCTTAAAGATAGCTGAGTCCTCCTCCACCCCATTGTCTTTGCCAGAAGCCTTCAACTGTGAAGAGCTACAATTCAGCGTCTTTATCACAATGTGTAAGGACTCTCTTCAATAGCTTCCTGTCTAGAGTGTTTCTTTTTTTGGGGGGGGGGGAATGGGGTTGGATTGGCAAAAAAAGCCTTCAATGTCTCTCCCTTTCAGTTAGGAATTTTCAGTCATGGATACCACTGCAAAAGATGCCTTCTTGCCCCTAGCAGTCAGTGGCATCATGGACTCTGAGCTTCAACATTGTTTCCACCAGCAGCATGGACCACAGACCTCAGCATGGTGAGAATTCAAATTCATAATAGTCATCCCCATGGTTCTATGAACTGTATGCTAATGAACAGGAACCTACAGATTTTCATCAACACGTGTTTCTGCTGGCCATTATTAGAGAACTTCCTCTGGTTTTTCTCTTATTAAAAAAAAATCAAGACTATAGCAGCATCTAGACCCTGAGAGTACTCATCAGTTAGAAAGGACAAGAAAATGTGGTACATTTACACAATGGAGTACTACTCAGCCATAAAAATAATGACATCTTGACATTTGCAGGCAAATGGATGGATCTAGAAAAAAAATTGAGTGAGGTAACCCAGACCCAGAAAGACAAATATAATATGTGCTCACTAAGCAAGGAAAAACCAGCCTTCAATTCACAACCTCAGAGAACCTAGACAACAAAGAGGACCCTGAGAGAGACATTCATGGATCTACATAGGAAAAGACAAGATCTTCTGAGTGAATTGGGAGCGTGAGGGTCATGGAAGAGGATAAAAGGAGAGAGGAGAGGAAGGGAGGGGAGCGGAGAAAAATGTATAGCTCAATAAAACAATAAAAACTTAAAAAAAAAAGAATCAGAGGTGTAGTCCACACTGCAGGCGTCCCTGGGGTGTATTCCACTTACTCCTTACGATTTAAGATGCTGGCATGGATCTGGTGTGGAAGTTGTGAGACCCCAGCAGGCAGGGTGTGAAGGAGCAATATAATGGGTGGGGGCAAAGGCATACAGGGTTTGTTCCTCACATGAGCACTGGGGCAGAGCGCAGGTGAGCCATCCCTTGATCTGTGGCAGCAGCCGATAGATTGAATTTCTGGTTTGTACCTTTATGGAACACAAAGAACATACTTTCCCATTCTTTCTTGGTGAGCAGAGAAATCAATCAGGCAGCTTCTTCATGTCTTTTGCTAACCATCTTCATTTTGATGAAATGGGTACATAGAAGTTACTTTGCTAAAAAGCATTGATTTTTTTTTTTAAAAATATTGTCAACAAGGTAACTGAACATACCCTCAAGGCCTGGCATCTCTGTCTTTTGTCTGTATCTGTCTTCTTTGCTTTGGGTCCCTGGCTTACCTCTGGGAGCCAGCTTGTTATTTATTTAGAGTGCCTGCCTACCTAATCTCTCTCACTGTCCTTCAAGGCTAAAGTTCACAGAGGTGTGTCACTACCCTGACCCTGCACTGAACCTGAGTTCATCACACTGAACTCAAGCAGGAGCACAGCCCAGGACAGGACCCCTCCCCCACCACTGAGCAATCTTAGTAATCGCCCTTACTTGATTTAGTATATTGGGATGGATGCTGAGCCTAGCTTGCTGGGACTACCATTGTACTAGCTTTTGTCCTAAAGACTTGAGTTACACTCAGACTTCGCAAAGCACTTAAAATTAAGTCCCTCTGCACAACGCTAATGACTGGGCCAGGGGCCCAACTGGACTGGGTCTCTGGAAGAAGTGTCTAAACACATGGGGACGTGTGAAGAATGCACAGGCACAACTGGGCCAGGCTTGTGTCAGAAATGTGGTTCTGAGGGAGGAGATGTCTGTTTTTCGCTTGCTTCAGAAGTGGGAGTGGGAGGAAACAAGCTCAATTGCATAAGGGACATTTAATTACTCCAGCTAAAGCACATTCCTGGCCATCCGGGAGTCTCGGATTTAAAGCATCTGAAGGAGGAAGTGAGCATTAGTCAAGAATTGGTCTCCAGGCCACTGATGGGCAGCAAGGCCGAGACTGATGAAATCCCTCTGAGGAAGATGGCCCTGGACAAAGACTGGGTGGGGTAGAGTTTAGAGGGTTTTTCTTTTATGTGTGTCCTAGGAATTGTTACTCAGCTTTGAAGTCTTAAATGGAAGCAAGATGATGGCTAGGTCCCCCACAGAACTTTATCCAGAGAACAGGGGGTTCAGCCCTCTCAGAAACAAACGGGATTTGGAATCCCATTGCCTGGGAAAACCATGGTGCTAGTTTGGAGCTGGCTAACTCTTTTGTGCAAGTGTACAAGGGCTTCATTCCCAACAACCTCACCATCAGCACCATCAGAAGCGACAAGGAGAAGGTAAAGGAGGACCCCGGGGTAGGGGCAGGGATGGGAAGTCTCTCTGGGTAATTGGTCCAAGCTGATAGAGCCTGAAAGGAGATGTCCTGTGTTATAGCCCCAGGCTGAAGGCGAGTGTTTCCTATAACTCTGCCATCTAAAGACGTAGGGTGGAGGAGACAGGCCAGCTGCTCTCTAAATCACTGCCACATCCCACACTAAGGAGGGCAGCTTTGTGTAGTCGTGTAAGTGACAGTCTCTAACGCCTGTGTTGGCGTGGATGGGCTAGATGACTTTACAAACCAAGCCAGGGAGAAAAGTAGTCACACATTGGTTTCCAGTTGACTTTCTGGAAATAGCTGATTGCCGACCCCAGGCAAAGTTGCTCACCGGAATTATTTCTCACTGGTGACTTGGGAGGCACCAATCATATGGCAGCTTGCTTTTTCTCTTTTCTTTCTTGCATTTTTTTTTAATTGTAGACAGAGTTTCACTATGCAGCTTTATCTAGCCAGGAAGTCAGTATGTAGACCAGGCTGGCCTCAAACTCACAGCGCTCCACCTGCCTCTGACTCCCAAGGGCATGAGCCACCGCACTAAACCCCAGTGGCAAAATTCTAGCAATCACTTTATATAGACTATTTTTCTTGATCTTCCTAACAGTCACATGAGGTAAGAACTGTTTCTTTACTTTAATAAAAGCCCAGATTTTCAATGATATAGTGCTCAAGAAATATCTAAATAAAGAAATACAAGCAGGTATTTAACAAAACGGGCCTCCTGTGGCCCAGGATGACCCCGAACTTCTGACCCTCCCTCCTGTCTGTGTTACAGGGGTGGCTTCCACGCCCGGTTTATTCAGCGTTAAGGCTGAAACTCGGATGTTGTCCATGATGGGCAAGCATTCTGCCAACTGAGCTGCATCCCTACTCCTAAACAGAGAAATGATTTAACAGTGGGCTTTTCTTTCCATCCTTGGGGCCTCGCTGCTCTACCATACTCACCCATATGCATTCATCCACAACATGTCATCAGGGACCACCCCGAGACAGAGATAAAGTCAGAGACAAGGATTCACCATGAACCCGTGTTGCCTCAAGGAACGTGGACACTGGTGAACAGCTAGACTACGAGACTTCAGCACAGTCCAGTATAGAGGTGAACCACAGGTAATAGAGTAATAAACTGTGATATGATGGGATAGAAAGCGCGGCAGGACACTGGTCCCAGGAGACTCTGTGGGTTCAGTGAGCGGCAATCTGCTGTTCTCAGGAAGTGAAGACGATTCAGACTCAGGCACAAGGTGAGGCTTCATTGCGTTCTAGATGGCCTGTAAATACGAGACGCGGCCATTCCTTCGTGGATTATCACCTTATCCTGGTTCTCAGAGGCCTTGAGTGAGTTCACTTAGAGGACTTTCATGACATTTTGTTGATGACTGCCTTCTAAACAGAGCAGCCTCCGAGTCCGAGCCAGGCCTTGGGTCCCGGGTCAGCATGCTTTGGGGAAAACTCACCCATCCTCTCCGAATCTGGGACATCAACTGGCTGAGCAGATGGAACTAATGTCTTTTGAAGGTCTTTGCCAGTGACCACACATCCTGAAATAATTAATAAGCCCCTGTCCTCTATGTGGCTGGGTGCGGCGGGCAAGACACACAGTGGTCATGGAACAAAATGAGCTGGTGACAGCAGCTAGGGCTGTGTTTAGAAAAAGCTGCTCGATTCTCCTGGTGAGTGAGTACCTCGGTGCTGGCTGTTCCCCCAAAGAAGCAAAAATGTGATTTCTCAATTCTCAAAGCAATTCTTCACCATGATTTTTTATTTGATTATATTTAAACTAGAGTTCAAATTGCCACTAAATTCCAACCTTTCCACACTAAGAAGAAGGAATGTGCACAGTTACAGATAATCCTTCTTGCCATGGTAAAGCCAGTATAAGGTCCTTCATGTGCACTTGGGTCCACGCTGAACGCCGAGGGGTAAACCAAGATGAATGCTACACAGTCTTGTTCTCAAGACCCTCCTGATAACTCAGCTTCCTTCTTTACAAGGAAGGGAAAAGATGTCTCTAACACAATGTTCATTGTGGAACATTTTTAATCTTTTGCTTTGTTTTAGATTTTGGTTTTTCAAGACAGAAATTTCTCTGTGTAGCCCTGGCTCTCCTGGAACTTGCTCTGTAGACCAGACTAGCCTCAAACTCAGAGATCCGCCTGCCTCTGCCTCCTGGGTTCTGGAGTTAAAGGAGTGTATCACCCCGGCCCTGCTGTCTTCACGGGAGCAAATGTTACTTTCTTGTGTCAGCAGTGACCACTGACGGCTGCCCACGCTCCAGTGGATAACACCTGTGTGCATGTAGACAACTCCAACTGGATCCAAATAGGTTAGAAAGAGAAAGGATGTGAACTTAAGGGGCAGATGTGTCGGGGTAAATTGAAGAGGACAGTGGAGGGTGACTCTTAATACACATTTATACGTGCATGCCATTTTCACAGAATAAGCAAAAAAGCATGAATTCCACTGAGTACATATCCAGTTTGAAACCATTGTGCACACATATTTTCAGATGATATAAATGCAGATCCATTCCAATCTGACCAATAGGACTTTGGGGGAGTTTCAGGGCTGAGGTCTCACCAGTTTTCCTAAATGATCCCTTTTGAGGGTACCCATCAGCATTCAACTCTTACGAGGAAACCTGAGCCTGAGAGCGTTGCCCACAACACTGCCTATGAATGTCTCAACTTAGAAAATCAAACAGAGGGACAGAGACCAATGTTAAGTAGCTCTCTACTCATAGTTTGGAGACTTTGAATTAAGAAAACTGGGAAGCAAAGTCAAAAAGGCTCATTTTACTCCACCCCCAGCGCTGGAAACCACACACATGGCCAAGGCATTTTTTTTCCTCTTTGTTCACAGTTTTCTTTTTATTTATCCTTTTCTGATACAATACATCCTGACCAAAAAGCCCCCTCACTCCTCTCAGTACTCCCCCCAACTTCCCTCTCCAACAGATCATGGATCCTCTGTTTCCCTTGTTACCACAAGGTAACATCCTTTGGGTATATGGCCAAGCGTGGTATAGGTGGGCTTGAGATAGATCGATTCCCAGTTTTCTGGGGAAGTAGCACATAGATTTCCAAAGTGGCTGTACAAGTCTGCACCCCCACCATCAGTGGAGGAGTGGTCCCTACTCCACATCCTGGCCAACATGAGCTACCACATCCGTTGTAGATTTTACCAACTCTGACAGGTGTAAGATGAACTCTTAAAGTAGTCTCGATTTGCATTTCCCTAATGGCTAAAGATGTTGAGCGTGTCTTTAAGTATTTCTCAGCCATTGTGATTCCTCTGTTGAGAATTCACTGTTTAGATCAGTACCCCGTTTTCGATTGGATTCTTTGGTTTTTTGAGGTCTAGTTTTTCACATTCTTTATATATTCTGTATATTAGCCCTCTATCAGATATGGAGTTAGTGAAAATCTTTTCCCATTTGGAAGGTTGTTGTTTTGATGGTGTCTTTTGCCTTACAGACGCCTTTCAGTTTCATGGGGTCCCATGGATTAATTGTCGATCTTAGAGCCTGTGCTTTGTTGATCTGTTCAGGAAGTTGTCTCCTGCACCAATGCATCGAAATCATTTTCCCCTTTCTCCTCTATCAGGTTCAGTGCGTCTGGATTTATGTTGTGTAGGGTGATAGAGAGGGACTGATTTGCATTCTTCTGCATGCTGACATCCAGTTAGAGCAGCACCATTTGTTGAAGATACTTTCTTTTTTCCATTTTGTGTTTCTGGTTTCTTTATAAAAAAAAATCAGGGGGGGGGGAGGACCTTGGACTTCCCACAGGGCAGGGAACCCTGNCAGTTAGAGCAGCACCATTTGTTGAAGATACTTTCTTTTTTCCATTTTGTGTTTCTGGTTTCTTTATAAAAAAAAAATCAGGGGGGGAGGACCTTGGACTTCCCACAGGGCAGGGAACCCTGACAGCTCTTTGGACTGCAGAGGGAAGGGGAGAGGAGGGGGGAGGGGAGAGAAGTGGAGGAGGGGAGAATGGGAGGCTGGGAGGAGGCAGAAATTTTTTTCAATAAAATAAATAAATAAATCAGGTGTCCATAGGTGTGTGGATTTATGTCTGTGTCTTTGATCCAATGCCACTGATTCACGTGTCTGTTTTTATGAAAATACCGTGAGGGTTTTATTACTATAGCTCTGTAGTGCAGCTTAAAGTCAGGGATGGTGATACCTCCAGTTCTTTTATTGGTCAGGATTGCTTTGGTTATCTTGGTTCTTCCATATGAAATTAAGTCTTGTCCTAAATGATTGTGTTGGAATTTTGGTTGGGATTGTGTTGAATCTGTAGGTCACTTTTGGTAGGATGTTATGTTATTGTTGCTATGGTAATTCCACCAATCCCTGAGCACAGGAGATCTTTCCATTTTCTAATAGATTCTGCAATTTCTATCTTAAAGACTTGAAGTTCTTGTCATACAAGTCTTTCGCTTGCTTGGTTAGAGTTACCTCAAGATAGTTTATATTGTTTGTGGCTATCGGAGGGGTGTTGTTTCCCTGGTCTCTTTCTCAGTCCATCTGTCATTTTTATATAGCAGGCCTACTTAATTTTTTTTATTTAATCTTGTATCCAGTCACTTCAATAAAGGTGTTTAGGAGTTGTAGGAGTTCCTTGGTAGAATTTTTGGAGTCGATTATGTACACTATCACATTATCTGCAAATGATACTTTGCGTTCTTCCTTTCCAAATTGTATCCCCTTCATCCCTCTTAGTTGTCTTACTGCTCTAGCCAGAACTTCGAGTACTCTATTGACTAGATATGGAGAGAGCAGACAGCCTCTTCTCGTTCCTGATTTTACTGGAATTGCTTTGAGTTTCTCTCCATTTAATTTGATGTCGGCTATAGGCTTTCTGTAAATTGACTTTTTAAATGTTGAGATATGTCCCTTTTATTCCTATTATCCCCAAGATTTTTTTTTTTATCACGAAGGGGTGTTGGATTTTGTCAAAAGCTTTCTTGGCATCTAATGAGATGATCATGTGGGTTTTTTTTTTCTTCCTTCAGTTTGTTTATATGGTGGATTACATTGACTGATTTTCATATATTGAGCCATATAGAATAAAAGCTTTGCGGTGCATTAGGCTTATAGCCTGACTTGCAAATGTTTCCCCACATTGCTATTTTGGGGCATTGTGCTTTGCAGCGGTGAGCAATAAATCCCCTAAGTGCACATGCAGCGCTTACCTAACTGAGCCTGTGCTAGGCGTACAGAGGCTATTTCCACACGATCTTGTTTACCATGGGTGATGTCACAATGGATGCAGAACTTTGCATTTGGAGTCTTAGGCACTGAGGGTTATTGCCTTAGAACAAATATCACAAAGAACCGAGAAAAACCTTTTACAGAAAGTCCCTAACCCCTTGTCCTCTGAAGGCTTCTCTCCCAATGGTCCTTTTCTCTGAGTCCTTCAGAGTTTAGCAAGTACAGGGATACAAGGGATACACGGTCACAGCCCCATGGTTTGGGGGTTCCTATGAGCTGAGCAATACAAAGGAAGTGGCTGCTATTTTATCGTAGCAAACAATGTAACAGGATGTGGTTTCACCCCCATCTACGCCACGGGGGAGATATATGAGGGAGTGAGTCTGGCGATTTACACAGACCACCAGAAAGCCACGGGCAGCATCTGAATTCAATTCTGACTAGTGTCACAGCCCAAATTATACCTGTTTCGTTCTCCCAACTTTACAAAGACTAAAAGTTGTGATGCTATAGGTGCTCGCCATGTTCATTCTGGCTTCATGAATGGATTCTGTTCCAAGCAGAACACCAAATTTCAATATCTAACAAGGTGAGGGCAATCAGTCTTTTTTTTTTTTTTTTACTTTTATTGATTCTTTGTGGATTTTACATCATGCATGTGACCCCTCTCATCTCCCTACACCCCATCATCTGCTCTCCGCTCTTGCAACACACTCCCAAATTTAAAATAAAAACCAAAAATCACAAGCTATAATGTGAGTTCCATTGAGTTACACCGTTAAACCTTTGGTCCCTTCACTTGCGCGTCTTCAATCAGCTTTTAAAGCTTTGGTTTCCTGGACTGTGAGGTGTCGTTACACATCCACGGTGTTACTTTCAGATTCTAAGGTTTTCTGTATAAATATTTGCTTTTATAATAAATTCATTTCTAGAGATTCCGGGCTTACATTTATGAGTGCGGCTAGCCTGGGACAGAGGCTCGTCTGCGGTTTTGTATATTGCCCACCAGGGGGCGCCCACGCTTTAGGGAATTCAATATTACACCCGTGTCTTCACAGACACCGTTTTCTCAGGCTTCCGGAAAACCACTATGATGATTGTGATGGTTTGTGTTGCCTGCATGCTGTATTCTAGAGTCACCTTGAGGGCAAGTCTCTCGCCATGCCGCTGGGAAATTGCCTTGACTTGGTTAAATGATGCGTGGGAAGAGTCATCTTAGCTGCAAGCAAGACGGTTTCCTGCGTGGAGTTCCTGGACTATATGCAGAGTGGGAGAAAGGAGCCAGGCTTGAGCACACAAGCACTCATTCGGCTCTTTTCTGACTGTAGATGTCATGTGACCAGCTACTTAAAGTATCTGTTGCCTTGATTTTCCAGAAGTGATGGACTGGACCTTGAACTGGGAACTAAACAAGTCTTTCCTCCTTAAATAACTTTAATGGTTAGGCCATCTACCACAGCAACTACAAAGGGCACCAAGTCATCGCTGCAGGTGCAGGATTATAAGAAATGGAAGCACCTTTTTTAACTTAATGATTTCAAAAGGTAATTTTTACTACAAGTGATTTCGGATTTCTTAAGTTTATCTCTGCAAGTGGGGTGAGTTTTGTTCACTGTACTAAAAAGATAAAATATGACTTTGAGGTTTAGATAGCTCTACAGAAATCTCTTAATTCCTTAAATTACCAATATCCTTCTTGGTAGTCATGCTTCCTAATAGGTACGGTCTGCAAAGACGGTAAAGACATTTTGAAACATTACCTAAATCCAAGGGTCCAATTCACAACCCACAGGCTGCCGGCCACCCAGGGGTAACTATAAATTAGGTCCAACACAAAATTATAAACTCACTTAAAAAGTTGTGAATCTTAAACAAACTAGCAAACAAATAAACCAAAAAAAAATACTTTATAACTTTATTGCTTGGGTCTTGAATATGAACTTTACAGGTGGCCATGTTTCGTCACTCCAACCGACACACGTGTCCATGTGCCCATGTGGCTTCCGTGTTACAGCGATGAGGAGCTTCCAGGGTCTTCCAAAGCAAGATAAATTTACTGGCACCATCAGACATTCCATTACAGATGAAGCTAAACAGTGACCGACAATATTCTAGTCCATCGTTGCATAAAATAGGTGTTTAGTGTTATGTAGAAAAACAAGAGCATCTTCTCATCTGACTGTGAAGAGCATGTCCTGTAAGTGAAATAATCCCTTTCCTCCCCAAGTTACTGCTGATAACGGCGCTTCATCACGTTTAGGGGGAGTAAATGAGCAGCTTCGGGGAACAGTTCTTACGGAAGGTCGCACGGTAGGAAGTATGTTTTAATATGGGTTTGCATGACCTAGAGAACGTAAGTGCTGCTGGGCTTCAGTGTCTCGAAGGTGTTTGTATCCCTGCAGGAATAGCACGGTTACCACTGCCGTCGTCCTTGCTCTCCTCCTGCCCCCGCTGACTTTGCCATGGTCATCATCCCCTCACCGTCATTAACATCACCATTGTCGCCATCCTCCTGCCTTCCTCCACTCTGTGAGTACTCTCATCTCTCCTCATTCTCAGGCTGAGGATGCAAGGCCTTCAGTGAGAGGACCTCGCTGGATGCTTGTGTGTTTCCTTATGCATGGCTACTTAAGAAAAAGCTTTTGGGAAGTTCCACCTCTGCACACCCAGGGACCGAATGATTCTACTCCTAGGTGTTTACCAGAGAGAAATAAAAACACTTGAGTAAAAGAGAAATGAGCAACCATTGTAGGTTTGATTCCAATGGCCTCACACGGAAAGCAACCCGGCTAGCCATGAATTGGTGAATCATTCAACGACATGCAGTATATTCAGAGGATAAGATTCTGGCACAGCCAGTAACTCGTGACTCTCAAAACACATGGAATGAAAGAAACCTCCCATAAAGGGATTCATTGACAATGAATTTTTCATAGACAATCCAAGAAAGCCCAGGCTAACCTACAGTGACAGAAATCAGAAAAGAATATGGGGAAGACGGGGCAGGACTTAGCACTGACTGGAAGGACAAATGGAGGGGGACACTCTTTGGCCACAGGAACATTCTAGCTCCATTTAAGATGTGGACGTCACAGCTCTACACATTAAACTGTTGACTTAAGCTCTGTGTGTATCATGTGTGTCGAGTAGAACCCATAACAGTCCAGTTCTCTGGAGACATAAAATAATGAGTCCATGGTGTTTAGCCATCCATAGAGACCTCACAAACAAGGTTGGGCAGCATGAAAGGAGCTGGTTTCGCTGGCAGACAGAAGCAAAGGATGGTGGGTAAAGCAAGAATAACTTTCCAGAAGCTTGGGAGCACCGTGGCTATTCAGAAAAGTCATCCCCTACCAGGGGCCACCTCTGGCACCACGGCCAGATGCTTCCCTTTGCAGAACCGACTTGTCATCAGACAGAATTAAGGACCATGAATGGAGCTGACACGCCACACCCCAGATATCTGTCTGCTCATCCTATAGCTGGGCCCTCAGTCTCCTGCTGCAGAACGCTCTCCTCCAGGCATGGCATGGCCGTTGTCCTGTTGAGCTCTCGGGAGCTATAATTAACAGAAGGACAACGCCCCTGGACCGTGATCATTAACTTTCTGTCACAGAGCAGGACACGCTCCCATGGTCTCACCTCTCCTCACGGACTCATACACAGTTAAAGCTGACAACAGAAAGGTGGTTTTCCTCAGCAGGGCAGAAGCTCCTCGGTGGCCCGTGTTCCTGGAGGTAATCTCTCACCTAGTCATAACTCTTATAAGTAATTCTACTTAAAACACGTGTGTCCCTAAGCGAAACTTGCCTGGAAACATTCCTTTGGTCTGTCAGTATCCTTTCCGGTGTGCACAGACACTGTTCATATTTCCCCGGGAAGAATTCACACATTTCCCTCTGAACCACATTCATGGGTCTGAGTTGCGGTGTACAGTTTACCACGGCCAAAGAGTTCTGTGCTACAAAAACACACAAGGACTGTAGACGCCATTCAGTTGGTAAAGTGTTTGTCACATAAATATGAGAACTGAGTTCAATCCGCAGCACCCACATAAAGAAGCCAGCATGGGATCATATGCTTATAATCCCAATGCTGGTGAAATAAAGACAGGAGACTTCCTGAGGCTCCCTGACAGGCTTGCCTGGTGATATGGGAGGTCCTTCTGTATATGTTGCTTTTACTGATTAATGAATATAGCCATTTGGACCAATGGTTTATCAGAGTTAAACCAGCCAGGAAATTTGAACAGAGATATCTAGGGAGAGTAGGCAGAGTCAGAGTGATGCTCTGTCAGCTGGCACAAAAGCAAAACATGTAGAAAATGATGCATCACCACAGCCACGTGTCAATATATAGACTAGTAAAAACAGGTTAATTTAAGATGTAGAAGCTATCTAGAAACATGCCTAAGCCATCAGCCAAACAGTGTTGTAATTAATTCAGTTTCTGTGTGATTAGTCAGGTTTGGGCAGCCAAGAAACAAAGTGCAGTCTCTGTCTACATCGGTGAGCTCCAGGCCAATGAGAGAACCTGTCTCAAAATAAAACCAAACAGTAGCAACAACAAAACCCAAGGCATCTGAGAACCCGAGTTGAGGCTGACCTGGGGAGTCCACATTTGTAAACACATACATGCTCACACATGCACACAAATGGTTTTGGTGTAAGCAGAGACTGTTCTTTTGTTTTCAGGCCTCCCAGTGTAGAAGGAGCTGCGGGCAGGCCTGTTTTTCATCCTGCCTGGCTCCCACATGGTTAGCTTTACACCTGAAATAACAACACACAAATTATATTCATATAAACACTGCTTGGCCCATTTCTATTAATGTGTGTAGCACCATGAGGTGCGCTTACCAGGAAGATTCTAGCCTACGTCCATCCTGGGTCGGAGTTTCATTGTGTCTGCCCTGGAGAACAGAGGCATGGCATCTGAGCTCACTTCCTCCTCCTCTCAGCATTCTGTTCTGTTTACTCCACCCACCTATGTTCTAACCTGTCAGGCCAAGCAGTTTCTTTATTAATTAACCAATGACCTTCCTCCATCATCCCAGACCCGAATAATCACACAAAAGCTATATTAATTACAACACTGTTTGGCCAGTGGCTTAGGCATATTCCTAGCTAGCTCTTACATCTTAATTTAACCTATTTCTATTATTTTATATTTTGCCATGAAGCTCATGTTTTGTGACCTCCTGCTTCTTGGGCGACTACATGGTATCTATCTGACTCCTCTTTCTTTCCTCCTCTATCTCTGCTTGGATTTCCTGCCTTGCTATATTCTGCCTGACATCAGCCAAAGCAGCATCTTTATAACCAATGATAATAAAAACATATTCACAACATATAGAGGAGAATCCCTCATCACTTTGGTTTTAGCCTGTTCCATTAAAATGGCCTGCCTTGGGTTTTTATTGCTGTGAAGAGATACCATATATATTTATAGCAAAAAATATATATCTTTTATTGCTATAAGAGATAGCAACTCTTAGAAGAAAATTATTTAATTGGGGTTACTCACTTACAGATTCAGAGGTTCAGTCCATTATCATCATGGTGCGGATTGTGGTGGTGTACAGGAAGACATGGTATTGGATAGCCAAGAGTCTTACACCTTAAAGACAACAGGCAGTCGACTGAGACACTGAATGGTCTTTTGAGCATAGAAAACATCAAAGCCTGCCCCAACAGTGACACACTTCCTCTAACAAGCCCATACCCACTCCAACAAAGCCACACCTACTAACAATGCCACTCTCTAGGAGATTATGGGAGTCAATTACAGTCAAACTACCACATGGTCCAAAGAGAGGAATAACCTCTTCACCTCTAGTCACAGCACTTACCTTGTTATGGGTGCTCACTTACATGTATTGAGTAGAGCGGAACATGGAGGGGTCCAACCACTCAATAGCTCACATTTGCAGGCGTGGGTCCTGTGCCTTGTATGGTGTGAAATGACACAGAAGCCTCTCTCACTTTGCTGTTACAGTCATAACCCCAGGGAAGGCTGGAGAGATGACTCAGTGCTGACCAAGCAAGCATGAGGACTGGAGTTTAACTTTCAGACACTAAAGAGCAGGTGTGGCGGCATATGCGTGTAACTTCAGTGCTGGGGCAGGTAAATCGGGGACTTGCTCCAGAGCAGTCTCACTGAAGTAGCACGTTTGAGGGTCAGTGAGAGATCCTGTGTGATTAAACATGGTTGACGGTGAAGAGCAAGAGTTGAGATTGATTTCTGGCTTCTGCATACCTATATACATGCATGGACATCTGCACACATATGTGCACTGCACAAATAGTTACACAATATACACACGAACACATACACAACCCCTAGACTAGTGGTTCTTAACCTGTGAGCTGTGACCCCTTGGGGGCCAAGCAACCTTTTTACAAGGGTCGCCTAAGACCGTTGGAAAACATGGATATTTACATTCCTAACAGTAGCAAAATTGCACTTATGTAGTAGCAATGAAAATGATTTTACCATTGGATGTCACCACAGCATGGGGAGCTGTATTAAAGGCTCACAGCATTAGGAAGGTGGAAAACCACTGCTCTAGAGGAAAGTACTGCTCTTCTTCCTAATTCTCTAACAGGAGAACTCACAGACAAGCAATTTAGAGCTACTGAGTCATTTTCCTAAGACCAGACTCCTCCTAGACAAGATCTCACCGTTGAGGCTTCACAGGGTTGACAGCTGGGCTGCTCCGTGCTGTATCACTCACCTCAGTCACTTCAGCTATGTCTGTAATTGCCCTCCCTGTTCGCACGTTTGCCCTGTCCCAGCGTGTTTGTAATGTCCCCACGTCACAAGCAATCCTCCAGAAAGCCTGTCAGAAGCATCCTAGGGGCCCCATTCAGGGCATTTGCGACCTGTGTTTGCTCACTTCCCGGGTCATCCCATCCCCTGGCGTTCCTGAACCACCTCACAAACATTTTGCTGTACCACTGCCAGAGCAGCTCTGGTCTATCAGCCTCAGGCCGCAGTGTGGGTCTGGGTCTCTCTGGGGTAGATATCTGGTTTGGAGTGTTCTTCCTCCTAGAGGTCTCCTAGGTCCTCTGACTTCTTCAGATATCTGTGAGCTTCAGAGAAGAGCTCCACAAAATACTGGGCTTCCCTTCCTTTCTTTTCTTTTCCTTCCTTTCCCTCCCCTTCCCTTTCCTTTCCTTCGCACTTCCTTTCTTTTCTTTCCTTCCCCCTTCCTCCCTTCCTCCCTCCATCTCTCCTTCCTTCCTTCCTTCCTTCCTTCCTTCCTTCCTTCCTTCCTTCCTTCCTTCCTTCCTTCCTTCCTTGTCTCCTGTGGTCTAGACTGGCATTGAACTTGCTATGGAGCTAATGATGATCTGGAACTCCTAATCCCCCCCCCTCCACCTCCCAAGTGCCAGGCTTACAGGAATACACCTCCACACCTGGCTCTTCTTGCCTTCCCCGTGGAGTGTGGCTGCTTTGCTCACCTCAGGACAAGTGCCGAGCACCTAGCAGGGTTCCTGCCCAGAAGAACTGCTCAGGACATCCTCGCTAAGTGCCTTGTTGGGGAAATGAGAAATGGAGGTGTTTTTGTCCCTTCGCTCACTGATCTGCACGGAATGTGTAGAAATGGCAGTTCCATGGAGACAGACAGTAGACTTGTGACTGCCAGGGCTAGGGGATGGGGAGCGACTACTAACAAGCAGATGGCTTCTCTGGGATGATAGAAATGTCTTAAAACAAGATCACGCAATGTTTGTGCAACTATGTATGCTTCCCAAATGTATTAAGTACAGCGAGACTGTTTTAGGACATGTCACATTCAATGACATTTCATTGAAGCCATAAAACCTAACAAAAAAGGAAAGTCTCGCTCCTCGCCATGCAGTTCCAGTGACTTTTCTGATGAGGAGGAAGACTCCTAAACTCCACTGAACATTGCTTCTAATGTCACAGGAGACTCCAGAGCACACTGCATCATGGGTAACTTGACTTCTCAGTGGAAGGTAATTTGCTGTGACAGATTCTTCAGTGGCAACTGATAAGAAAGTCCGGAATCACATGACTGTGTAATTTCCCGGACTCAGCATTAAAAGGGGTGGGATGAGGGTTGTGGATCAATAGTCTTGAATATTAGCCCTACAGACATACATGTTAGATAAGGTCAAAGAAGTGTTGCTGTGTGACCAGCCAAGGATAAGAATCCAGTACACCCAACTGGAGGCATTGTTTCCAATCGTGACCTTATGGTACAAAGTTGTCCAAGGGTCACATGATTCGAAGTGGTGGGAGGTTTCTGATTTCTCTTCTTCAAGTTTGGCATGAGGGTGTACTCTCCCAGGTCCAGAAGTGGGAACACGTATAAGATTGTGTAGTAATAGCTAAGGCTACTGATTCATGCAAATAAATTAACGAACCTAAAAGACGGTGGAGCTGGCCATTAGTATAAAATATGCCAGCATTATCTCTTAAGGAAAAGCTGCAAATGTCTGAATTCTATAGCAGGGCCAACAAAAATTAAATGTTAGCCACATAGGGATTTTTAAACATTCTAGTAGACACAAGTGTTTGATTGGAAGCTTCACCCCAGCCATTGACATTCTTATACCCAAGGGGTCTGGAATGATTGAGTGGAAAATTCCACCCTAAGCCTCCTCCTGCTGGGAGTTGCTGCGGTCCAGACTTGGAGAAAGCCTGCCAAACAGTGACCCCTCCCCAGAGAGGGTCAAGACTATGACCACAGGCTATTTATGGTTCTCCTTCCCCCACTCTGTGGATTTTCAGTCTTCCTTTCTGCCTCCATCCCTGGGGAGCCTGGAAGGCCCCCTGGGAGCGTTGGCATCCATTAAACCTGGGCTTTTTCTAATTTGGTTTGATTTGTTCTGATTTGGATTATTGCTGTTGGTGGAGAGGTTTGTTGGGCCGTAAAAACATGTCAATAAGCTTTAAAAAGTAAGGCAGAGTTGGTGATGTGTGTAACGCCTGCATTACTCTATAAGGTACAGTTCGTGCTGTTTATTCGAGTTTAGGAACAACATACCTAGCCGCTACACAATGGAATTCCTCTCACGCAGGTGGGAAATTACCAAACCCAAAATGGAGTAAACAATGGCCCTGTAGTTAACCACCGGAATAAACAGGATGTTTAGCCAGAAATTGCAACAAGATGTCTGGCCAGAAACTGTTCTCAAGATGAACCCTGAGAGAAGGGGTAGACCCATGGGTCAAGCCTGAGTTGCCACCAAACCTGACCACTGAGTTTGATTCCTTTTATACCCAAATCCATGGGGTCCCCACAAAAGCCATCAAAGGAAACCAAGAGTCCAGTATGTAAAATTAAAGAGCCTTTATTTTAATAAAGTTTGCAAACTTGGTCTCTCTGTGTGTCCAACATACTGGAATATCGGGAGAGCCCCGAGCTCAATTAGAAAGGGTTTTTATAGTAGTAGAGGTGGGAGTGAGGGGGTATCTGAGGTTTAGGGCCCCTGATTGGCTAACATTTGTCTAGGGGTGTCCTGTTGAGGTTCGCTGGGGAGGTGTCTCTATCTACAGCTCTTACAATGCCAGGCATTTCCTTTGAATGGTCTGCTCTTGGGTGGGGGTCGGGCAATCTCGGTCTTGCAGCCAGGTATTGTCTCAGGGTAAACTATTGAGACGCCAGACTCCATTTAAATTCACTGATGGCCAGAGTGATAGTGTTTCTTTTAGAGACAAGCCACGCCCACTCCCTCCCCCATCTGCTGAGCTGAGGCAGGCTAATCCGGCCTGAGCTCACTCTCTTGCTCTCTTTCCTGTCTTCCTCTCAGAGAGGCAGCTTCGCCTCTGCCTCTCTCCCCACTTCTCTGCTTCCCCCTTCTCTGTCTCTTTTGCCCCCCCCTCTCTCTCTGCCCCCCTTCTCCCTTCCACCTTCATAACCCCCCAAATAAATATTCAACCTCACTCTTCATGTTGTGTCTATCCATGTCTCTGTCTCCTGCCTGCCCACCATGTGTCTCCCTGCCTGAGACCAGCCACTGCTCGGGGACTGGCAGCCATCTCTGCCCGGGACTGGCTGCTCCCAGGGCCTGCTACCTCCCACCACATGGCCCACTACCACCATTTGGGACTTACAGCATTTCTGCTGCCTACTGTCGCCAGGGATCTTGCAGCATTTTTTAAAAAAGAATATTAATAATGGTTGGAAGTAAAGAGCTTTTTTGGGGTGACCTGCCCAGACTTAGCTTATCATGGCTGGCCCCCACAATTCCCAGGACCCAGATGATGGAGAATGGAGAGAGACAATGGACTCCCACAAGTTGTTCTCTGGCACCCAAGAGCACACACACACACACACACACACACACACACACACACACATACACACACACTGGCATGTGTAATGCTCCCCCCAAAATAATGTGATAAATGCAAAAAAAAACCCACACACCATTGTAATGAACATGGAAACAGATCCTTCTGAATGAATAAAGAGGGAAATCTGTAGTGTAGATGGAGCAGGAAATTTATAGAATAAGAACGAGTGCAACTTGGTATAGTGTAAAAGCATTTCTTCTTGTGTGTGGTGTAGAAAATTACTAAGAGAAAATGTTAAGAAAAACATGTAGGAAAAAGACCCTTGTCATTTTAAGGTAAACATGTTTTTCAGTAAGACACAAGAGGGGCCTCATCCTTCTGTGCCCAGTGGATACAGACTTGGAGTAAACATGTTTACCAGAAACATGGACATGAGAGGGACCTCATCCCTCTGTGCCCAGTGGATATCGATAGCCTAGGACACCTGGCTATTGGAAATCAAGTAAACAAGTTGTTTATAAATGAAAGACCCTTGTTTTCAAGGGTGGTGGAAGAAATCCCCCAGTCTCAATAATTCAGGCCAACAGATGCAATCAGCAAGAGGTGTCTTTATTGATTACACAGGCGCCTGTGGGTGCAACAGTAGCTTACGCCAACTGCACACCCCGGGCAAACTCAAACAACCATATTTATAGGGAAAAATGATTACATAAGAGGATAGTATAGTACAAGCATTTCATTGGCTCTCAAATAGGTGGGCTTAGCTCATCCTGGGAATGGCCCCATGTCTATTCTCGAATTTCCCCAAAAAACCATAGACAGATAAAACACCCTGCAGTGAGTTGACAGTTTAGATAGGATATCTTGGGGGATAGAGTATTCCTTCTCCTTAGTCCCGAAAAACCACAAAGCTAGATATAGCACTCTGCAGCAAGTTGAGCATTTAGATAGAATGCCTTGGGGGTGGAGTATCCCTCTCCTTAGCCTAGTCAGTGAGTCTGCAACCCATAGATATCCATTTTTAGCATCCTCTGAGCCCCGGGGCCCAGCTAAATTTTCAGCAGAGTTTAACATAGTATGTAGGCACGTGGGTCATGGGGGGGGGGGGGCTTTCACTAACGTATATATAAAAGAGAAGCAAAAGAAAGACAGTCGTCTCACCATCAAGATGGCCCTGGTACACTGTTGAAGCCTCATAGCAGATCCTACAAAAGCCTTGTCTCCCGAGACTCTGTCATCCCAAAAGCAGAGCCTCGCTACCCGAGAGCTAAAGCCTTGTCTCCCGAGACTTGGTCACCCAAAAGCAGAGTCCAAAGGCCCTGCATTCCTAGCACCAGACCACAGGCTACTCGGTCAAGAGTTGATCCAGCACCCAGTACCAGCCTAAGACCAGGACATCGAATGCCTTATCTCCCAAATACAGACTAAGGGGAGTGCAATCAGGCATCCAGCCTGAAGAAACCCAAAAGTCCTTTTCAGGACTACAAAAGAATATCAGGTTGTATGATGCTATTTAATGTGTGTGTGAATGTTAAGAGGAGAACATAGATGTGTTAATATGTATGTTTGGTGTGTGAAATGTTATGCGTGTGTTTAGTGGGTGAAATGTTAAGAGATATTTTATGGATAATTGATAAGATTAGGAAATGTTCATTGATAAGTTGTTTTGAGGTTACAAAGTGTTTTATAGATAATTGATATGTCAAATGGAAGTTAGAAATTGCTTTTACGTATTAGGATTAGTAGGATTGATAATTGTGATATTGAATTGTTTGTATGTTAAGATTGTAAACCCCATGGATGCATTGGATATTGAAGTTGCTAGTAAAGAACCATTATAAAGACAATTCTCTTGCTTGGTCTGGTTACTCATCACTCTCTGGGGAGAAGGGCACTGAGTCCTCATAGCACTACTCACAAAGAACCTGGAGTTAAAACCCAATGGCGTGTAACACACCATATAATTTCATACTTAGAAACAATTAAAAATAAAAAGTAGATAGTAAAATTAATTGTAATAGTATCTTTACTGGCATTAAAACATCTGACATATTTCAGCAAATCAATATTAAAAGCTGATAACAAGGCAATTAACTTTTCTTGTGCTGTCTTGAAAACTTTGATAGATGCTATACTTTTCTTGAAAATACCTGGTCTAACTTTTGTAAAATCTACAACTGGAAAACTAGACCAACAAAGCCATGTTTCGTCATTTTCTGCCAACGCTCGGTTAGGTGGGGCAGAGTCCCTTCATGCCAGGCTTTCCAGTTGTCTCACCCCGAGTGGGTCCATCGCATGCACATACCATTGCTCCTAGGTGGGTGGATGATAGGAAAATTTGCCAATGCTGGCACTGTGGGCTCCCACAAAGAAAGAAAGAAAGAAATGCTAAACATTGTGAGAGCGTTTGCTTTTACTTAGTCTTTGTGACCAAAAATAATTTTATTCATGGATTGAATTCATCATATTGGGAAGTTTTAAAAAGTTTTGTTTTGTTTTGTTTTGTTTTTAATTTCACTTTTTTTATTCTGCCCTAGACTAATCAATTACATTGGAAGAGCTCTTTCTTTGATCTTGAACATTCTGTAACTATGTGGGATGTGTCGGAAGGTGAGGGGCGGGGCATGCTGAAACTCCACTAAAACGAAATGCAAGCAGCTGTTGGCTGTCAGGTCCACTCAGGGTCAAACTTCTGGGTTGGCACCGAGACATTGGCTCTGATAGAACACTGCGGAAAGACTTTCCAACTGAATGGTTCGCTGTGACTTTCTGTAGAAGCCTGGGTAAGGGTGACTGAGTCAAATCCCGTCAAGATGAAGAAGCCTAGCAACAACTCTGGCTCCGTGCTGGGTCCTAGGTCTGCCTGAGTCTGTCCCCAGGCTTCCCTTCTCATAACCTCCAGGCCTTGGAATGGCTGAGCTTGGTGGAGCCTCGGATTTTCTTATTCTTTTTGTTGGTGTTTGGATCTGGGGCGGGAAGAGACAGCTCTAGCTCCCTTTTCTTGAGGTCCCAGTCTGGGTCCTGTTCATCGAGCAACAGCCCTCTCTGGCGGTGGTCCCGGCATTCTGGTTCTGCCCTACAAAGAGAACAGCCTATGAGTGTGGGAGAAGGAACCCAGCTAGGGTTGACACTGACCCTTCTTCCTGAGCACTACACACAGAGCAGGTCATTCCATTCATGGTCTAATTGAGACGCAAGGAGGCCAAGTTCACATATGTCCAAGTGCACACTCTACATTCTAAACCTTCTAAAGCTTGGGTCTCAGACCCCAGAGGAACTACCTGAAGATGGAAAAGGTTGGTACAGCCTGAGTGTGATAAATCTCCGACTTAAAGACAGCTGGGAGGAGGGGCTGCTCACTGTTAAAGTGCCCACATTTCCAGAACAGTCTTCACAACATGGGAAAGCTGTTCCTTTTAATTCTATTTTTCCAACTATAAAAGCAAGACATACATGTTCGTTGTTTGAAATTTTAAAGTGTAGGTTGGCATGTTGCCGCCCACCGTGCCCCCTTTGTCTGCGTTCGGTGCACTATTACCCAGTTCATGAGCTTCGGGCAAGGGGGCTGGAGGTTAAAATACACAAACAAACAGACAGACGGAGACACGGGTCGTCCTTGAATTCCCCAAGAATGCTCCCTTTATTGTGTTCAGGGACAAATTATCTAGAGATAGCCACGCCCCAGCCAAACCCACCAGAAACCACTCTCCTGCCAACAGGAACTCCTGAAGGTCTCGTGCTCAGAGCAGCTGTAGGCACTCAGATCAGGGGAAAACAAGTTGTTTACAAGAAATTCAGGATCTGGGGTCTCACTGCTCCCAACAGCACATGTGCAATTCCAGCACCCAGGAGAATGAGGCAGCAGGATTGCTGCAGGTTCAAGGCCAGCTTCTGTTGTACAGTGAGTTCCAAGCCAGTCTGGGCTTCAGAGTTAAACCCCGTCTCAATCAATCATCAATCAATCAATCAATCAATCAATCAATCAATCAAGTAAATTGGAAGTGCAAGAAGAAAAATGTTAATTGCAAAGACTGTATGTTTAGGTAAAGTAAGTAAAAATAACCTAAGCGCACACCTTCTCACAGTGTGAACTGTGAAGGAACCCAGTGGTCTTGTCTAATCCCACTAACCCTCTAATCCCACTATAGGATACACACTGCCATATCCTCTATAGTGTGATCAACTTTGCTAGTCCATGTGTTTCAGCTCATGGATCCCATGATGAGTTCAGCATTGGCTTCTTGTGCAGCTATGGTCCTCTGCCCACCCGCTTTAGCCTACAAGTCCTGACTGTGATCACCCTGTCGGTCAGGGCACTCCTCCCTCCACACTCCCTCTCCTTCTTCTCAAGCACACTCTACCTATGCACATTTCCAATATGGTAGCTGCACCCAGCCCAGCAGGCTTTCTCTCTCCTCCCTCTGCCAGGGCTCCGCTGTATTTGCAGGACCAGACTAAGTATACCTACATCCTGAATTCTTCCCTCTAACTCCTCTAACATCGGAAGGGGAGGAAGTTTCTGGTGGGAAATGATGAGAATATGGGATTCACAAATAATGCAGCTGACTTTTTTTTTTGTTTGTTTGTTTTTTTGAGACAGGGTTTCTCTGTGGTTTTGGAACCTGTCCTGGAACTAGCTCTTGTAGACCAGGCTGGTCTCGAACTCACAGAGATCCGCCTGCCTCTGCCTCCCGAGTGCTGGGATTACAGGCATGCGCCACCACCGCCCGGCTGCAGCTGACGTTTTTGTCTGCTCAGCATTGCCTGCCTGATGCCCACAGCAGTGCCTGCTGCATTTTCGTTCTGCTGGACCAAATGTCGTGTGCATCTGGTCACTAAGGATGGGGTAAGATTGCTCAGAAAAAAAAAAATCCATAGAAAGTCAAGGATAAGACTCTGGGGAATTCTAGCATTTGAAAGGCACATAAGGATAAATACCGAGAACCTGGGCATGATGGTGCCTGGCTCTAATACTAGCCCCTGGGAAAGGGACACCAAGCTGAGTGAGGCTGTGACAAGATGGAAGGGAGAGAAGGGAGGGAGGGAGGATGGAAGGGAGGGAGGGGAAGGAAGAGAGGGAGGGAAGGAGGGAGGGAGGGGAAGGAAGGGAGGAAGGATGAAAGGGAGGGAGGGGAAGGGAGGGAGGGAGGATGGAAAAGAGGGAGGGAGGGAGAAAGGGGAGTTAAGGAAGGAGAAAAGAAGGGAAGAAAGGAGGGAGGGAGGAAGGAGAGCTGAGGGAGGAAAAAAGAAGGGAAGGGGAGGGAGGGAGGGAAGGAGGGAGGGAGGGAGGGAAGAAGGGAAATTCATGAAAGATTACGAATGGAGAAGGGAACATTGTATTAGCAACAGGACCTTTATGGTTACTTGTATGAGAAATGTACCCATACAAAGATGGGGAAGATCTCCAAAGGGGGAGCGAGAGATGAGGAAGGAGGACCGGTTCCATAGATGAACTCGGGAGTAGTTCAGGGCCCTAGGGGAGAAGTTAAATTGTTTAATAATGCCTACTTAAACGTGTTCACAGACCAAAAAGGAGGGGGGAAGGGGTAGAAGCAACGAACAATACAGGAGGAAGTGAAGACTAAGTAAAGAATAACATAAAAGATATGAAGATTTTAGATCAGTGGTTCTCAATCTGTGGGTTGTGACCCCTTGAGGGGCTGAACAACCCTTTCATAGGGGTTGCCTAAGACTTAAGATATCTACATTCCAATTCATAATGTAGGAAAATTACTGTTATGAAGTAGCAACAAAAATAATCTTATGGTTGGGTCACCACAACATGAGGAGCAGCATTTACAGGCCACAGCATTAGGAAGGGTAAGAACCACTGCTCTAGCTGGAGGAACACCATGACACAGAAAGATGGGAAGGCCAGAGTGAGCTGATGTGGGGATTTGTAAGACCCTGAAGTACAAGCATGGGGAGCTGTTAAAAAGCGTGCTCCTTCCTGATGCCTCAGAGACAGCTGAGGTGGCCTTAGATAGAAGCAGATGTCTCTAGTTCCCTGCCAACGCTCACTTACTTGTTTCTGGATATTTATGTGAAGCCCAAGAGTAAAGAGTCAAAGCCTAGGAGTAGAGAGTGCAGAAATGGCAGCCCCCTCCCCCAAGAAAAACAAAACAAAAAATAAACAAACAAAAAACCAAACTGGGACAAATGGCTAACTGTGGTTAGCATACCAAACAGCATGGTCTCCAGGCTCTCTCAACATTATAAATACTTGTTACAAAGTCCATGCTGGCGTTCTGGAGCTTCTCAGCCCTTCTCATCCCACCCCTACCCTAAATGTCTCCAGCTCAAGGGCATCCTTTCACCCAGTTTCTCATTCCTATACAGCCTGCAATTCTAGCCGTGTTGTCTCTTGGCCCACTCCTGGCTCTTGGTCCTCTTGAACCTCTCTCCTCTTTACTGTTCCTCTCCCCTCTCTTTCTCTCTTACTTTTGTCTCATGGCCCAGTCCATTCTCCTGGCCATGTTTAGTCAATTCCTTTGCATTGGAAAGCCTCTGGCGATACTCTCCCTCAGATCCACAATGAAAACCTTCTCTCCAACCATACCTTGGAGTATTCCTGTCCTCACTTTATAGATCTGGTGCTGAAACCCGGTTTAATCAAGAGATCCATATACGGCTGGGGATGCTAGGTCAGGCAGGCCCCACATTGGCAATTTCTGTGGCTCAGCCCCTTGAGCAGCTGCCACCGTAGGCCTAAGCCACCACCCTTTGCTAATTTAACATTTTGACAGTAACACATTTGAAGCTCACAGGAGACAGCCCCCTGTCACTGTTCTCTACCACAAACTGGCTTTACTTCTAGGGCTTCTGTCCAAATCATCTCCTTCCCATGCGACCATGGCCAGACCAGGCTATCCAACGTCTCCTTGTATGAATCCCTTATTGACCCAAATTATAGATTCATACATCTCATTTCCATTCCTCTCAGGGCTATAACTGCAGAGAACAGAATTAGCCCTCAATTATATTCAGCTGCTTATTAATAAATAAATGAATAAATGTTTGACAAGGTCTAGTCATGCCAGGGGAGTCGTACATGAATGGAGACAGGTGTTAAGAAACAGAAGTCTAGATTCATTTGCCTCATGGTGTGTGCATGTGTGTGTGTGTGTGTGTGTGATATCTGTGTGTGTTTGTGTGCGTGTGTGTGCATGTGTATACAGAGGCAGGAGGCCAATGAAGTGAATTATCTCCCAATGTTTTGATACAGAACATCTCACTACATTTACAGTTTGCAGTTCTGCTTAGATTGGCTGTCCTGGGATCCTTCGGTCTCTGAACACTCACACTGGAGCCACCGGTGAGGCCATCTTGACTAGTTTTACCTGGGTCTTGATGATCCGATCTTAGGCCCTCTTGTTTGTGTGGCAAGCACCTCCCTGCCTGAACCATCTCCGCAGCCCCTGCTGCACTGTCAGTGTGAAGAAACTGAGGGTCAGGAGGCTGGCTTATCTCTACAGAAGCACACAGCTAGCTGCAGTACCTTTCAAAAACCTGAGAGTGGCCATGAAGCTTAGGCCGTGGCCCAGACTTAACATCCAGTCCTTATTAGAGATAATTTTTGTATGACCGAAAGCAAAAAAAAGTCAATGTACTTTTCACTTTCAAGTTGTCATTCTTATAAAAAAAATCATAAAATCAATTTTGAAACTTATTATAGGGACTAAAAAGATAACTCGTCCTGTTAAAAGCAGTGCCTCTAGAAGCCCATATGGCTGCTTACAGCAGTTGGTAGCTCCAGTTCCAGGGGATCTGGCACCCACTTTTAGCTTCACACAGTGCACATACATACATCCAGGCAAAATACTCATACACATAAAATCTAAAAAATTATGATTCCGGTCAATCGGTCCAGTGTTTCTCAAGCTGTAGATCATGACTCTTTTGGGGTCATGTATCCTGCATATCAGATATTTATATTACAGTTTATAATAGTTGCAAAGTTACAGTTATGAAGTAGTAATGAAGAATTTTATGGTTGGGAGTCACCACAACATGAGGAACTGTATTAAAGGATCAAAGCATTAGGAAGGTTGAGAACCACTGGGTTATATCTCTTTGTTTCGTTTTCAGTACTCACTTCTCCAGGAAGTCCACACAGGCTTTCTGTCCATAGATCTGCGCGATCCTCTTGGGTGTATCTCCGAAGAAGTCGGCAGCATCAATGGCAGCGGGCAGTGCGTGCAGAGTCTTGAGGACGTTCAGATGGCCGGACTCAGCCGCAAAGTGAGCTGCGGTCCAGCCCACGTCGGTTACCAAGCAGGGCCTGGCTCCATATTGTATCAGGAGATGTAGCACCTCCATTTGGCCTTAGACACGCCGTGGAGAAAGGATGTGGAGTTAAGATACAAATGTCCTCCGTGGCCTGAGACCAGGAGCAGCCTACAGTACAGATGCAGGAGGAGGCGGGCCTTTGAGGTACCTCTGCCGTGTTATCAACATACCCCTTCCTTTTTATCCTTCTTCCTGGGAGATAGTTTCCCATCCTCCTTCCACGGAGACCTGAGCCCTCTAAGAACTTCCTGTATTCTTTCTAGAACAGTCCTTCCTTCTGTCTACTATCCCAGGTCTTACTTGAGTCCTTCCTATCTACGCATTAGCAAACCTCACTGCTTCTACAGCTACAATAGATTCTTTGTTTGTTTTAATTATTTATTTTGTACATTTTTTCTGGGATTGAATAGGTCCCCACATGCCATATACAAGGTCTCTATCCTGAGGTATAGTCCTTAGAACCCTCCTTCCTTTTTATTTTGAGAGAGAGTAAGGTAAGTTGCCGAGACTGGCCTTGAACTTAGTCTATACCCCAAATGGGTCTTGAATTTTCTGCTCCATTCATAAATAGCCAAACATCAGAAACAACCTAAATGTCCCTCAACAGAAGAATGGATAAAAGAAACATTCCATTTACACAATGGAATGTTACCCAGCTGTTAAAAGATGACATCATGGAATGTTCTGGCTAATGGATGGAACTAGAAGAAAATCATCCCGAGTGCGAGATCCCAGACTCACAAAGATGAATGTGGCATATATTCAGTTATACGTGGTAATCAGTTATGAAGTTAGTGATAGCCAAGCTACAATCCATAGAACCACAGGGGTTGGCTATAGAGTAAGGGACGAAAGGGAACAGCTAGCTCTCATTAGGAACGGGAAATAAACTAGACAGTTATAGATGGATGGATATGGAGGGGGCTAGAATAGGAGGAACAAGTGGGGAGGGCAGAGGAGAAAGGGTTGTGGGAGGAAAACAGTGAGAGAGAGCTAAAATTAAGGGGCACTTAAGAGGTAGAATGGTGTCTTGGTTTGGGTGTTATTGCTACGAAGAGATACCATGACCACACCAATAATGTGACCACAGCATGATCCACTCTTAAAAAAAAACCAACAACCATTTAGTTGGGTCTAGCTTACAGTTCAGAGGTTTAGTCCTTTATAATCATGGTGGGAATTGTGGTGGCATGCAGGCAGACATGTCACTGGTGAGGGAGCTGAGAGACCCACAGGCAGCAGGAAAGGATTGAGTCACCAGGCCTGGCTTAAGCTCCTGAGACTTTAAAGCTCCCCATCAGTAACCCACTTCCTCCAACAAATACCTATTCCAACACCACAACTCCTAACAGTGCCTCTCCCTATGAGCCAGCCCATGGGGCTATTTTCATTTAAACTACCGCATATGAAAACCTAAATATGGTAGAAATTTTCTAAAATAAATACATCTATGACGATGATCTCAATGAAATTGCTAAATAATGAAGGGGGGGTTAAAGTTCTAATTGGCCATCTCATCACCAGACAAAGCTTTTAGTACCAGTATTGGGTTAATCTAATTGAGTTGTTGGTCAAAGGGGGGTCCACAGGAATCCCCAAACAATCCAGGCTATTACCAAGACTATAGGTTGCTCTCCGCAAACTGACAGCAAGGCCCCATTGGTAAAGTCAGCACCTACACAACTCATTAAAGATGGAGACATGGAGCCAGTGCCTACACAGAGCCTTCATCCCTATGTCCTTTGGTACAGGAAGGTGTTCTACATGTTCTCAAAAGAGAGACCCGAACACCAAGGCAGCCACAAACCCGTGATCTACAATGGTGTCCTGTCTGAAAGATAAGCTAAGGCAACGGTGGCACAAAGCTTGTGGGAGTAACCAACCAATATCTGATTTGACTTAAAGCCCACACCATGAGAATGAGCCCAAACCAGACACTGCCTGGGTGCCCAAGAACCTGAGAGTAGATAGCCCAGGGATCTAGAAAAAAAGTTAATAAGTGTCACAAATTAATAAGGTATACTATGGGGAAGAGAAAAGTCTGTTTTCTCCAAAAGAATGATGCTGGGTATATCAACCACTCCAGGACAGGCTTTGTATTCAGTAGTTGACCAACATATAATGGACTCCATAAGTGTATGTATGTGCATGTGCACACGCGTGCGTGCATGCACGCACACGTATACTTTTATTTGTTTACAGTTTGTTGTTCTTAATTTTTCTTTTTGGGTGTGGTTGTATTTGCTTTCTTGGTTTTGGGAATTATTGTTGTATTGGTTTTGTTTGTTTGGTTTTTCGAGACAGGGTTTCTCTGTGTAGCCCTGGCTGTCCTAGAACTCTCTCTACAGACCTTTAACTCAGATTAGTTTGCCTTTGCCACCCAAGAGCTGGGATTAGAGGAGGAAGGAGGAAAGATATGGCAGGACTTGGGGAAGAGGAATAATATGATCAAAATATAGTTAAATAATAAAAAATATTATTAAGCATTAAAAAGAAATTAATTTAATTTTTTAAATAAAAAATACGTTAAGACTTGTGTTAATGAGATAGCTTATCATTCAAACCTGATGACCTGAGCCAGAGGTTATATAATGTTGAAGAAAAGCAACTCCTGAAAATTGTCCTCTAACCTCCATATGACCTCCACACCATCTCACACACCCATATCCACACACACCCCTACCTATACACATCATGTACAAACACATACTAGCAAAATTCATTACAATTAGTAATTTGAGCACCTTTAGAATACAGCCGACACAGTTCAAGAACACAGGTTTTCTAATCAGACAGATTCACTAATAAGTAAAACCTTGGATAAGAAAACCAATGCTCAGTGCCTTCATTTGCAGATCAGGACTGTACCATTAATCTCACTGAATCCTTGAGGAGGACAAACAAATTCCCAGACGTGAAACACCCAGCACAATGCCCAGCACACAGGTGTTCCCTCAGTGGTCAACTGGTATCGTTACCAATGCTCCCTACATAGATTTTTTGCAAAGTTGTTTGCAGTTGGTCTTACTTTCTGCCTATTCCCCCTCCCCACAAGAAAGGCAAATAATTGGAACCAAAGTTGCCTATAGTACTGCTTTGCTTAACATCATTTTGTGATGTTTATTTCTAAAGACTTTCCTTTTGGGGGGGGGGAAAGGGTCGAGACAGGGTTTCTCTGTGTAGCTTTGGAGTCTGTCCTGGAACTCACTCTGTAGATCAGACTGGCTTTGAACTCAGAGATCCACTTGTCTCTGCCTCCCAAGTGCTGGGATTAAAGGTGTGCACCACCACTGCCCGACACTAAAGACTTTTCGTAAAAGAATTTAGTTTATTTGAATTTATGTGTGTGCTTGTATGTCCTTGTTCTCATGCACATGTGTGTAGGCTCCCTAAAGGCAGAAGCTGTTGGTTCTCCTGCAGTTGGAGTTCGAGGCGGGTGTGGGTGCTAGGAAGCAAACTTGGTCCTTACAAGAGCAGCGAACACTCCTAACTGCTGAGCCATCTGTCCAGCCCCAATTTGCAAAGACCAAGCTTTGTCACTAACTTCCTGTCGTATAACTGGGATGTGCTGGGAGGGAGTGGGGATGGATCGATCTTCATGACACTCCATTCATGAAGTCATGATGACAGAGGACTAATTGAGAGCATATTTACAGTCTCATCATGGTACACGTTAACTAACTCCACATCAAAGAACTCCAGTACAGCCTTACTGCCCCCATAATATAGAAAAATGAGTTCCCCCCAACACTAAATAACAGGATCCAGGTGCTTTCACTACTACGGGTTAATGCCAGGGTCGGACTGCTCCATCTAGCACTAAAGAAATGTACGCCTTACCCTCTGACACAGACTGAGCGCCTCGTGAGGGTGAACTAGGAGGAAAGGGTCTGCAGAGGCACTGTCTACTCACCTCTGATCGCCGCCCAGTGGAGTGGCGTCCTGTCACTCCAGTCCACATCCTTGTAGTTTGGGTCACAGAGACCTTTCTTCAAAATCTTCTTCACTGAATTGTAGTCGCCTGCTGCCACGGCCTGATGGAGCTTTGTCATGTCTGACATTTTCGACAATTCCATGTCAGAATCTGCCTGAGATACAGGCCATTTAAGGGATCCCATACAGCCATTCCCCCCTAGCAAGGGCTCCCTGGATTTCTGCCTCAGAAACAGGTTTCTGCTTTCCTGTTTTGTGGATTTGCATATATAAACTTGTGTGTGTGTGTGTGTGTGTGTGTGTGTGTTGTGTGTTCTGCTGTGTGGGTACCTAACTCTTAGTAACAGTGGACAGCAGCAACTGTGGATAAGATCCACCATTCTGTAACCCCAAAACTACTGATGGCCTCCACTGTACCCAGAATTATCTCTGGCACTTTACAGTGTGCGCTCCACCCATCTTCCAGGGTGACTTCCTACTCCTACTTCAGAGCTCTCTCAGTTTTATGCTACCTTGAGTTGGTTGTGTGTTATGTGATGTTTTACTCTTTTGGCTTTTTGAGGGTCCCACCTCTGAGCTCCCAAATAAGTTACACACAGAGGCTTATTCTTAGTCAAGCCAGCCTTAGCTTGGCTTGTTTCTTGCCAGCTTTTCTCAAATTAACCCATCTACCTTTTGCTTCTGGGCTTTTATCTTTCTCTATTCCTGTGTGCCTTTCTTTAATTCTTTCTTGTGACTTGCTGTGTAGCTGGGTGGCTGGCCCCTGATGTCCTCTCCCCTTGTTCTCATGGCTCCTCTTCTTCCTCAGTTCTTTGCCTGCCAGCCCCCCTCACCTTCTTCTTCTGCCTTGCTATTGGTCATTCAGTTCTTTATTAGAGCGTCAGGTGTTTTAAACAGACAAAGAATCACAGCTTCACAGAGTTTAACAAATGCAGCATAAACGAAAGTAACACACGTTAAAATAATATCCTGCAACAGTTGTGGAGGTCTGCATCTTGTCTTTCTAGTGTGGAAGCATCCAGAAATGCTATGGGGACAGCGACAATATGCATAAATAATTTGGACTGGATGACTGGATCCAGCATAAGTGTTCCACAGAAAGTAAAAGCTATTGCCGCACCACACGAGGAGTACAGCTTGCCAACACACAAATAAAACAGCTAAAAACAGGTATGAAGGGTATACCCTGAGGTGTCTGGGGAGAGGCTCTCAAGAATGAGAACCTAAGTTCAGGTCCCCAGCACCCACATAAAAAGCTGGGCATGGTGGCTCATGATTGTGATCCCAGCATGGGAAGAAGAATTAGGAGGGTCTCCAAGGCTCCATTCTCAGGTGGTCTGAACTATGTGGTGATGTTCCAGTCAATGAGAGACCCTATCTCAAACAGAAGACGGGAGGATGTGAGAACCAGGACCCAAAGTTGTCCTCTGAACTCTACACACACAAGCACACACCACGCACACCTCTCCTCCCACATGCTCACGTGCACATACACACAGCTCACCTCCCACACACTCATACACGCCCCACACATGCAAACAACACAGCTCTCCTCCCACACACTCATACATATCCACACATGTACACACAGCTCTCCTCCCACACACTCACACATATCCACACATACACACACAGCTCTCCTCCCACACACTCACACATATCCACACATGCACACACAGCTCTCCTCCCACACACTCATACACATGCACACATCCACACACATCTTTCCTCACACATATCCACACATCCACACACACACACACAGATCTCCTCCCTCACACTCACACAGACATGCACACACACAAAATCCTTTGCCATGAAACACCTGTGCTCACACTGTAATCTACAATCCCCTAGGGGCCACTGATTTTTAGTTTAGGGGACTTATGAAGGGAAAACTGTTTTTATTTTATTATTAAAATGTCACCAGCCTTGTCCACTCTGCTGTCACTTACCCTGTGGTTTAAAGGTGATGGTAAAGAAAACTGGTGATGGCCGGACACAAAAAAAGATGCTCACAGAGAGCTCCGGGCTCCCTGCTGAGGCTGTTGGTCTGTGAGTCCCTAGCTAGCAGATTTTCAGGTGTCTGGTTCGCTCAACTGGGGCAGTGAGTTTACATCAAAGGTGGATGCACATCCTGCTCCTCAGCCCTTCTCTGCTTCCTGCCTGTGAATAAGAACAGATGACCAGAAGTTCAGTGAAGACCCCGGAGCAAAAGGATCATGTGGAGAGGAAGACACCCAGCGCTGCCCTTTGCTTCACACACGTGCACAAATACACAGACATACATATATACAAAATTAACTAAAATTAAAAAATAAAATGCTTCCATGGGCGCTGGCAAATCTCTGGAGTCAACTGTAAATCAATAGCAGCCTAGGACCAGTTCGGGGTAGGTGGGTGTGAGCAGTGAGTGCCAGCAAAGCACAGGATTTCATGTGGGGGTAGGGTGGCGGACTCCTTGTGTGAGGGCCCTACTTTGCAAACTCGGATTTAAAGAAGGGGCTTCATCTTAAGTCATATAATGAGTGGGGGCTGATCTCAGCCCCAGAAATATGCAGCGATAGCAGGAATTTGAACAGATACCCTGAAAGTAGCCAATTAAAAAGTCAGGGAGCAGGGTCATAAAATTTAATGGGGTCCAGATGTTCCTAGGAGGCATCCTGCCCTTGAAGATGTTATTAATGGCCCTTTGTTCGGGTTTTTGTACCCAAAATCTGACCAGTGGTTTCAGGCTCTCCCTTATCCTATGCCTTCCTTACCCAATCCCAAGACAGGACATGAGTCCCCTGATAACGCTGTTTCCCCTTTAAAAGTTCTTCCCTTCCCTGGACTCGGGCTGCTCTTCCCTCACTCACTATGTTGGTGTGCTGGAGGTGTGGTCGAAACTCGAGTTTGTATATTAAAACCCTCATGTAATTTGCATCAGAATCCATGAATTCATTTGGGGACCAGAAACCTGGGCATCACCCTTGAAAATCAGACTGCGGCAGCAATGGTTTCCTGGCTCTGAAATCCTAACACCCACCGAATTGGATGCTTTAAACTCACCCAGTCTTTTGGTATGCAAATTGACCTGAATTCACTAACCTAACTTCTAAAATTTAGTAGACTTCGCTTTGCATGAATGTTTATGAATTTGATCAAATAAATCTGAACCCCAATCCTTCTAAGTACCTTGACTTAGAAAATAGTCAGTAGTACATACTTGAGTTAAGTAGGATTAACCATTAAAAAAGAACTAAGATTCAAAATACTTACTGTCTCTCCTGGGAGCCTTGCGTTGCAGGCCACCTTAGCTGGCTGGAGTGTTAGTTTATTAGCACCAGGGAAACTGACCCCGCCTCCTCCCCAGGCAAGCTAAGAATGAGCCTCAGCTTCCAGGTCCTTGGAGTCTGGTGGGCAGGCCAGCCTCTCTGCTTCTCATCCAAACTGTTCAAGAATTTCATCTTCTCCTTTAGTTTAACTGGGATGGTCCTCAGTAAGCTTTTTTTTTTTTTTTTTTCCCCGAGACAGGGTTTCTCTGTAGCTTTGGTGCCTGTCCTGGAACTAGCTCTTGTAGACCAGGCTGGCCTC
>NW_026068049.1:2187302-2191005 GCF_014885135.2 Alexandromys fortis | reverse complement strand
GCTGGGCCAATGTTCTGGTTAGCCTTAATTGCCACCTTGGCACAGCCTAGAGTCATCTGAGAGAAGCCTCAACTGAGGAATTGCCTTCATCAGGCTGTCTGTGGGCATAAATTTAAAAAAAAAAAAAAAAAAAAAACTGAGAGCACCAGACAGCGTCGTCCATGGTTCCTGCTGTCCTTCCTTGGCTGTGGCTGAGTTCCCTGGTTGGAAGTAATGCTGCATCAATGGCAAACAGTCCCACCTTCAGGTTCCTTCCTTGAGTTCCTGCCCCGACTTCCCTCAGCAGTGGACTGTGCCCAGGGAGCGCTTTTGGTCTGAGTATTGTAGCACAGCAACATAAAGAGGACTGGAACAGCCGGGTAGAGATAAGGCACCCCTTGCCTTAACTTAATTGAGCTTTTGGTCCAGAAAGGGGGGCAGTGGGGTACAGACAATAAACAAGAAAAAAAACATTTACATGTAAATTTACAACTTTTTAACTACCATAAGCAAACATGCAAAGGCAGAAAAAGTGGGAGAGGATTATCAGACTGAGAAGGTGTTGAATGAAAAAAAAATGAAGGCCATGATGGTCCTAGGTACAGACTGAAGAGAAGGTTTGTTGTAGATATGAGGGAGAAAACAGCCAGAGTTATCTGGAAGATTCTAGACTGAGCTGGGCCATAAGGTGGGGTGGGGAGTGAGATGGGAAGGGAAGAGAAGAGAGAAGGAACAAATAGACCACCTGGCAACCCAGAGGCCAAGAGAACAAGAAAGCAAGAGGCCAAGCAGGGACCCAGGAGATCCAACAGGACACACATCCATATAGGAGTCAGAGAAGCAGAGGGAAGGGATGCCCATGGGCTAGAGAGTTTAGGGTAGGAGGCTGGTATGTCAGCCAGGATGACTCTGTAACAGGGACTAGTAAATAGGACCTGGAGGAGACTGGGGGCCAGAGTCTGCTTTTGAAATGTTATATAGGCATCTCAGCCATTTGTCCTGAGTTTGAGATCTAACAGATGTCATGACTGTATTTGGTTGTCAACTTGATTGAGAAACACCTAGAAGAGAGGTGAAGAGCTATTACAATGTTTGCATATAAAAGGGCCCATGTTAAAAGGTAGATTGTCAGCAAATAAGATCTTAGAAAATAGCTGGATTATGATGGCTCTAACCTGAGCAGTAGATTCATCCAATGATGGATTCATTGTGTGTGTGTGTGTGTGTGTGTGTGTGTGTGTGTGTGTGTGTATTTCTTTGTCTCTATCTATTCTGTTTGAGACAAGGTCTCTTACTGACTCTTAAGCTTGCCAATTCAGCTAGCCTGACTGGCCAGCCAACCCAGAATCTTGTTTCTGCCATGCCAAGCATGCACTGTCATGCCAACTTTTTTAATACCAGTCCCAGGGATCAAATTGAACTTCTCACTCTGTCTATCCAGGGTCTATTTTCCTGAGTCATCTCTCTAGCGTTTGGATTCAGACTTTGGTAGCATTCTTGGGAGACGGTGGAAAGGAGGACATGTAGCCATGTGGGAAGAACCACATCATGAGGAAGGTACCTTTCTTGATGCCAACATCTTCTCTTGTTCTCTCTTCTGCCCTGCAGCCCCACTGCACTCGGCCACAGCCCCTTGCCATGATGTCGGGCCTCGCCAAAGGCTGGTGTAGCAACAATGCTGCTGATCATGGCTGAATCCTCTGAATGAGAGCCAAAACGAACATTTCCTCCTCTAAGTTGTTTTTCTCAAGTATTTTATCCCAACAATGAAAAACTGACTAGTATTAGGGTCCTGGAGAAGTCCCATAAAAGACCACTATCCACACATGCCATCAGCAAGAGCATTTATTATTCCAGCATGCTGGGGCCTGCCATCTCCTATGGATACAAGATGACGATGATGACCCCAAGGAGCTCACAGCCGCAGGAAGATCCTAAGACAGGTCATTTTTATCTATAATTGGCTTAAGCAAGTGGCAATCATATCAGTACATTCTAATTGGTAAGGCTAGTTAGGGGTTGATCAGAGCTACAGTTTCCATTTTTTGACAGACTGGGACAAGGCCCAGACCCTGTCCTTCAGTTGCTGTGTAGGCTGGTTGGTCTAGTAGCTACTGACTGTGATGCTGGCTCCGGCCTACTACTGCAGGTACCAGGCCTTCTGGTCCTTGCTGTCAGTGGTGCTGGAGACTGATGGTCCTTTATTCATGGCTCTTTTTCAGAAACTGCTTGTTCAGCCTCAGGAAACTGAAATTGAGGCCTGTGAAGGCGTCTTCTCTCTCGGTCCTTTCAACTAAGACAAACCCACTTCTGTTATATCATTGAGAGTGATTCCAGAGAGCATGGGGGTCAGTCAGCAAAATGAAAGCATAAAATGGTTGCTGAGTATGGACTCATCAAATAGGCTAAAGGCCTGGAGGGAAGCTCGTGCATGCCATGCCTACGTCAGGCTCACACAGTTGTCAGCCCCTTTGTGAGCACATGCATCGTTTTGTTACTGCCGTAGTGCAAGGGCGTCAGTCTCCAGGTTCACCAGCATTTGAAGGCAGACTGATGGCACTCCAGGGGGCATACAAGTCAGGACCGCATCATTGCCTCTCTTGTGCCCAGGTTTCCAGAATCTAGGTCTGAACACCTATTGTTTTCCTCAACTCTCCGGTTGACAGGTAGCTGTTGCAGAACTCCTGTGCCCCTAACCACAGAAGCCAGTTGATGAACCCCTTCTTCTGCACTGTATTGATCATGACCCTCTGAAGAACCCCGACTAATAGGGAGGTGAGACCTGGCAAATCCAGAGAACATAAGGAACTGAAGAGCTAGAAAGTGTAGTCCACACAGAGCGGCACAGCGTGGCTTGTGTGAGGAATAAAGAAGGGGAGGTTACTGGCTCTGGAATGTGGACTGAGTAGAGGTGTTTAGGGCAGGTAAGTGCTAGACTGTTCAGTATGTCTGCAAATTTGGATTTCTCCCCCTATTAGAAAGAGCAGCCACTGAAGGGTTTTTTGTTTGTTTGTTTGTTTTCTTTTTCTATTTTTGGGGGGAAGGGAATGGGGATTGGGTTTTTTGATTGTTTTGTTTTGTTTTGTTTTGTGACAGAGTCTCTCTGTGTAGCCCTGGCTGTCATGGAACTAAATATGTAGACCAGGCTGGCCATGGAACTCACAGAGCTCCACCTGCCACTGCCTCCCAAGCACTAGGATTAAAGGTGTGCGCCACCACTGCCAGGCCACTGAACGTTTTTTTTTTTTTGTTGTTGTTGTTGTTTTTGTTTTTTTGGTTTTTTGAGACAGGGTTTCCCTATAGCTTTTGGTGCCTGTCCCGGAAGTAACTCTTGTAGACCAGGCTGGCCTCGAACTCCCAGAGATCCACCTGCCTCTGCCTTCCGAGTGCTGGGATTAAAGGCATGCGCCACCACCGCCCAGCACTACTGAACATTTTAAAATAATGGGTGAGACTTGTATGTCCTTCACAGGTTACTTTGTCTGATAATTCAAGAATGGATAGATGGGAGATGAGACTGCGTGATGTGGGATGTCCTTCTGTATATGTGCTGCTTTTATTGGTTGATAAATAAAGCTGCTTTGGCCTGTAGCAGGGAAGACTATAGCCAGGCTAAAAGAGGTTTATATAGAGAAAGTAGGCAGAGTCAAGGAGATGCCATGTAGCTGCCAAAGGAGGCAGACACCATGGAGCTACCCAAGAAGGAAGAGGTAACAAACCACGA
>NW_026068049.1:2165367-2184664 GCF_014885135.2 Alexandromys fortis | reverse complement strand
CCAGAAGGATAAATAAACTATACCTCAGTACAGACCAAGCCGCTTCTGAATCTAATAAAGGGACCAGAGTTCATATACAGTTAGCTATACTCATAGCATTGGAGGCAGAAATATCAAACAGCAGTTTAATAGCCAGAACGAGGTGATTTTTTTCCCCTGTGAAAGAACGACATGGAAAAGATTGACCTTATTTGGTCTAGGAAAACTGGTGGAATTAATTCTCCAATGTTCTGCTGTTTGTTCGCAGTCTGTACTGGGTCCTGGCAGCAGGTGTTGCATTGGGGCATCTCGCCCAGTGGTCAGCGTCGTCGTAATCCAGGTGGAGACATCATGGTGTCCCATGATCTTTGGAGACCTTGGGTCACTGCTAGGATCTTGGAGTCTCTGTCTAATATAGTAAATTTTTTAATCATTATTTTAAATGCCATATTCTGCATATCTCTGAAGTATGAGGGCTGCCTAGGTACATCTGATTAGATAAACTTTGTTTCTAGTTCCTGTTTTAAGTTTAACTTTGAAAACATATACGGGGAACTAAATAAGGCTTATCCCTGTAACTATTTATATAGGTACTTTAAGGATGATTGACTAACTTGTATTTCCTAACAGTCTATAATAAATTAGGAGCTTTCATAAGAATAGAACTTTACATTTTGCAGGTTTAGCCTTAAAAAAATAATGATTTTTGAATTGAAGCTAATTATGAAACTAAATTAGTCATTTCAAGGGTAAAAGCAGAACAAGTTTGCATCCAGTAGTTAATGCTGTCTCCAGGGAAGGCAAGGAAAGATCCCAGGGTGAAGTGGGAACAGGAGGGAGCCTCAGGGCTAGCATTGCCCTTAACAAGTTCTAAGGCACTACAGCTGCTGGGTTAGGGAGGAGGGAGGACCCACAAATTCCTGTTGTTTGCTAGAGATTAAGAAGGGCTACACCCTTTTTAGGGAGTGAGAACTTTCTCCAAGCCCCCTGAGGGAATGGGAGCTTTATCCAAATACCTGACCTCATTATCTCTGTTAAATATGAGCCTTAGAAAAGAACAATTTTTAATTGATGTTCCTCTTAGTATCAATACAAAAATATATGACTCAGTTTATCCAAATAGTTTAAGCCCAGCAAAGTTGCAAAGACAAGGGGGCTAAACATCCATTTTTAAACCTGAATAGGCCTTGAGCAAGGAAATACATTTCTTTTTAATGCTTTGACCTTGCGATAGTTTTTTATGTTGTAGTGATCCTCCTGTTCCAAAATAGTTTTCATTGTTATTCTACAACTGCAGTTTTTTCAATGTTATGATCTCAATTTAAACATTTGACATGCAGGTGGTCCTAAGCTACCCCTCTACAACCCCTAAAGGATTGAGACCCATAGCCTTGTACAGTCTTCCAAGCCCTCTGTCAAACTGCTTAGGTCATTGTCTTTCTGTATTACAAGAAATGAACATCCCAGTTTCTGGTTAGCTTTTGGTGTTTATGGCTGTGTCCCTAATTTTTAGCTTTTTATTTTAAGTCCAAACATCAACAATATGAAAATTTTTATATGCACAAATATCCCATAGCATTAACTGTTATTTAAAAAATTAAAATCTCTTAAATGTCTTCCTGCAATATCAAAAATAAAGTACCTCTTTGGCCCCACCTTCAATGGCATATATATAACCTATCATTTAGATATCAGTGTAATGCTCTGTCCTGTCCCTTTAAGAGGCAAGCCCCCCATCCTCCAAGGCAAGCAGATCTCCCTTCATCCCCCCCTCTTAGCTCCTCTCTCTCTCTCTCTCTCTCTCTCTCTCTCTCTCTCCCTCTCCCTCTCCCTCTCCCTCTCCCTCTCCCTCTCCCCACCTTTCTGTTTCTCTTTCTCCTTGTCTGCCTTCTCCCCCCCTCCCCTTTCCCCTTCCGTTTCATAACCCACTAAATAAATACCCACTTTCTCTGCATGGAGTGCCTATCTATCTCTGTCTCTCACCTGTCTTGGCTCCTCGTGGGACTGGCTGACCTGCTGAGGTCTCTCACCCGCCATGTGGCTTTCTGCCTGGGACCAGCTGCCCCTTGTAGCACTTCGCCCACTGCTGCCCCTCAGGGAATGAGAATTTTATTTTTACCATTACACTCAGTCTGCTTCATTTCACTGTAGCTTGTGCTTCTGGTGACTATCACCTGGACTGACATTTCTAAAACTGTTAAGGTCCATGCTTGCAACTGCACGTTCTTTGGGACTCTAGTCCTGCCGTGCATTTGTAAACCTCAGCTGTTTTCCAGGATCCCTTTATGTCTTTAATACCATTGTCACCTGGGTGATTGTTAAATTAATAAAGTCTAGCTGTCAGAGCAAGGTACATTTTTGAGTATAAAAACATTGAGGTGAATCTTTAATACTTTAAATCATTTATTTATATACATATATATTTTAAACCTTGTTTTTAGAATGGGACATGAATCATCGTATAAAAATCTCTCTCAATCCAAACTGTCTTGGAGATCTGTTGTTGCCATGTAGTTAGGCCCACTCTACAATGGTCACCTTTAATCAAGATGGTGGTAAAATCATGTGACATCTGTTATGATTCAGCCACAATATGGATGACACTTCTAGGTTCCAGGGCCTCACATGTGCAGACAAGACCTCAGGTGTGACCCATGTGCGGTGTGGCATGGTTGCATCACCTATGTATGATGCAGCTATGTGAGTCCTTGCACACATGTGTGAGCTCTGTCATCTGTGCATGACATAACCACATCATCCCCCTGTGCATATGCGCTAGGCAGCCCTTAAAAGTTGGACACACCGTCTTCAGCTCTGTCTCTCTTTCTTTCTCTGCACAACAGTCTTCCCCAGGCCTGTACATACCCCCCAATAAACTCCTAAGCGGGTTTGTAATGATTGTTCTGTCTCTTTAAGAGCCAAGCCAGGCCCACTCCCTCCCATCCTCTGAGGCAGGCTGATCTTCAGCTTCCTGCCTCAGCTCCTTCTCTTTTCCATCTTCCTTTCAGAGAGGCAGCTTTGTTTCTGCCTCTCTCCCCACTTCTCTGCTTCCCCCCTTCTCTGTCTCTTTCTCCTCTTCTCTCTCTCTCTCTCTCTCTCTCTCTCTCTCTCTCTCTCTCTCTCCCTTCTTCCCCCTTCCCCCTCCATAACCCCCTGAATAAATATCCAACCTCACTCTGCATATCGTGTCTATCCATGTCTCTGTCTCCTGCCCGCCCACCATATATCTCCCTGCCTGGGACCAGTCACTGCTGGATATGGCAGCCATCTCTGCCAGGGACTGGCTGCTCCCAAGGCCCGTTGTCTACTGCCACATGGCCTGCTACCACCATTTGAGACCTACAGCATTTCTGCTACCTACTCCTGCTGGGGATCTTGCAGCATTTTTTTAAAAAATTATAAAAGGGTTTGTTGCATGTTCTGTTTCCTTCTCACTCACACCAGGTGCAGTGACTCGGATGGCCTTGTTACAATTTAGATAACAATTTAAAGTGACCACCTAATGGCACCTTTGATCCCAATATTCTACGGGAGCTTTCTAACTACTGTCAGCACACAGGCAAATGGAAGGAGTTTCCTTATATCCAACTCTTTTACTATCTAAGCTCTAAGTCCCAGTCTTATAATCTCACTTTTCATGATATCTATATGATCCTGTCTAACAACCTACTTCCTGAAGAGTGCAGGTGAGTTTGGGAGCAGGCCAGACTACATGCAGATGAGATTCACCAAACACAGGCAACACAGCCTCCAGGGGCTGAGTCAGTCCCCGAACAGGAACCTCACTGGGACTATAACACCCCAGGTAGAATTTTAGCTAGGGACTGTTTTTTGACTTGTCTTCTGGCAGATCTCCGTAAGGCTGCACTCAAGCCAGTAAACTATAATAAGTTCTCAGAGGTCATTCAAGATAGGAAGGCAAATCCTTCTGCATTTTTGGAATGCCTCACTAAAGCTCTGTTACAATATACTAACTAGATCCAGAAACCACGGAAGGCAGACAGTTACTCATGACTCATTTTTTTCTAAGTGCTACCCTGACATTAAGGCTATACTTAGATGTTTGGAAAAAGGCCCCTTGAACCCACAGGCAGAGTCTTAGAGTTGGTTTTTAAGGTATACCAAGGAATGACAAAGCCCACAATCACTTTCACGTTCTAACCATGGCCCTCCAACTGGCCAAGGTGACAGAATGCCCAATCTGTGCTGTCTGTGCTGCTCTCTTACCCCCCAGGGCTCGAGAACCTCCAGGGTGGTATTTCATTTCAAATATGGTAGAACTGGTCACTGGGCCTGAGCATGCCCTAATCCTCATCTTGGTCCTGCCAGGCCTTGTCCAAGATGCCATAGGGAAGGACATTGGGCAGTTGATTGTCCTTGTGCACATAGTGACATGGAGACCTCAAACCCAGGAAATTCCCAAGTTGACATTTTAAGTCTGGCCATAGACAACTGAGGCTTCCCAGGCACCTTTGACCCAACCACAACCATCATCTGTAACAGAGCCACAGATAAACATCACAGTATCAGAATGGCCCATCTCCTTTCTCTTGGACACTGGAGCCACATACTCGGTACCGAGGGAATTTTGAGGGCCTACTTTTCTTTCTAGCTTTCCTATTGTTGGGGTAGTGGGACAGCCTTATCTACCTCAGAAGACACCACAACTTAACTGTGTTTTTAGGGATATTTATCTCACTCATTCATTTTTAGTCATGCCAATCTGCCTGGTACCTCTTATGGGAAGAGATTTTTTTTTTTAAGCAAAAGTAGGAGCTTCCATTTCATTTGTTCCTTCCATTCACCTTCCTCTACACTTACCTGCAGCTCCACTCTTCCTTCTTCTAGCCTCCCAACCTCCCAGCTCCAATGTTGTCTTTTCCTCTACCAGCCTACCAGGTGGTCCCTCAAGTTTAGGACACCCAAAAACCATCTGTTCCTAAATGCCATTTCCCCATCATTATCCAATTACAAGACCCTACAAAGTACATTACCCAAGCTCAGTACCCCCTCTCTCTTCAGAGCCTTATGGGACTTAAGCCTATTATCTCTGACTTTGTAAGAAGAAAAGCTATTTTGCCTCACCTCTTCTCCCTTTAACACCCCTATACTTGCTGTTAAAAAACCTAATCACCTGGTTCAAGACCTCCAGCTCATTAACTCTGCAGTGGTCCCTCTTCATCCTGTAGTGCCTAACCCTTACACACTTCTTTCCACTATCCCTCCAGGAACCTCCCACTTCTCAGTTCTAGATCTCAAGGATGCTTTTCCCCTATTCCTCTCAGCTGTCAATCTCAAAACATCTTTGCATTCACCTTGACTGACCCTGACACTCACCTCTGAACACAGCTCACCTGGACAATCCTTCCCCAGGGATTTCTGGACAGCCCACACCTGTTTGGTCAGGCTTTAGCTGCTCCTGAGTCTAAACTCAGTATGTATATGATATTTTACTTTGCAGTCCATCCTTAGAGATCAGCAAAACTGATACCTCTACTCTTTTAAATTTCCTGTCCAAAAGGTGCTATAGAATCTCATCTTCTAAGGCCCAGCTGTCTACCACTCAGGTCATTTACTTGGAATTCACTTTTGCCCCAACCAATAAAGCTATTACCCTAGACAGAAAAAAAGCTAATTCAGTCCATTGCAGTTGCTTCTACAAAAGAAGAGGTGTTTTTCATTCCTAGGAATAGCTGGCTTCCTGAGTTCCTGGATCCCCTCTTTTTCTCTCCTCGCTCACCCCTTATACGAGGCAGCTCTCAGCTCTCTGCACAAGTCCCTTCTCCATCTTATCACTAAACCCTCCAGAGACTCCAGCAGGCCCTTATCTAGGCTCCAGCTCTCCATCTCCCAGATTTAGCTCATCCCTTCTCACTCTATATAACAGAGAAGGAGGAATATGCGTTGGGGTCCCAGGACATCAGCTGGGACCTTCTTTTGCACCTGTAGCATACCTGTCAAAGAAGCTGGACCTCACCACTCAGGGCTGGGCACCCTGCATATGTGCTTTAGCGATCACTGAGCTTCTTATTCGTGAGTCAAAGAAGCTAACCATTGGGTCATCCACCACTGTCTTCTCCCACCACAATCTGTCCCATCTCTTAACTTACAAAGGCTTACAAACATTACCCACTTCCCGAGTTCTTTCCCTGTAGGTGGAAGATTACTCACTTTCCAATCCTGCCCACCCTTTAATATCTCAAATCTCCTACCTCAACCTAACATTAATTATTCCCCATTTCATTCTTGCATAGATGTCACGAGCCATTTCCCCCCTAAAAATCATTACAGAAACCATCACGAGGAACGCTCTCCACATGGCCTAAGACTGGGTGCCCTGTGATCTGCTTACTTTAATCCTGCTAGATACCTTTTATTTGAGAAGCTCCAAGGAACTAATGCTAATCAACGGGCACTTCTCTGTTCCCAGGAGAGGTAAATTGCTTCACCATTTGAGAGGAGGGTCTCTACTTGTCCCAGTCCCTTCTCTTTTAAATCTGACACGAGGGTTGACTCTGACTTGGTGCCCTCCACTTAATAACTGCTTGCCTTTATATAAGAGCGGGGGATATGTCACGAGCCATTTCCCCCTAAAAATCATTACAGAAACCATCACCCTGGGGAGTCTGCAGAGAACCCCACAACCATAATTATGTTCTATTGAGAACCTGCCCCACACCCAATTAACTGCTAATCTGTTAGCGGAACCCACCTCATATTCCAGCTATCCAGGGAACCAGGTGTGGCAACTCCTGACTTCTTGGCCTATCTGTCCGTCCGAACGTAACCTGGCCTACATGACCTGGAACACGCGGCTAGAGTCCAGTTTCCCTACCCTTCAGGGGCTATATAAGCAGCAACCATAATCCTAATAAAGGGAGGCTTTGACAAATCTGCTTGGCCTCCTTCTTCTGTCTTATCTCATTCCCTTCCAGGTAGCGCCCCTCCGTGACCCTGGAATAACTAATTGCAGGGTGGGTTACAAACCCCTAGACTGAGTAGCCCACCCAACACAATCGACACATAGAAACCTTAGAGGATCTACTGCCCCATCCCTCACATATACAGGAGGGCAAACTGTCCCAGGCCACTTATACCTGGTACACAAATGGCAGCTCCTTTTTATGTGAAGGGTCCTGTAGAGCAGGCTATACCATAGTGTCAGGTACTGGGGTGGTGGAGGCATAGGTACTCCCTGTCCATACCACTAATCAGTAGGCTGAATTATTAGCCCTTACCTGTGCCTTTCAGTTAGCAAATGGACAATTTTTAAATGTTTACACAGACTCCAAATATGCCTTTCATATCCTCCTGTCCCATGCAACTATCTGGAAGGAGCGTGGGCTTCTTACAACAAAAGGAGGATCCATAACTAACTCAAATTACATTATGGACTTGTTAAAAGCCTCCCATCTCCCTAAAGCTATAGGAATTCTTCACTGTCGGTCTCTTCAGACAGTTCCATTATTTCCAAGGAAAATAACTGGACTGACTAAGCAGCTAGAACAACAACAGCATTCCAGAGCCCAAACCTACCTCAATCACCTCAAGGGATTCATACAGTACTGCCCACATACTTGCAGACATCCCCCCACTGACACCCAGCAAATTCTGTCCTACCTACATCAGCTCTTTCATCCTAATAGCAAAGCTCTGTTTCATTTTGTCAAGACTCACCTCCAACCCACACCTGAGGACTTAGAGTTCTTAAAAGCTATCACTGCCTATTATAAAATCTGTCAAAAGCAGATTCCTAAGACCAAATATCATAGCTTCCCTTTTCCCATCCACCAGGCCAGAGGCTCCCTTCCAGAAACTGACTGGCCGTTTGATTTTACTCATATGCCCACGTCAGATGAGTTAAATATCTCCTGGTTTTGGTGGACACCATGTCTGGGTGGATTGAAGTGTTTCCCACCACTAACAAGAGGACCCAGACAGCTTCCAAAGTTTTTCTCTGAGAAATCATCCCCCAGTTCGGAATCCCAACCTCTCTTCAGTCAGATAAATGCCCAGAGTTTACTTCCCAGATTTCTCAAACTTTCCTGAAGGCTCTTAACTTTCGGTGGCACTTTCATATCCTATACCATCCTGTCTTCAGGGAAGGTAGAACAAACTAACTGATCCTTACAAAATTGACTGGGTAAAACTTTTGCCTCTGGCCCGTCTTAAATTTAGGGCTCTCCCCAAAAGCCCCCTTTCCATCTTGCCCTTTGAACTCATGTATGGGCGGCCAGTTTTAAACCCCAGCCTCTCACCTAAAACCTCTCCCGTTTCTGACCACCTGCTTACTCCACTGTTATCTCATCTTCGCTCACCATTATGGGATGTCACCAACTACTCATTATCTCAATTCAGGCCCACTACCAATTAAAACAGGAGATCGGGTACTATTCTCTCCCACAGACCAATGCTCTTCACCCCTTTCCCCTAAATGGCAGGGGCCCTTTACATCAATTCTTGTAACTCCCACAGCTGCCAAGCTCGAAGGACTCCCTCATTGGATCCACCTTAAACCTTTTACTCCTCCAGTTCAAGATACCCCCTTGTATATGGTAACTCGAACAGATCTCTGCTCCCTGAAGTTCCAGAGGACACCAAGATCAGTTGCGTTTTCTTCAGTTCCAGAAAAATAAAGGTTTCATCACTGTACTCAACTCTCCTGTGCCAAAAACTCCATATACTCTCCCTCTTCCTCTTTCTCCCATCTGCTTTACCAACTTCTCTATATCTCCAATGTCATGCTTAATTTTCCAGTTAACACTCAGCTGCTATTACAGGGACCATCATTAAACAGAGAGCCAGAGATACAAGGACTGTCAAAAGCCATGTGATAAGAAACAATAATGAGTTTAAGCACATTCATGGCCCCAGACTCCAAAAACTCACAAAACAGACTAACATAACAGTTCATCACTGACTACAGCAGTGTCTCCTGGATGTTAAGAGAACAAGTGTCTTAAGATTTGCTTCAGGTAAAACATCATAAGTTTTTAATATGTCTGAAATTCATTTCTTTTCAAACATTTTTTTTTCATAAGCTCCAGGGAGCAATTTGGACCTACCTAAATGGACCAGACTCACCCAGAATAAGTATCATTTAATTCTTCCCTTATCATTCCTGGTCTTGGGAACCCCTGGGAATCTCCCCCCCCCAAAAAAAACCCTTCTATCTTCCATCTTAGGACTCTCTTCCCTTAAACACTAGTATCTAAATTTTTTTTTCCAGACATAATTTTTTGCCTTTCCAACATCTTGCCAGGTCTAAGCTGCCAGCCAGCCAGTTCCACAGATTAGCCACCCCAGGACGTGGTCAAGCATCTCAACTCTCCGATGCCCACAAAATCAGCTAAAAGCAGTCTTGAGAGATCTGAGGATGCCCACAAAATCAACAGGAAGCAGTCGCAAGAGAACTTACAATGTCCCATTCCTATCCATTAAAGACCCCAAATGCCCCAAATTTTTATAATAAACCAAAGGGAAGAATGTCATGATTCAGCCACAATCTGGCTGACACTTCCAGGTTCCCAGGCCACACATGTGTGGGCAAGCCCTCAGTCATGACTCATGTGCAGCATGATTGCATCACCTATGTATGATGCAGCTATGTGAGCCATTGCATGCATGTGAGCTCCATCATCTGTGTATGATGTAGACAATCATCCCTTGTGCGCAAGCGCTAGACAGCCCTCAATAGCTGGATGCGCCATCTTCAGCTCTCTCTCTCTCTGCACATGGACCTTCACCAGGCCTGCACCCCCCCCCCCATAACTCCTAAGTGAGTTTGTTGCATGTTCTGTGTTTCCTTCTCACTGGCTCCAGGTAATTTTAGCATCCATTTTTTTTTTAACTCTAGCAAAATGGCAGTCCAAAACCCAAAATGGGATCATGTCTGGTTTCCATGCCTAGATCTTAGGTTATCAATTCTCAGTGTTACCAATTAACTTTTAATTTTTATTTTTTTATTTTAATTTTTATTATTTTAATTTTAACAGCTTTTTAAAACATATCCAACAAAATAAATTTATAAATCTGAACATACAGAAAGTTCATGTTATGTCCATATCACAGAGGCCCCCAAAACAAAGTAGGAGACTAAGTCCTATATGTTAAAGCAAAGAGCCTTCCTCTTATACAAGTTTGCAAAATTCAGACTCTCCATGTGTCCAACATATCGGTGTGATTGGAGAGCCCGAGCTCATTTGGGGTTGGGTTTTTTATAGTAGTAAAGGTAGAGGTGAGGGATTTCTAAGGTTTAGGACCTCTGAGTGGCTGACATTTGTCTAGGGGTGACCTGGTCAAAAGCGATGGGTGTGTGCTGGCAGGTGATCCTATCTACAATGGCTGGAATGTTAGGAATTTCCTTTGGATGGTCTGTTCCTGGCTGGTGCCAGTTTATGGCTTTTCCTGGAAGCTGGTGTTGCCTGCTATGGCAGCTGTGTGGCCTGGGCCCCATGTGTGGCCATGCTGCGCTGGGCCCCACAATCAGTGGTTTGTCAGGGTTCACCATGTAGTGCAGGTTGGTTAAAGAAAGAAGGCATTCCAAGGTGAAATTTTAAGGCCTATGTGGAAGCAGGAAGGTTCAGCCTCTCTGAGGGAGAGACCCTGAACAGTCATACAAAGAAACATTTATGGAAAGTTACACAAAATATTTCCTCATACCATGGTCCCTAATGTAGTGATATTTTATTTGTATTTTAATAAATAAAGTTTGCTTAAAGATCAGAGTGCAAAGTTAAGCCTCTAGGAGCCAGAGAGTGGTGGCACACACCTTTAGTTCCATGACTCAGAGATAGAGGCAGATAGCAGTCGGATCTCTGTGAGTTCACAGCTATCTGGGCTACACAAGATCCGATCCAGAAACAGATCCGGGTGGTGGTGGTTCACACCTTTAATCCCAGTGTTTGGGAGTTATACATCTTTAATCCCAGTGTTACTAGGGAGGTGGAAATAGGACTGATATGGCTGGGCAGAGAGAGGAATATAAAGGGGAAGAGACTGGAGCTAAGTGGAGTGTGGAGTCTGAGGATTTGTGGAGACAGGATCTTGCCCTTTCTGTCTGAAGATTTGGTAGAGGTAAAAGGTCTCTCTAGTGGTTGGCTGCTTTACTTTTCTGATCTTCAGCTTGAACCCCAGTATCTGTCTCTGGGTTTTTATTATTCAAGCTATACCCTAATCTAATTCGTATGTCTTACTCAAGGAGCGCTTCATATACTCCCAGGACTCTAGCTCTTTATTATGTATTGTGTGCAAGACACAATAATACAAGAGACTCTGCTGTGCCTGAGGCATCTTGTGACCAAAGTCCTGGGGGGCTGAAATGCTCCTTCAGCAAAAACAATCACTGTTTTCCACATGGATTCTTCAAGGTCAAAGTATTTGCAAAATCAAAACAAACAAATAAAAACAAACAAACAACAAGAACAATAAAAATGGTTGTTCATTCTAATATCTGCCCCAGATACAGTGACTCTGCTAAATTCCTACAACAGTGGTCACTTTGTCATAGGCATTTCTGGCTGAGCTGAAACTTTTTTCAAGAATTTCTCCCCAAGGAATCAAGCCTTAATAAAAAAAAAAAAAGGAATATACATACAGAATTTAAATTAAAAATAAGACTTTTAAAAAAAGAAGGTAGTATAGTGGCATTTTATTTGTAATTTAATAAATAAAGCTTGCCTGAGGATAAGAAAAGTAAAACAGCCACATTGGCTAGCCTTACAGAACAGACAGTGGTGACACACACCTTTAATTCCAGTAACTACACTAGTTGCCATAGAAACTAACAGAGCCTCAGGACCCCCCTCAGAACCTGCAGCTGGCCTGCTCCCATGAGAACATCCTGTTTGTTTGAAAGACCTTCAGGACCTGCAGCTGGCTGTTCCCATGAGAACATTCTGTTTGAAGACCCTCAGGACCCCCTCAGGACATGCAGCTGGCCTGCTCTCATGAGAACATCTTGTTTTTTTGAAAGACTTTCAGGACCTGCAGCCAGATGTTCCCATGAGAACATTCTGTTTGTTTGAGGACCCTCAGGACCCCCTCAGGACCTGCAGCTGGCCTGCTCTCATGAGAACATCTTGTTTGCTTAGGAGAACAGGATGTCTGTAGTTGGCACATGTGCCAAACTTAGAATGTCAGTCGTCCCCACACTCACATGCTGGACTGTGTATCCTCCTGTGTCCTTGTGAATAATCTTCAAACGTAACTCCATTCTGGGAATTGAGGCAAAGACAACCCACAGATGTTTCCCTTATCAGGCAGCTATTTTCTTGCCCTGGAATAGACCATTCACTGCTAATAACCCTTTGAATAAGCCAATCCAATAAGTTGGAAAACAACCTACAGATCACCCCCCTTATTTCTGTGGCTTTTTGCTTTAAAAGATGGACTGTAACAGCTATCGGTTGTCCTTCATATCTCAAACCTGAAGGGCCCTGTCATAACAGAATAAAAATCCTCTTGCTTTTGCATCAATTGTGGTTATGTGAGTGGTGTGTGGAGCAACTCCTCCCTAATGTTTGGACTTCTAGTCCAACAAAACCAGGAAAGTGATACATACTTTTAATCCTAGCCCTAGAGAGGAATATAAGATGGGAGGAAACAGCTCTCACACAGTCTCATTCTGAGAATCCTGGAGGCAGGATGCTATTTGGTACTGAGATAGAGGTAAGAGCCAGTGTCTGGCTGTTTTGCTTTTTTGGTCTTAAAGTTGAATGCCAATTTTTGTCTTTGAGTTTTTATTAATGAGGCTTCTAGGTAGTCTAGAAATAATGAATCAAGCTCATTTTATATATGCAAATACTGAGAACCATTGATATTACATTTTTACTTAGGACTGTGTTCTGATAGCTTGCCTCCTCTTTCACTCAGTAAGGCCTCTGCAGACTGATAGATACCAGCAAGGAAAGTTCAGGATATGAGTGCTGGGCAGCTATGCCATCCTTTATGTTTTTTCTGTATTTCTTTTATTGGCCTATGCTTGGAACTATGTGATCTGAATCTCTTGTATCTCACTTCCAAGAAATGATCAATTGTATCATCACACATCAATGAACCTGCTTGAACACACACGGAAAGCTAAATTGTGTGGGACATGTACCTTGGTTATGCATCCCGACTTTACAGATGGGAACATTGAGGCACACAATGAGAAGTCACTTGCTGGTACTCAGAAAGCTCCAGTGATTCAGTTACGGTATTCTTTGCCATCTTGTATTTTCTCCTGAGGGGCTAAGTCAGTCGCATGGCAAGGTTACCAAGCTTGAGATGTTCTGCCTAGGAAATGATGGAGTTCTGACTTCAATTTGCTTCTTTTTTAAAGAGTTGGATGTACAGATTAGTGAAATAGGTTACCTTGAGAACTGTGTGCTTGGGAACCCCACTATTCAATGGATGCCTTTATTATGTATTAGACATCTTTTCTTTTTCCAAATTTTCTAGACCTCCTTTCACTACCCTTGGCCCCAAACCTGATATATAGGGAGTTTGTGTACTAGTAATCTGAGGCCCCAAGGGCTTAGGCACCTTCAGGTCACCGCTCTCTATGCCCTCTTCAGAGAAGCGAAGATCGCACTCTACAGTAGTGGATTTTACTCAGAGTTTGGCAACATCATTGTTAGGTCCCTGATATCAGGGAGCCCCCAGTGTAATGATCTGTCCTGTCCCTTTAAGGGACAAGGCCCACTCTTTTCTAGCATCACTTCTGAATCAATGGAAGGACTTGGTTCAGCTAGCTTGAGAGAGTTTTCCCCTGTCTCTGTCTCTGATTCTGTCTGTGTCCGTCTGTCTGTCTGTCTGTCTGTCTGTCTCTCTCTCTCTCTCTCTCTCTCTTTGTGTGTGAGTATGTGTTTGTGTGTGTGTGTGTGTGAAGTTTCACATGGTACATGTATATGAAGGTCAGAGGACTACTGTGGTTCTTTAGATAACATCTGAAGGGACAGACACTAGCCCACTCCAGCATGTGACTCTGGCAGGCCTTGCCCTTCTACCCTTCTCATTCCCTCTGCCTTGCTAAAAACTCTTAGATTATATTCCTAAAGCTAGCCAGCAAAGTCTATTCCCTTATTAGGCCAATTCCTCCTCCTGAGGCTGACCTCCAAGGTCCAACTCTCAAGGCATTAAAGTCCAGCCATCAGAAGCCCCTTTTCTCATCTAATTAACATGCCCAGTTAAAATTAAACACCTCATCCTAACACCGGGTTTTCCTTTATAACCCACCATTTGCCCATGTGCCACACCTGTCCCCTCTCTATCCAGAGACAGCCCTTAGTTCCTCTGGGACAAATCCCGTATTCTCTTGTCCCCTCCCGCTTCTCCCTCATCCCTTCTCTCCTTTACTACAGCATCCTTTCCCATCCTAACACAGACCTCCCCTTCTTCTCCTCTGAAATTACACCTGTAAAGCCTTTTGCTGCTTTTTCTGCCTGAGTCAGAAAGCAGCCACTTTTCTCCTCTGTTTAATAAAGAATCTCTGTGTGAGAACAGGTGTTTGGGTGTGGTTTGTGCCTAATCATGAGTTCAGGAGGAAGCCCCTGATGTTCAGAAGATGTTCAGAAGTCCTCTTCACCTGGTGTTTTTAGACAGGATCTCTCTCTCTCATTGGCTCACAGCTGCTGAGAAGCCTATGCTGTCTAAACAGTTAGCCCTAGGGATCCAGCTGCCTCTGCCCCACCCCTGCCCATAGCAGGAATGAAGAGTCACCACCTTACTCTATTTGTTTGCTTGTTTGTCATTGTGTGAGTCCTAGGGGATTGAGCTCACATTCTAATGCTTGTAGAACAAGCACTTTACCAATTGGGCTATCACCTAGGCCAAGGGAGTCCCTCTGAGAGAAATTCACAACAAATATTTTTGATCCTCTCATAATGCACGTGAAAACTGTCAGATCTCTCTTTATGGGGGTGTTAGTATTCTTGAGGAAGTGAACTATTGCACAAATCAAGTGTAATTCTGACCGTGTGAAATGGCCCAAGAAGAGCACAAAGTGCTTTGAGACCCAGCATTGTGGCGTGAGTTGGAACTTCTCTATTTGTCTTATCAGGCCCACCCCACCCACATTGTTCTGCCCGTTGACTCAGGCCAATGACTTGCATCTATGTTGGGGGGATTATGAAGAATGGGTTAGGAAGCCGAGTCCCTTGGGTGGCCTGCCAGCCTGACTTCACAGACTTGTGGGGTGGTTTTCTCCATAGAGAAACCCTTGCTGAGTCCCAGCCATAGCTTTCTGGACTTGCTCCTTCTAGTGTCATGGCTGCTCAGGGCTCTCAGTGCTGCTTGGTCAAAAGCAATATACTATGCTCCGTTGGTTGTGTTCCCTAGATTCTGTTTCTAAGTCTATCAACAGTCCTTGTATTAACCACTCATCAAACAAGCCACATGGCTGTTCATCAGGACCTGAACGACAACCACAAAGGTAAATCCCACCAGTGAAGGAGATGCTGTGGCATGACATCCAGAGCGGCAGAATGTAAACTGAGCTGGAGATGGAAGGTTTCCAGGAGGAGGTTGAGGTCAGATGCTGCAAAGGACACGAAAGCCGCATCAGCGTGACTCGACTGACTTCCCGCTGTGTGTAGTGGAAAACATGGACCGTTTCAGAATGAGGAAGTCGAATCAGTACAGATCTCTCATTTTTGGAGAAGTAACTTTTCCATAATAACATACAATCTATTTTGGGCTGAATCAGGCCATTCATGGATGATGGAGAAACTAAAGAAAATAACACCCAAATTCTGCCTCACAAAGTCCATTCCTAGTTATTCACAAAGAAAAAATTATAAACATGAGTAAAGATTTATCTGCAAGGATGTTCACTGAAGGGCCATAGCAAAACTTAAACCCAAGTTTTACTAATAAGGAAGAAATCTCTAACCTTTAAAACTGATATTGTGGATGTGTTTACACTGGCTCGGAAGGATGTTAGTGTTGTATTACTAAACAAAACAGTACATTAAAAACACTTTAAACAACTTCAATGCTTATAATATTCACTTATATCCATAGAGTAAGGAGAAAGAAAAACTCATTCTGCATTGAATTAGTAATAAATACCATTTCCCCATAAGCATGTATAATTCATACCACCAAGCGTCAGGTAGCTTCTGAGCTCTTAGTGAGGTAAATGAAGAGTGTGCTGTATGTAGAATCAAGTAACTCACAGCTAGGTGAAGGGCTAGGCGACTCAGCCACAATGACAATGCCTTGGGCTTGACAAGAGGTTTCCTATATCTGTATTGAATCAGCAGGGGTGTTCTCAAGAGTACACCCCAGTACCCTGGAGAACAATTAGACAGTCTATGTACACACACACACACACACACACACACACACACACACACACACACACACCTACTGAAAGCATAAAAGGGTTTTTGACATCCGCAGTTCCGGAGCCCCTAAGCGAACAGAGAAAATGAAATTTCCAAACGGTGTTAAGTCATTGCCAGTCAGATACACAAGTCAGTCCTGTGTGGAATAACCAAGCTTAGACCTGGCTGAAATTCTGATTGGAGATTTTTCATGCTCTCTGTTCTAGAAACTCGGGAGAATTACTGTTCTGGACTTCTTGTCCCTTGGAATTGCTTCACCTTTCAACTCATGGACCTCAGGCTCCATTCTCCGACTTGACATTCTGTTTAGCGTCTCCTGTCACTCTGCCTCTATGTATGTTCTCCGAAGACGCAACATCGGCATCTTTCAGCTTTTCCTAGGAATTCATATTCACTTATAAATGAATTAGCCCTCCTATGTATTTTATGAATATGCATACCTTACCTATGTATAAATTGCTAACATCTCTCAAGAGCTCTCTTTGGTTGCCAAGTATTGTTCCAAGCATTTACACAAATTGTTCTGTTTATCTTTTTGTTTATTCATTTATTTACTGAGATAAAGTTTCATTCACCTGGCTAGGCTGGCCTTGCTTTGTAGCCAAAGCCAGCCTTGAACGCTTGATCCTCCTATATCCACACCCCCCAATTGTCTAAAATACAGTTGTACATTTTCACCTTTGGCTGAGTTACCCCTTTAATTCTCAATAAATCAGTATTTATTGATTAATAAATACTGTTATTTTTAGATTATAAATTAAGAAACTGGGGGATTCAAAGCCTGTCATACTTGCCCAAGGCCATGGAGGTAGACTTAGTAAACAGAACTCAAGCCCAGTGCTTCTATCTGTTTCATTGCTGTCCTGGAACTTGCTTTGTACGCCAGGCTGGTCTTGGGCTCACAGAGAGCTGCCTGCCTCTGCCTTCCAAGTTTTAGGATTAAAGTGTGTGCCACTACCACCCACCTGCTCTGTGTTTTTAATCACTACATTTGTATCTGAAACTTTTCTGTAATATTGTACCAAATTGTTAAATAAGTGTCTGATGGAATTGGGCTTGTAATAGGGCTCTAGACCTTAATAGGCTCCCAGACCTTAGCATAACTGACTTCATGATGGAAATACCATTCAGGCCATAAAATCAGCACATAGACAGTACTATCTGCCAAAACAAAAGCAAAGGCCGAATCCATCAACGTCCATAGTTCTGAGAAAGTCTCTAGATGTATTAACCTTACGTTTTGACTTCTGTAGTTCTGCTTCTGGCTAACTGTCCTTGATTACTGAAATATGTCAGCCCAGAACATGGCTTTTGTACTTAAAAGCTCACCCTGAGAAAGGCTCAATGCTACTAAGATCCTGAACACCCAGTGTAGTTGCTGGCCAGCTAATTGAAAGCTAAGACTTTCAATTGGCTTAACCTCATGTCTAAGCAGTCTTCTCTGGCAAAGACTCTCCCCTTTCCCTACCACCCAACTTTGTATCTTTTTTCCTTGTACATCAAGTCCATTTTTGTTGTTTATATAAACATGGATGTGTGGCCTTCCATTGAAGCACTGATCCACCTACCAATGGGAAACACTCTTAAGGAAAATGGAGCACTTCCTTTCTCAGAAGCTAGCAAGAGCTCCTTGGCTAGGGGTGGGACTTCCTGTCTACCTCCCCTCTCCAGGGGGATATTTGACGAGGCTTGAGCTCTTGGGGAGTCTGTGCATTCTGTCTGCTGCTGTGATTTAGTATGTGGAGTTGTCCTGTTGTGTCCAATGGACACTGTTTTCTTGTATTCATCTTCTACCTCTGGCTCTTATAGTTCCACAATGGTCCCTGAGCCTTGGGAGTAGAGGGTGCAGTAGACATTCCAATCAGGGCTAAGCGTTCTCTGCTCCTTGAGCAGTTATGGGTCTCTGTGTTAATCGCCATATGTTGCAAGTGAAAGTTTCTCTGCCAAGGGTTGAGTGATGCACTAATCTACAGGTATTAGAGATTGACTATGAACATCAAGTTACTTAAAGTTACTGTCAACTTTGAATTTTCTTAATCTACCTCCCTTAATCATTTCTAAGCACAGGTGACCTTCCAGAAGGGACTCTGGCCAGCCCTGGCCTGGCAAACATAGCTGTAGCAGGCCTTGTCTTTCTCTCCATTCTCTCTGCCTTGCACAAAACTATTAGAATACATTACTTATGCTAACTCCCCAAATCTATTCCATTATAAGACCACATCTTCTGATGGAGGAGGGTCATCTATCTATCTGTTGTTTCATTGGTTAATTAATAAAGAAAACTGCTTGGCCTGATATGTTAGAACATAGGTAGGCGGGGAAGACAGAACAGAAGGCTGGGAAGAAGGGAAGTGAGGCAGACGTGATGGAGCTCCGGACCAAGATGGACATAGGCTAGAATCCTTCCGGGTAAGCCACCACCTCGTGGCGCTACACACATTAATAGAAATGGGTTAATCAAGATATGAGTATTAGCCATTAAGAGGCTGGAAATAATAGGCCAAGCAGTATTTAAATGAATACAATTTGTGTGTTGTTATTTCAGGGCATAAGCTAGCCAGGCGGCTGGGAGCCGGGCCGCAGCCTGCTGCTCATATCACTACATTCTTCCTTCTGAGGCCAACTGCCAAGGCCCAGCTATCAAAGTATTGATAGTAATCTAAAGCCCCTGTTAGCTGCCCTAATTAATATTCCCTATTAAACGTCTCATCCTATCATGAGGTTTCCCTTTGGGTCATGTCTATCTCCTCTCTCTATCCAGAAGCAGCCCTTTGTCCCACTCTAGGACAAATATCCCTGCCCCTCCCCCTCATTCCCTCTCCCCCATCCTCTTTCTCCTGTCTTTGTCTCTTATTTCCTGCCCTCTGTCCCTCTGGGGCCAATAAATCTACTTTGTGCTGAGAGCTTAGTCTTGGGGGTCCTTATACTTCCTCTCTGTTCCCAGGAAAGGTGTATCACCACATGTTGGGCTCCACCCCTGGAGATGA
>NW_026068049.1:2147833-2165040 GCF_014885135.2 Alexandromys fortis | reverse complement strand
TTTTTTGAGACAGGGTTTCTCCGTAGCTTTTGATTCCTGTCCTGGAACTAGCTCTTGTAGACCAGGCTGGCCTCAAACTCACAGAGATCCGCCTGCCTCTGCCTCCCAAGTGCTGGGATTAAAGGCCTGCGCCACCACCGCCCAGCCTACAGCTATATCTTATCCTTGTTTGCTTCTTTGGGTTTGAGCTGTTTAAACTCCACAGATGTTATTTTTTGGTCCCGAGGACGTCATGCATACTAGGCTTGTGTGCTACCACTGACCTGGTATCTGCAGGCCTCCATAAATATCTTAGAAGCAGTTGTCTCAGGTACGTACTGTGTTTGCATCCTCATGGCTTCTCCATACTGTCTCTCCACTCTCACTCCTACAGAAAATTATTCAAAGTTCATAAAGACAAAAATGAAGTTCAATCTATTCAAAAGGTCAAAAAAACATAATATTGTAATACTGCATAAAAATTTCCACATATCTTTCCTTAAGTTTCTAAATAGTTTTAGACGAAGATATTTCAAAATGATTGAGGAGAAAACTTTGAAAAAACGAAGGCTGATGATTCAGAGAAAACAGGGTTGTATGACAGGTTATGTGGGGAAATGCAGCGCGTTCTACACACCCCAGAAAGGGAACCCAGACCAATCCATACAATTTCCCCAATGTCCATCTTAGTCAATCAGTGAGTTCTTATTGGGGCTCCTAACAGGAGTATGGGTGAAGGGTTACTTATAAGGAGCAGGAATGAGCAACTGCATCACTGAAAAGGCCACATAACAGGGGGCGTGGTGTAGGGACAGAATGAGGTGGGGGCTGGAGACAGGGCAGAGGAGCAATTAAAACTGCTACACTGTCGCCCTAGGCATAGCTGCATGCATCTCCGTCAATCAAATCTCTCTTTTCTACTCTTCTGTGGTTAAAAGTCTCCAACTGCCACCTACCCCCAATGCCATTGTTTGCTGCCCTTTTTTTTTTTTTTTTTTTGGTTAAAAGTCTCCAACTGCCACCTACCCCCAATGCCATTGTTTGCTGCCCTTTTTTTTTTTTTTTTTCTCATATTGCTGTGGAGGGGCCCTCAAGAATCTTCCAAGTTTGTGTTCCTCTAGACGTGAGACTTTTGTTTACCTCCTGAGGCTCCGGAGCGCCCCACCCCCACCCCCAAACTTACCTGCGGCCTCTCTCACTGAGGGAATGTTTCTATTTGGAGGGAAACGCCTTTACCATAAGCGCTAATGACTGAGTTAGACTGAACTATGAGATAGAAACTTAAATACGATGTCCTTCAATATCAGCAAAGCAAGGAGGTTACTCAGCGGCAGGCCTTCCCGTTTGGAACAGAGTCTGCAAATTAGTGAATCGGGGTTCCGGGTACAAAGTATCGAAATGCGGACTGTGCAGAACATTTCAGATTCTAAACTGGAGTTTAGCCATTCCCGTGTTCTTTGTGGATTTGGAGAACAGGATGAAACTAACAAAATACGCTTGGGGGTGGCACACAGCTCATCGCGTAACAGACCTGGCGAAACTGGGGTGTCTAACCTAGGAGCCCAACACAGCTTCAGGCAGGTAGGATCCACGCGTGGGCTCTTAGAGGCCCGCCCTGGGGCGAGCACTGTGAGAGCCACAGCCGCAGCAGCTCAGAACTGGCGGGAGGCCAGGCCAAACGCTCCTCCCCTGTCCCTCCTCCACAACAACCCCAGGAGGGGAGGGTCGAGCCTAAGGGTAGATCTTCAGCGGCCGCCTGCTTAGCCCACCTCAGAGATATCCCATCCCCCTTGACTGAGAACGACTGTCCGGAAGCCTGCTCTGTTGGCTGCGAGAGGCACTTGGATCGGACTCGCGCTGGTGGCATCGGTGAGCCCAGGGAGGGCCCCGGGTACCCCGGAATAACTCAGCTCAGTGCCTAGATAAGGAGCCCCGGGACAGAGAGGGTTTTGAGTCATGGGCTTGTGGCGCTGTCACCAGGTTGTGGCGGGGATACAGGAGCGCCCACTGGGGAGGATGGGCAAGGGAGGGCGTCCAGGGAGGGCGGGCTGGAACCGCAGTGCCCTCCTGTTTGATGCTGGACTGACCTCGGAGGCTCACAGAAACAGGGCTCCAGAATTAATAAGATAAGACTGATTGCTTCCCAGAAAGCCACCCTAAGAATTCAGTGCCAGCTGGGCAGCAGGTGAACCCGGAGCTGCAGGGAAATGTTTTGTCTGTAGATCTCATTGTGGAACGCTCACGCACACTTTGTGAGGAATAGCCGAGATTTAAGAAGTCTGCGAATAGAATAATAAAAATAAAGTAATGTCACCCCTGCTTGGAGCATCCTGCTGCTGGCCAGAAAAAAATGCTGGTTATTCCACCCTTAAGGCTGGATTTTTGCAAAGCCAAGCAAAACCACAAAACAGAGAACATGGTCTCCTTGAGGCTTTGATTGGGACCATGGAAATCCCTGCCAGGTCCGGGTCAGGAAGGAGTGGCGAGTCAGGTTCTTACACACACACACACACACACACACACACACACACACACACGGGAGCTGTCACCTTGAAAGGGCACACCGATTCTGGTTTGGGCGGCACGTGTTACCACATCAGACTTGCTCAAATTATCTTTGACCCAAATGAGAACGCAGAGCTAGGAGACAGGTGGTGGATGAGCAGGGGTAGGAAAATGTGCTCCCTGAAGCAAGGACAATGCCAGAGGCTGGCAAGCAAATCTTGGAGTAAAACTGAGCTGCTGGGTCAGGGCACCAGAATCAAAATAAAGAGAAGACCTTCTGGCGACAGAGCACGGGAGAGCTGTCAGCACTGGGGCGGGTTTTCTCACCCAGGGACTCTGGGAGCCTTATGAAGGAGACCGCTTGTTGACATCCTTGGCGTGCCAGCTTCAGCTTGCTGTCGTCAGGACTGAGAGTGTTTTTCCTTCCGTGGACTGTTGTTCACAGGTCCTTCCCTCACCGTGTGCTGATGCCACCCTTGAACCGCTACCGTGGTCTGACTGTCGCTGGTCTCAGTGACACTGAGGCAGAAGGCTCTACACGCTGAGCTGTGGAGTGTGAGGAGGGATGTTAATGAGTCCCAGTCTCTCTTTTAAGCTATTCAGAAATCAATCCCCTGTGAGGTGTGAAGGTCCAGGTTTTGAACTCTTCTCTGTGGTGCTCTATCTGCTCACTAGTCATAAGGAACTCCTAGGGACCCTGACTAAATCCCCCCCCCAACTAGTTTTGTTTGTAAACAAATACAGTTTAACATCTACTTTGAGACTACTTCAGCATAGAGCATTAAGAGACGAGACAATGAGGTACTTGGAATGGGGGTCCCTAGGAAGGACTTCTTCAAAGGGGGGGGTGTCCCTCTTGTTCTTATCTTTTCATTCTAATGTGGAAAGTCACATGTGGCCCAGGCTGGCTTCCCACTGGCTAGCTATATAGCTAAGAGCCTTGACCTTTGACCTTTGGTGTCTCAGTCCCTGAATTGTGAGATCACTGACCTGAAGCAACCAACCTGTTCTTTGAGGCACTGGGGATCAGGCCCAGGTCATGCTGGGCAAACACTCTACCAACTAAGCGGCACCCCGGCCATGTATTTTTGAAATATTTTATTTTATGTATATTGGAGGCTGCCTGTAAGTCTGTGTACCATATGTGTGCCTGGCGCCTAAGAGGGGCAGAAGAGGACACCAGATTCCCCTGAACTGAAGTCTCAGATGATTGTGAGCCCCCCACCCTCGCCCCGTGTGCTCTGTGTCTTAAACCTGCTTTTTTTCCATGACTCATGATTCACGATTAGAAGCCTGACTGACCCTAAGAAACTCAGAGGCATTTCCATTAAGTAAAGCCTAAAGGAGAAAGTGTTAAATAGAGAGAAACCGAATGAGGGAGTGTTTCATTCTACATCACATAGTTCCAGGATTCCAAGGAAGCTTTGCGGTCTGCTGGCATGACAGAAGGCTCCTATTGCCTTTCTCTGTGAAGTGTGAGCCGCCTGTGGCCGCCATCACTGCTGCTGTGAAAGATTTTCTGAAAGCGACATAAAACACAGTGGCACTACAGACTCGCACAGACTTGTTCAGCTTTTGTTGTAGGTGAACTCAGCAGCTGAGCAGGGCCATTGCTATGAGAACGCTCACTGAATTGCTAGTTTCTTCCTAGCGAAAGCTGTGTTCCTTCATTCTTTCATTCATCCATGTCAAAATATCCATGGCTGGGTGCTGAAGTGCTCGGGAAGCTGAAACAGGGCAGCCTCATGCATTCAAGGCCAGCTTGGGCTGTGTTGTAGGTTTAAGACCAGCTGGCGTTAGACAGAAATATCTCGTCTCAATAAAAACAACCACAGGCGGGCGTATAACTTAGTGGGAGAGAACTTGCCTAGAATGTGCAAAAGCCTGGTTCAGTTCTAAACTCTGGAACAGACAACAAGTAGGTAGTACAGGCAGACAAACAGAGAGATAGATGATAGATAGATAGATGATTGATAGATAGATAGAGATAGATAGATGATAGATAGATAGTAGGTAGATAGATGATAGATAGATAGATAGATAGATAGATGACAGAAGATAGATAGATAGATAGAGATAGATAGATGATAGATGATAGATAGATAGTAGGTTGATAGATAGATGATAGATAGATGATAGATAGATAGATGACAGATAGAAGATAGATAGATAGAAGGTAGATAGATAGATAGATGACAGATAGAAGATAGATAGATAGATGATAGATGATAGATAGATAGATAGATAGATAGATAGATAGATAGATAGATGCTACTGTGTACTGGGTGCGAGTTAGAAATACTTTCTAGTGTCAAAGAATTCGGAAGTCAAGAGATGAGCAAGAATCAAGGAATGATCAGAGTGAGTTTAGACAGTACTAAAAGTTTGGATGAAAAGCCAAGAGCTGTTGCACAGTGCTTTCGGTATAGGTTTGAATGTGTAGACATGTGTCGGGCAAATAGCAGGGGCCTTCTTGGATTCATCCACTTCTTTTTAGATTTATTTTTATTTTTTATTTATTAATATTTGCCTGCATGCATGTATGAGCATCATGGATGTGCCTGGTACTCTTGGAGGCCAGAGGACGGCATCAAATTCCCTGGAACCAGGTTTAGTGACTGACAGTTGTGAGCTACTGTGTGGGTTTGGGAACCGAACCATGGTCCTCTCCATGAAAAGTGAGGACTCTTGACCACCGAGCCATCCCTTCAGCCCTGGGACCCCTGAAACGGAAGAACTTTTGGCAGAGGGACCTAGTGTGCGGTTGTGTAGGGAATCAAGGACAGTGTATAAAAGGCACAGTTGGAAGGCCAGCGTGGCTGAAGTAGGCAGGGGAGAGGAGCGCTGGATGCAAGGAGGAAGGAGAAAGGGGGGCAGGGTGCCAGGTCACCTGGAGTCTCATAGATCAAATCCAGAAACTTACATCTCTCTCCAAGTAGGACAGCAGGAAGCTGGATGTATTCTAAGCAGAGGTGTGAATTCAGAGCCTTCCATATTGGGAGACTGGTCCAGCTGCTGTTGTGGAGGATGGTTTATTTGGAAAAAGCAGGAGAGGATGCTGCTTTAGATTTGCTGCTGGGAATCTAGTCAAGGGTGTATGTGACAGGTAGGCACGGGGTAGTTTTTGAAGGTACAGTGAAAAATTAGGTAACATTTGTGATTCGAACTTTCCACCTACAAAAGGGATCTGTCATTGCTACCCCTGGGCCTCTTAAAGAACAAGCTAATAAGTGTGCTTTTAAAAAAATATTATGAATGTGCTCCTAAGAGGATGTAAGATCTTACTACTAATACTATCTACTAATAATGTGCAATTTTAATTCACACACACACTGCAACACAGCATAATACAATAATACAACGTTTGCTCTCTCTGGAACATCAGAAACCATCAGATGAACCACGGTAGAGTATAATAACGCGAAGGCTAAAATAACAGCTAATTTAATCTTAAAAGCTGGGCATGCGCAAGTAAAATACAGAGATGTAACATTTGAAACGGGGAATTGAGGGGGAAAAAAGTCGAAAACCTTTTCACAGAACAAAGGGGTCTTTGTCCTGGCTAGGACCATGCCAGTGTCCAAGGGCGCCCAATCTGCTGAATGGAAATTCGAATGGGGCAGCAGAATTCACCAGGGGGCCTTGCCGAGCCCTGAATGGCTTTCCCTTAGTGAAGCATTCTCTCTCAGAGGAGGCTCTGCAGCTTCCCTGGCTGTTTGCTGACTAAGGTAGAGATGAGGGTTTTGAAGCTGTTTACCATCTAGAGAAGGGATGACCCTCCCGTGACAGAACAGCGCACTGCGCGAGGCAGCCCCACTTCTGCTTCCTCGCTTACTCTGAGGTTCATCTTACAAGAATGAAATGCCCTAATTTAGAAGAAGAGGGGCCCCTTCCTTATTTTCATTGTGTGCTGTGGAAATTTTGGCTCATGATAGCCTGTGGGCGACATTCTCTCGCCAGATGCTGTTATTAATTAGTCAATGAATTGATGTCTGCATCTGATTCTGAAGCAGTCTTCTGATTTAAATTGATGGCACATTGTGACGATGATTCCGAGACATATCCACGGTATTTCTAGACGATCAATTGAGACTTCGTGGAGCATCTTTAAGGGAGAGGTTACATATCGTCTCTTCTTTGGTCATACATCTTCTGCTGATTATCTCTCTCTCTTTTATTTGTGTGTGGCGTTTGTGTGTATGGGCACGTGTGCTCACCTGTGCACACACATGTAGAAGCCAGAAGCAGTGTTGCATGTCTTTCAATGTTATACCACACTTTTTTTTTTTGAGTCTATCTCTTGCTGAATCCACAATGCCCTTGTTTAGCTAGACTGACTGACCAGGCAGTCTCCCAAGCCCTCCTGCTTCTACCTTCCAGCATTGAGACTACAGGTGCTTGCCAACACACCCTGCTCTGTATAAGAGTTCTGGGGATCTGAACCTGGGTCCTCATGTGCTACAAGCCGCAACATTATACAGTAATCGCTCAGCCATCTGTTCATGGGCGATTTGCTTATCAGAACCAAGGGCCTAGTAAAGGCTAATGCAAAAGACAAGGCTTTTTGGCAATATTGCTTTGTGAATAAAGTGGCTGTCCTTTGCTGTAGTTTTTTTTTTTTCTGTAGCTGAACTCCTTTTCTGTTACATATCTGGGAATGAATATTCCCTACTTCAGAACAGTTTCCCACTGCCAGGTCTTGTACCTCTCTCCTAGGTATGCACAGAGATCTGCCTTCCTGCAATTATCTTTATCAGCAGGCATTTGGTCAGTGTTTAGGGTCCATGCAATAAAGCATTACATCTCAGATAGTCACAGATCTCCAACGACATAGACTCCCTACCTGCCTAAAGCTACTGCTCTGGTTTTCACCCAAGACCGTAACGGCTGTTAACAGCATCCCCAGGAACTGATCGTTCAGGGTCCCTGCTTTGTTTCTTCCGCCTAGACTTAGCTTGTGCTGCAAGAAAGTTACAACTGAGCCATTATCTCAGCCTCCAGGGCTGTAGAGCTATTTTTGCTTGACTCATATGGTGTATTGAAAGGTTCAATCTTTTGCTGTCCTTCAAGAATTACTGACTGTTATAGGCAAATGTAGTCACCCGGTTTTTCTTGAAAACAGTTAAAAGATGTAGCGATATTCAGCTCCCATTCCTACATCAAAGCAGTCTACTGGAGTGGAATGGTGATGCCTCTTTGTGGCTAGTTCAGTTTGCCCCGATTCCTATTCTACTGATCTCTTTTCCTCATTTAAGTTACCTGTGGACGTCGAAATTTGACCTCAGGTCAGGGCTGTCTAGTGTATCTTGCCTCCTTGAGTGCAGTCAGCAGAACACAGACCGTGCCTTGCTAACTATTGAAAGGCTCCATTAGTCAGTTAATGGAGTCTGGCTCCACTCAGCAAATGGCTAAGACTTTCTGTGCAGAACCGTATCTGTCATGAACCTCGTGAGCATCCTCTATCGCTTCAGCAACTCTTCCTGTGACTTGTCACCCTGACCCTAGGTCTTTCAGGTTATTGTATCTGTGCATAAGCTTTCACTGGTTAGAAACCCTAAAAGCCCCACCAGATTCGTCAGATATAGTCTAGCAGGTCCAGGGCACATTGGGAGGGTGACTCCTCTCTCAACAATGTTATTATGCTTCCGTCTTGTAGTCTGGGATGTCTTTAGGTTGTACTGGATTAGTTTATTTTTGCTAATTCCTTATTCTTTTTGGCTCATTTTTAGGGCTTCTTTTCCAGCTTGATTGTTCCTGAGTCCTTAGCAGAATGAAGTATATAGTGGCTTTCAACTGATTCTTGCTTCCCTGTGGGATAGTTGACTGTGCACGAACACAGGTCTGGTTGCCACAAGTACAGTATGCTGTTGACACCTAGTAGGTAGAGGCCAGAGATGCTGCTGTAAACATCCTATGAGGCACAGGTCCCCACTAAAACCAGATTTGTCAGCCTGGAATGCCAGGCATGAGAAGGTGAAGAAGCCCTGTTTTAGAATTGGGGCCTGAATTCAGATTTTGGCATAACTGTTTCCTATCTCTGTGATGTTGAACAAGTCATTTAACTCCTCTCTACTGCATCTCTGTTGTGTGTGTGTGCATGCGTGTATGTGTGTGTGTGCATGCGTGTATGTGTGTGTGTGTGCGCATGCGTGTATGTGTGTGTGTTTCTCAGTATATGTGTTTCTCTCTCTCTATGTGTCCACCCATCTATCTGTCTGTCTGTCTGTCTGTCTGTCTGTCTGTCTATCTATCTATCTATCTATCTAGCTCTGCTGACCAGATGAGGTCACTTATATAAAATAAATACTTAGGATGTTGCATGGTATTGTCAATTATCATTACTGCCTACTGTCATACATGTGTTTTCATAGTTTTCTTTCTCTCGGTTTGCCTCACGTATTAGCCATCAGCAGGAAGTGCTGGTAAAGTCTGGGGGTGGGCACTGATGTTTTTAACTTCATCTGACAGTTATTCATCTGTGCACTTAAGTATGTTAAGGATCTCTTGAGAGATCACAGAACTGCCTTCCCTTGATGACCCCCCATTCTAGCAGCACCCTCCCGGACTACCCTCTCAGTCATTCATGCTCTAACAAAGGCCAGGGAGTATTAAGTAGAAATTCCCTAAATAAATGATTCGTGAATGTTAAGTTGTACACCATTTTTAGTTAGTAGCTGAATGAAATACCATGAGACCCTGCTCTACTCTATCCCAGCCTGCTCAGAATGTGAACACCTCTTATCCAGGGCGTCTGCACCGTATATGCTACCCACCCATTAATCACTTAGCAGCTATCATGGTTATGAGATTAACCGTAATGTGTTTAAGGAATCCTGATCTTACTCATGATGGCCCCAAAGGGGAACCAGCACATGAAGCACGGAAGGATAGATTAACCCTGCTGTTGTGTGATCTCTTCCTGGGGCAGTGTGAACAAACTGGAACATTTGCACATTGTGTTTTATAGTAAAAGTAGAATGGTACCATTCCCCGAGTGGCAGCAGCAGGCATCGGACCACGAGGGGCAGCAAGTCCCAGGCAGGGAGCTGCCTGGTGGGTGAGAGACCAAGACCGATAGATGGGTAGGCACACGTCATGCAGAGTGAGGCTCGATATTTATTTAGTGGGTTTTGGAGGGGAAAGGGGGAGAATGGAGAAGAGGAGAGAGAGAGAGAAAGGGAGAGAGAGAGAGAAAGAGAAGGAGAAATGGGGGGAGAGGTGGGGAGAAGGGAGAGAGGCAGAAGCTGCCTCTTTGGGAGGGGAGAGAGACAGAGAGATGGAAAGGAAGGGACCCAGGCTGAAAGCTGAAGGAAGATCTACCTGCCTCAAAGGATGGGGTAGGGAGTGGGTGGTGCTAATCTCTTAAAGGGACAGAACAGACCATTACACATTGGACACAGGATTTTTAATTTTTTTAAATTTCATAATTTTATTTTATGTGTATGGATGTTTTGTGTACTTGTATGCCTGTGTACCATGTGCATGCCTGATGTCTGTGGGATTTTTGAAGAGGGCACCAGGTCCCTGAGGAATGAAGTTCAGACAGTTGTGAGCTGCCATGTGGGTGCTAGGAATCTAATTTGGGTCCTCTGGAGAAGCAGTCGGTGCTTTTTTTTTCCTGGTTTATTTTTTTTTAATTTATTTATTTATTAAAGATTTCTGTGTCTTCCCCGTCACCGCCTCCCTACTGCTGAGCCATCTCTCCAGCCCCTGGGTGTAGGTTTTACCACAAGTAGCTGTGTTGTTCTTGTCACAGCAAACCACATTTCAATCTCCTTTTCTTGACCCCAGTTATCTGATGTGAAATGATTGCAGAAGAATCCTATGAACTGTCCCCAAAGCGTGTGTAGACATTTCTGCAGACGTTTCACGATTCTTATATCTTTGAGGTAATATGACATTAAGTTCCGAGTTCATGGGGTTACTGAGATAGGGAAAGGCACAGAGATAAGAGAGAAGGGAACTGATCTCTTTCTTAGTTAAATATTAGCAAATATTGAGTAGGAATTGTCTTGTTGATTTAGAACACACACTAGGTGTTTGATAAAGGTGGGACAAGAAAGCCCAATCCCATCTACAAACTGTTGTAGTGGCATTTCATTTGTATTTCAATAATGACAGCTTGCCTGAAGATCAGAGAGTAAAACAGCCCCACTGGTCAGCCTTATAGACCAGGCAGTGGTAACACACCTTTAATCCTAGTAGCCATACAAGTTGCCATAGAAACTGGGTGGTGCATGCCTTGAATCCCAGTGGTGCACAGCTTTAATCCCAGAACTAGAAAGGATTATAAAATGGGAGAAGACAGTTCTAAGACACAATCTCATTCCAAGATTCCTAGAGCTGCCTCTAGGAATGGCTTGCTGCTTTGCTTTTTGGCTCTTCAGGTTGAACCCCAATTTCTCTCTCTGAGCTTTTATTAATTGTGCTTCAAACTGTTCTTGTTTTAACATCCCTATAAGAGGACTACTTATCAGTGTTCAATTCCAAGTGACAGTTGAGGTAGCTATTTTAAATGAACCAGTTATTGGGGATGGAGAGATTGTTCAGTGGTTAAGATCACTGGCCACTCTCCAGAGGACCCGGGTTCTATTCCCAACACCCACATGGCAGCTCACAACTGTCTGTAGCTTTAGCTCTAGGGCTTCTGACACCCTCACATAGACATACATTCAGGCAAACCACCAATGCACACAAGATTTTTAAAAAGCCAGGAATGGTGGTGCATGCCTTTAATCCCAGTTCTTGGGAGGCAGAGGCAGGTAGATCTCTGAGTTCAAGGCCAAATCTACAGAAAAGTTCCAGGACAGCTGTGTCGCCCTGGCCATACTGGAATTCACTCTGTAAACCAGGCTGGCTTTGAACTCAAGAGATTCCCCTGACTCTGTTTTCCTAGTGCTTGGATTAAAGGTGTGTGCCACCACACTCTGCTGAATGAGGGGTCCTTAATCTTAGTACCACCGATGATTTAGGGTATCTGTATATGGTGGGGGACGGTCTGTACATTGAGAATTTTTAGCAGCCTGCTGGGCCTCTACCCATTCATTCTATGTCAGTAGCAACCCTTTTACAACTGAGGCAATAGAAGACATCTCTTGATATTTCCAAGTGTCATTGGGGAAACAAAATCACCGGAGTTTCAAATTACTAGAAGGGTTGTTTTGTTTACATCATCATTTATCCAAAGGAGAAGATTCTTATATTTCTTGACTATTCAGCCTGATACTGAATCAATTTTTGAGACAGTTAAACTGCTTTAATAGACTTTCGTCTTCAATGAGGCTTTACTAAACCTGCCTGTTATCTGTTCATACATCTTGTCCAGCAATTTTACAAGTTTTCTGTGGCCATCATAACAATTTACCATTTAGTAGTTCCGAGTATGTTCTGGTTGGGTTGTGAAATGTTCCCCATAAGTTTGTCTTTTGAAGGCTTCTTTCCAGCTGATGTTGCTGTTTTGGAAGGCTGTAGAACATTTAGGAGGCATGGCCTAGATAGAAGAAATTGCTTACAAGGGTGGACTTTGGGAGGCTGCTATCTTCCGCTTCTTTTCTCACTTCTGACTTCCTGATCCACTATGATATGGGCGGCCTCTCCCCCCATCTGTTTCATACATTGTTTTGTCTGAAATTAGAGGCTTTTCTGATACATTACTTTAAGTTAAGCATAAACACTCTATGATCATATAAACCCATTTCCTTTTAAATGACTTCTTATCAAAGCAATGCATTTTATTGTAAAAAAAAAATGGTGCATATCTTTTTATTTTTTAAGCAAAGTCGGAGTTTATTGGGAAACATTTTTATGGACTTGATTAGAGAGAGGGGGAGATAGATGATAGATAGATAGATAGATAGATAGATAGATAGATAGATAGATAGATGATAGGTAGATAGATAGATGATAGAAAGATGTAGGTAGATAGGTAGGTAGGTAGAAAGATAAAGTTGGGTGGTAGAGAGGTGGGGGAGGGGAGCAAAAATGATCAGAATACATAGACTGAAATTCTCAAGGAATTGATAAAAAGCATTATTTATAAAGGAAATGTTTTACAACAAGCCCCAGTGATCCTCCTATCTCTGCTTCAGACAGGGCTGGGGTTACAGGCTCACACATTGCCACACGTGGCTTCTTACATAAATGTGACGATCGAAACGTGGGCCCTCACACTTTCACAGCAAGCGCTCCTATCTGCTGAGCCTACCTCCGGCCCCCAAATTGCTTTGTGAAAACTTATTTACCAACATAGTGACCTTGTTTCTATTTCAAAGTTTAAGGAGACACTCTCTTCCTGGGGTTTCATCTAACCGTTGATGCTTGTGCACCCAGCTTCTTCTTTCTCCAAGAACAAGCTGCATTTTTGTGTTGTGTTGGCCTGTGGTGGTGGTGGCTGTAGAAAAAGGCTTCTGTATGCTGTGACTTTGAAGACTGCCAGGTGATCAGTTTGTGGGCCGGGGTTAGATCTCAGTGGAAGAGTTCTTACCTCACAGGCAAGAGGCCCTAATTCTATTCCCAGCACTGTTGAACACATAAAAATAGACATCTTTTTAGTCTCTAGTTCTAAGAGAATGTCCAAAGTGACCACCTGAGATGTAAAATTAGTCAACTCTTATCTGAAGGCAGAAGGCTTGAAGACACTTTGGGAGTTACAGCCTCCTACGAAGGGTTCCACTGTGTTCCTTGGGGGCTGCGGCTGTCTCCCACACATCTCAGGGATCTCTGGAATGTTGAAGCAGGCAGTGTCCAGGGAAGCCAAGGACATCTGGCTGTTTACCCGAGTGCTTTGTTTGGAAAAGCAGGAAGCTCTGTTTTCATCTTTGTAGCCTGGGGAAATTTGGGTCGTGTTTATTTAAAATATATACTTTCAAAGGGATTGGCCGTGCCTTAGAGTGAAATCACACGGACAAGAACGCAGCCGACAGACAAAATAAGACAGGCAAACAGACCAGAAGCCAGAGGAAGGTGTTGTAAGTGCCAGCTCTCCCCAGGTACAGATCATCAAGAGATTTTAAAATACAAAGTCTATTAGACCCAAGTTAGGGAATGGACCAGAAAAGGATTCCTTTATGGTGGTGGGGTTGAAAGCCAGAACCATGTAGTTTTCCACAGAGCTATAGCCCCAGCCCTCTTTAAGTGTGCCAAAGCTGCAGAAATTAATGCAGAGTAAAAGTGTGGATTGAGAATGGCCTGGAGGGGCTGTAGAGGAAGCTGAAGTTAGGGACAAGGAGCTCAAGATCCCCAGACATAGGGCACAGAGATGGCGAGAGAAGAGACAACTTGGAGCAAGGGTCACATGAGATCAATGGCTCCCACAGTCCCCAGTCGTTGTCTAAGGAGAGGGTAATGGTTTCGTTTACAAGGGATGAGCCGTCCTGTGGAAAGAAGGGAGAGAGTAGCTGAGCAGGGAAATGGGAGCTTGTGAGTCAGGAAGGCTGCTTTGAGCTCCCCGTGACACAGATGGAGCCTGTAGCAAGGAGCACTCAGGGCAGAGGCGACGTGCTGCTCAAATGTCCATCCCATATCCCCTCAGGCTGGAGCTTTCACACATCGCTGGAGTGAAGACACAGTCACGATTCCGCAGGGCAGAAGTCATTCTTATGTTAGCCCAGTAAATATACATGCTAACACCTGATCGGCGAAAAGCCCAGTGCAGTGGAAAACAGGCTAGCTTCAAAACAAAAGTCCAGCAGTTTCTTGCTGGCCTTTCCCTCCCTGGGATTTAGTGTTCCCACAGAAGCCAGCCACGGTTTTAGTACTCGGAGCATTACAGGAAGAGGGTGCTGAGTACGTTGAGTAATGTGGTCCCATGGTTACCATGGTTACCACCCATCATAAGAGATGTGTGCACACAACACGATGAGAGAAGAATCAACAGAGGGATGGACACACTGCAGTGGGCTCAGTGGGCAGTGAGGCAGGGGCTCCAACCAGGGAAGCTAGGAGGAGTATCTTGGAAGAAAAGCACCAACTTGGCTGATCAGGTCGTATGTTGAACGCAAGTATGGTGTGTATGTGTTAGAAGGTGGATGCTTTATTGATGAATCCGTGTATTTTGGCAAACCTCAAACCACAACAAAATCTTCCTTATGTCAGCTGAAACTATATGCTTAGCAAAAGAGTTTATGGTTTAGCTTTCTTTTCTCTTCTCTTCCCTCCCTGCCTCTCTTCCTCTCTCTCTCTGAGTTTGTATTTTGTTGCTAAGACAACCTCTCACATAGCATAGGTTAATTTTGGGAACTAAATATACAGATAAGGATGACATCGAACTCCCAATCTTCCTACGTTTACCTCCCAAGAGTTGGGATGAAGGGTGTGTGCCACAGTGACTCATGTTATTGCTCTTTCTTGTTTGTTTGTTTGTTTGTTTGTTTTTTAACGCAGGATCTCACTCTATAGTCTAAGCTAGCTTAGAACTCAGGACTATAGCCTAGGTTGGCCTTGAACTTGGGGCAGTCCTCCTGCCTCAGCCTCCTGAGAACTGGATGTGGTAAGCATGTTGGCCCAGCTTGTTATTTTCCTGATAGTTTTCAACCCTCTCTATTTCCCGGTGTGTATTTTCATCCCATTGGGACCGTTGCCTGTCCTGTTTTGTTTTTAATGCTGCCTGCTGAGTCTCAGATGGGGACATTCTCTTTCTGCTTGCCACGACTTGCCAGCAGACAGGGATGGCCAAGTACACATTGAAACAAAAAGAAAAGAAAACCAACCACTCTCCTTTCCCTCAGAAGTGATCACTGTAAAAATTGTAGAATTGTGCTTATCTGATTTTTTTCTGTTTCCATAGAAATTACATATTTTATATAGAAACATGACCATGGCTCAGTTTTTTTTTCTGATATGCATCAGAGTGGTGGGCTTATCCCTTCATCTCTGAAGCCTGCGTTCATATGACCCAGTCAGATGGTATTTCTGCTGCCATCCAGCAACTCCACGATGTAAGAGGCAGAGACCATGGGAAGCGCGAAGCCAGTCAGTGCTGTACACAGCAGGCCCTGAGAAGACACCAGGCATTTGCATCTCATGTTACATTTTTAAGTTTCATAACGACTTAGTGAATTTGGGATTCTAGAAGTCTAAATGGAAGGCAAAATACTTCTTTGCTTGTGGAGTTCCCATCTTCCCTGAAAGCTAAACAAAACCCAACCAACAGGCTGAGATAGGCAGAAGTCCAGCCCACATCTCCTCAGACGCCTGTGCTGCCTTCGTCAAAACATGGTCGGTGTTTCCGGAAACAGGTGACAGGCTTCTTCACATCCTGCTCCGTGGGGCTCTCACTGAAGTTTTGTCTTGTTTTTAAGTCTGTCTGTCTGTCTGTCTGTCTGTCTGTCTGTCTGTCTGTCTCTCTCTCTCTCTCTCTCTCGCTCTGTGTGTGTGTGTGTCCATTTACGTAGATGTAGTACATATATGCTACCATGGGTGTGTGTGGAGGTTGGAGGACAAGTTTGGGTGTGGCTCCTCACTTTCCTCTTGGTTTGAGAGAGGGCCTCTTCACCTCTGCCTGTGCCAGCCTAGCTGGCCTTTACGCTTCTCAGGATTCTCCCGTGTCCTCCAATTAGACGTCAAAAAGGCTGGGACCGTTAGACACACCAGGATGTCCAACCTTATGTTGTTGGTTCTGAGGATCTGAACCCAGGTCTTCTCACTTGCGCGGTAGGACTTTACCCACTGAGCCATCTTCTGAGCCCCTCCTTGGGAGGGGGTATATGTAGGTGACACGTGTAATTCTAGCACTTGGAAAGGTGGAGGTAGAGGTTCAAGGTCATCCTTGGCCACACAGCAGAGTTCCTGGTCAGCCTGGATATATGAGACTCTTTCTTTTACCCCCACCCCAGAAAAAGAGAGCAAAAGCAGAGAGTGTCAAAAACATTCTTTTTTTTTTTTTTCGAGACAGGGTTTCTCTGTGGCTTTGGAGCCTGTCCTGGCACTAGCTCTGTAGACCAGGCTGGTCTCGAACTCACAGAGATCCGCCAGCCTCTGCCTCCCGAGTGCTGGGATTAAAGGCATGCGCCACCATCGCCCGGCAACATTCTTATTTCTTTAGCTGTCTGTCCCAAGAGCACAGGGCAGTTTCAGAAAGAAGCAGATGTTTAGCTGACAGGACTTTAGGGCTGCCTCACTGCCACCCCTCTGTGCCACCAGGCCATCAGGGAACACTGTGCTTTGCAGCACAACCGTCCTCCCCTTGTTCCTTGTAACTGTCACGAGAACAATGTGCTAAGAGCAGACAGCCCACTCTGCCGTCTCTCCACCTGAAGCATGCTCTCCAAAGCGTGCCTTTCCGGTCTGCTGTCCATGTTCCGATATCAAAGAAGCCTCTCAGCCCTCAAGGACAGCGTGGAGAGTGGACAGCCGCCCCCTCACAGCTGCCCCGTCACTCCTGTCTGAAGCTTAGCAGCCAGGGATACTGGGGCAATAAGAGTGGATTACTGCACGGGTCTGATTGATGGGACGTTAAAAGTCCTCTTTACCATTCATACACCTGCAAGCCTAGGACTCGGGAAGCTGAGGTAGGAGGGGTACAAGACCACCCTATGTGGCATAGTCTCAAAACAAAACATAACACATTCCTGTTGTCTCTAAAACATCTTTCCCTACTGGCAGGGGATTCTTTTTCCTTCGAAGAAAACTTCCGGAGGCTTTAATGTAGTACCTCTAGGTGTCTAGGCTAGGGTTAAGGTGGGTTTTTTCAAGTCGGTGAAGAAAGTGCATGTGTGTGTATGTGT
>NW_026068049.1:2130665-2146961 GCF_014885135.2 Alexandromys fortis | reverse complement strand
TGGAAAGTCCAAAGTCCTCCCTGCTCCATCTTGGTCTAGGAAGGTGGATGTCAGCCTGCTTTCTTATATGCCCCAGGACCACCCTCTCTAGGGCGGCACCACCCACAACAGGCTAAATGACCCTCCCCCCCATATCACTAATCAAGAAAGTACCCCACAGACTTGACTACAGTTAATGTTATGGAGACATTTTCTCAATTAAGAAGCCATTCTCCCAGCTATGTCTAGGTTTTGTGTCAAGTTAATAAAAACTAGCCAGCACAATCACTGTGCTTTTATGTAGGTGCCTAGGATCCAAACTCAGGTCACTGTGCTTGCAGGGCAGGAACATCACAGTTGAGCTACTCTACCAGCCTTGATTGCAGAGGTATTCTTAGAACTGAACACCTCGCACAGTGGCTGCAAGTTAGATTTATCCAAGGTGTGATTATTATTAATTGGAAAGATTTCTTTCTAATTGGGTAAATGAAACTGAGCAAGTGACTATAATGTGTGAAAATATGAGTGAGCTGGTCATGCTTTAGTGAAAGGGTCGGGGCTTTGAGGATACAATTAGAGGTCTGGTGAGATGGGGCAAGAGGCATCTATGTAATAAACAGATGGTACTATTGTCCCTTTGCAGCTATTTCTAGTCACTGCCCTGGTGGGTGGGGTGGCTGTGTCAGATGTCTAGGCCACCTCTGAAGGACAGAGGTTGTAGGGAGGGCTCCCAAGAACCTCTGCGACTTTGTGTTTTGCTTCTGCCTTGTTCCATTGTGCACATCACCTTAGGTGATGGCCCTGGAGAGCAGAGCATCCCCCACCCTGCCTGAGGACGCTAAAGAGTGGCATTTGCTATCTCTGATGCTTCTTTTAGTTGTTGGTGGGAGTGTGTAGTAGAGATCAAGGCACTGTGTGCAGGCTGACTGTTGCCTAGAGTAGTTTCCTTGCCCCCAGCACACTGATCTCTGATGTGCGATTCCTCTCTGGATGCTGTAAATAACATTGGTTAATAAAGAAGCTGCTTTGGGCCTATTGAAGAACAGAGTAGGTGTTCCTATTGAAACACAAGGTGAGAGTTCCAAGCAGATAGAGGAGGAGAGAGGAGGTGGAGTCAATGAGATGCCGTGTAGCTGCCACAGGAGACAAATGCCAGATGCCAGAGGGAACCTTACCAGTAGGCTATAACCACATGGTGATACTCAGATTAATAGAAATGGGTTAATTTAGGATATAAAAGCTAGCCAATAAGAAGTGTGGGCTAGGGGCTGGAGAGATGGCTCAGTGGTTAAGAGCATTGCCTGCTCTTCCAAAGGTCCTGAGTTCAATTCCCAGCAACCACATGGTGGCTCACAACCATCTGTAATGGGGTCTGGTGCCCTCTTCTGGCCTGCAGGCATATACACAGACAGAATATTGTATACATAATAAAATAAATAAATATTTAAAAAAAAAGAAGCGTGGGCTAATAGGCCAAGCAGTGCTGTAACAATACAGTTTCTGTGTGATTATTTTGGGTCTGGGCAACTGGGAAAGGAACAAGCAGCCTCCGTCAACAGACATCCACATTATCTGTCTTTTTCTTTCTCCTCCCTATCCCAGTGATTTTCCAAATGGATCGAATGACCCTCTCCTTTCTTAGTTAACCTAAAAACATGAGGGGTAGCTGAGCAGTGGTGGTGCATGCCTTTAATCCCAGCACTTGGGAGGCAGTGACAGGTGGATCTCTGTGAGTTCGTGGCCAGCCTGGTCTACAGACTGAGTTCCAGGACAGGCTCTAAAGCTACAGAGAAACCCTGTCTTGAAAACCCAACAAACAAATAAACAAACAAAATCCAAAACAAGCAAACAAACAAACAAAAATCAAGCATTCATGAGGGGTGGAATATTCTAGAGCTTTTTAATTCAAGAACTTAGAACTCCAGTGACAATTTCCCCCACCATTTACAAGCTAGATGCTGTGACACAGACCATTTGTAGGAGATGGCAAGCTGAGCCGTGTCCTGGCTTTGTGTCAACCCCTTGGTTGCTAATTTGGAAGATATGGCAGTTTCTAAGGGTCTCAACACATTGCTCCAAATATAATGAGATTGCGTTTCATCCTCATTAGAGCTTGACTCACTTCTGACCGAGGCAGCTGTCTGTCTGGGGTCAGCTCACAAAAGGATGAAAACATCCTTAAAGTGGATGTTTTCTTCCTTCATTTTAGGAGATTATGGCTTAGAGTAAACCAGTCGGGCCTACCAAGTTTGGATGTTTTATTTAAAACCAAAGAGTAAGGGCTAGAGAGATGACACAGTGCTTACGAGCACTTTCTGCTCCTCCAGTGAACTCTAGTGCAGTTCTCAGAAGTCTGGTTTGTCAGTTCGCTATCGCCTGTAACACCAGCTCCAGCGGTTCAGACCCTCCCCTGGTCTCAGAGGACACTGCACTCACACACTCAAACACACACACACACACACACACACACACACACACACACACACATACACATTTCAAAATAAAAAAGGAACATAGGCCTCCTGGGAGCAACCCTTCCCCCAGCACTTCCTAGCTATGTGATTTGCACAAGTCAATCAAATCCTCTTTGCCTGGTTCCTTATCCATGGAATGCAGAACTCGCAAATGTTTTGGTGATGACTAAATAGGATGCTTTGTTTTGGGAACAGTGCAAGCACGCTGGGAATATTGTAAGCCTTCATGACTTAGCAGTGTTGGGGCTGGAGAGATGACTCGGTGAGTAAGACATTGGTTGTTCTTGCTCAGAGCCTGGGTTCAGTTCCAGCACCCACATGACCGCACACAACCGTCCATAACCCCAGTTCCAAGAGGTGAGATGCTGTCCTCTAGCCTGGTCAAGATCCAGTCATACTCGTGGTACACACATATGCGGGCAAAACATTTGCCTATACACATAACAAAAATTAAATCTTTTATTAAAAAATATTTGTGATATTACTAGTTCAGTGGTTGTTTTGAGGAATTTAGTGTTATTTTGTGTTTTCAAATTAAAACTGAAACAAAATTTTATAAGCAAAATTTAAAGCTAAATGTGTTTGTATTCATGTAATATAGATCTCTCTATATATGTCTGTGTTTATATCCATGTATGTTTTGTATGTGTACTTTAATTTAGCCACAGAAATACATCTGGAAAGAAACTGTTAGCAAATCATTTTATAAAGAGGACAAACTTATTCTTTTATTTTTTATCCTGTTATAGCTTTTTAAATTATGTGTTAATTTTCTGATGAATTAATAAGACTGAAATAAGACAAAACAAAATCAGTCAACATTATAAACAACCTTGGAGCATACTTCTTCCTTATCCGAAAAAGAGACTAGTTGAATAGACAAATACAGTTACTCTGTAAGAAACTCCAGAGACACCTTTCCCAGCTGATTGGCATAGGCTTGTTGTTAGCTTTTGGTGGTAAGATCTGATTTTACTGCAACTCATAGCCTGGAATTCTTCTGAATTCCTTTTGCTTTGAATTGGTTCCATGGCATCTAAGAAATTTTGAATGTCTCTGAACCGTTTGTTCCCTTCCTATGCGAATGTGCTCATCTTGCATTTGAGTCCCATTTATAGGCCACTGTAGGCCAAAGACTTTGTCAAATTCTTCAGGATTCCCAATTGCTCCCATCATGCTCCCAATTGCTCATATCATGGAACATATATACAATATCTGCTTGATACATACCCTTGGATTAAATGGCTGGGATCTAGTATTACAATAAAGCCATTTGATGCTGCAAAAAAAGAACATTAACAACCTTCAATTAACAACTAACAAATTTCAAAGCTTTTCTGCAATCAAAGTGTATTTCTTATCCATGGAAGGCCGTACACATTGGAAGAGCTCTTTTTGCGTAGCGGCTAGTGATCTAGCCTTCTCAGGCTGACCTGACTTCTGAGTTTTGTACTGGAAAAAGGAGAGGAGACAAATTGCCTCCAGTGTCTGAGATTACTTCTTTTCAGCTTTCCATTAATCAGGAATTAGTGTCGAGACTGGACTTCAACCATAAGAGAGACCAGGGTGTGCAGGGGGACACAGGGTCACGCAGAAGTGATAGTTGTCTATGCCTCATCTCTATGCTATACCTCTGGGAAAATAATTGTGCTTCCTTCACGCCAGCGAAATCGACCGACACACGCGTGGACTCTGAGGCTTGTTTCATATCGGCACAAGCAGGCATATATTTAGTACTGACTATACCAGGTACTATTTTATGACTTTGGAAGACAGTAGGTGGATGGAGTCCAGACCTCTCACACTGCAAGAGCTGACTTTCTAGAGCAAGATAATAAACATAATGCAGAGTATGTCATTTGGAAACAAATATTGGAGACGTGTACATGGGGCATTGGGCCTGTACTGCTGTGTGGAGGTAGCGTGAAGCCCTGTTTGATGTTGTTTGTTAGTTTGTTTGGGTTTTTGGGTTTTTTTGGGAGGGGGGACAGGGTTTCCCTGACTGTCCTGAAACTAGCTTTTTAGACCAGGGTGGCCTTGAACTCACAGAGATCCACCTGCCTCTGCCTTTCCAGTGCTGGGGTTAAAGGACCTGTGCCCGTGAAGCCCTGTTTTAAGTGGATAGATCAAGAACAACTCACTGTGGAGGATAACATTGTGGTGAGAACCTGGAGACGAGAGGCATTTGGATGTCAAGGCAGAGAGCCTTGCTGTGGAAATATGAACAAACTTTGGGGTGGGGTTGGGAGGTCAGGATACTTGGTATCTTGGCAGGTGGCGGGGAAGTCAGGGTGGTGACAGCAGGTGTGCAGTCAGAGAGGACGGAGGTAGGATTTCAGGTCCACTGAGTACAGACCAACAACCATGTATGCTACTTTATTCTATGACGTATGAAGCCAATGAAGTTTGGGGGCTGAGGAGTAGTAATACAGACATCTGTAATTATATTGGGTTTAGACTTTGAGGTTGGGACCAAAGTAGAGAAACAGTTATTACCAAAATTCAAATGAGGGGCAATGGGGGCTTGGATCATTTTCATCAACTCCCCCCAAAGTTGAAGGAACACATTTTATTTCTAGTTTTTTAAAATAGCTATATGTCCGTCTATCTATCTGTTGATCTATCTATCTATCTATCTATCTATCTATCTATCTATCTATCTATCCATCCATCCATCCATCCATCGATCGATCGATCGATCGATCGATCTATCTATCTATCTATCTATCTGCTTATTTTTGAGACAGAGTCTCATATCATCCAAGCTGGTGTTGAACTTGAGATGTAACTAGGAATGACCTTGATCTTCTCCTGCCTGTACCTTCCAAGTACTAGGCTCATCAGCATGTCACCAGTGCTGGGGACTGGACCCAGAGCTTCAGGAATGCCAAGCAAGCACTCTGCCAAGTGAGCTAAATCCCTTATCTGGAGAGATTCACATTAAAGGGAGAAATTTTTACACACATATGAGTAACTTTTTTTTAATATAGTTTTATTTCGTCTGTTGCTTTTTTGAGATAGGATTTTTCTGTAAAACGCTCTGGCTGTCACGGAACTCATTTTGTAGACCAGGCTGGCCTTGAACTCGCAGAGATCCACCTGCCTTTGTCTCCCGAGTGCTGGGATTAAAGGCGTGAGCCACCGTGCAATACCTTTTGCTAATAAGTTGCGTCCAGAGATGGCTCAGCAGTTAAGAGCACTGTCTGCTCTTTCAAAGGTTCTGAGTTCAGTTCCCAGCAACCACATAGTGTCTTACAACTATCTATAATGAGATCTGGTGTCCTCTCGAGGAAGAGACCTCAGTCGTAATCATCAACTTAGACCATGAAACCCAATATGGACAAGTTCAACAGAACCGCCATGTATGGGCTATCCATGCATGCTTCAGCATTGCCAGGGCATAAATTTCTCTCTCTTTTCAAAAATATGGGTCTAACTGCAATGTCACTTTTACTACCTCAATTCTGATATTCTATTGTTTCATCAATGCGTTGGTTTAGGAAATACTTCTGCAATATCAGCAGCTTCCAGAGGCCAACTATTTAGACCTGACCGCTGCTTTTCAGAAATTTAGTGTGGTAGGACACACACACACACACACACACACACACACAAAACCACCCAGTAGTATCATACCATTTAACATCAAAACTAACCACAGCAGAGCATTATAATCACAATGGGACCTATTATGGAACATTATCCAGAGCCCACTAACTGCTGTTTGTTATCCGTACCAGACAAGCCTTTGGGCATAGTGATGATGTGGACACATTTGTTATAATGACTATGATTTAATGTTTTTCTGACAAATGGCACTGTAATAAAATGAGAGAAAATATTGAACTGTCTCGAAATGTTATAGATATGTTCTGCCATCCCTCAGCGTAAAGGATTCTGCCAGTTCACTACCTACCTAAAAGCCAGCTTCAAAAAGAAATGTTTCATTGTTAACCAACATTGCTGGGAACTCAGGCTCACTGATTGGCAGCCACTTAAATCCTCTTCGGTTCATTCATTGCATGTTTTCTTTTCTTTCTTTTTTTTTCTCTTTCCTTTTAATTATCTGCTCTGCAGAACCTCACACTGAAGCCGCCACTCAGCTCCCATGATGGCACCACCCAAACTGCACATCCTCTTCTGCCTCTTCTGCTGCCTCCCCCGGGTGCATCCTCTTCACGGGCAAGACCCTCCTCCTTTTGACTTTAGGACCCCAGGTAAGAGACGTCAAACTCCAAGTGACTACAAGATGCTGCATGTTTTGCTGTGTGAGGAAGTCCTCTTCAGAAGTGTTCGTCCAGGGGCTGGGGAGATGGCCCAGGTTAGTAATTGCTGTGCAAACTTGAGGACCTGAGATTGGACCCCCAACACTGATGTAAGAAGTCTCCAGTGTTGTGGGGGGTGGGCAGAGATGGGAGATACCTGCAACTTACTGCCTAGCCATCCTAGAAGATTGGATGAGCATCAGGTTCAGGGAGAGATCCTGCCTCAAAAAAGCAAAGATGGAGGCTGGTCGTAAAAGACACTGTTCATTGACCTCTGGCTTCTACAGTCATGTTTATACATATGCACGTGCACCTGAACATGCATGTGGGCATGTACACACTATCAGGGGTTTACCACACATGCACATAAATATGCACACATGCATGTAAATATATTCAAGGAAATATTCATTGTGCCGTAGGGAGGGACCTCTCTCCTCTCTATGACCCCAACCGAACAAGCGTGTGTTTTCTTGTCAGCTTGTTATGATCATGGAAAACGCCCAAAATATTTCCACCTCCCCTTTTTCTGTTCCTATTCACCACCTCCCAGGTGCAGGAGAACACTTGCCTTTGGCATTTACAAGGCAGTCTTCATCCCTGCTCTTGTCTTGACAAACAAGCTTAGTCTTGGGGAGGTGGGGAGGTATGTGAGGAGATAACAATCTAGATTCTTGGGGTCCAGAGGGACTGGACTGTTTCTACCTAGGTATGAGGAGAAGCGGAAGCAAGTAGATGCCTGGAACTCTAAAGAAGAACAGATGTGGTCACTTTCTCTCTTTGTGTTAAGAGGGGATAAAAGAAGGGGAGGTTTAGACCATACGAGGAAGAGTAGCCAGTGTGGAACAGGTATGTCTCTTGTCACCAAGAAGGACCTATCTTGCAAGGACATTGCTTTTGAAGTATTGTGAATGCCTGTTCATCTTAAAGAACTGTGACACATGTAGTCTCAACCTATGCTTGTGGGGAGCACAGCAGGAGGTGCTAGAGAATGATGTCACACTGTCTACACCCACATCTATATACCTGAATACATGTACTCACTTTGCCTCTAGCTATTTGGGCTGGTTGGGTGACTCCTTCCCACGGTATCTACAAAAGGGCTTGCATAACTCCGTGTCATCGAGATACACTTTGCCCTACTTCATAACTGGGAAAATGGATGAATAGATAGGAAAAGGACTGGCCTTATATTGATATTTGCACAGGTAATTAAATAATATCTCAGAGGTCCATTCATCCCTCAACCCCTCTTAGGAAGTGAAGGCCTATGGATATGGCGGTTACTAAGGTGACTAAAAGCTTGTCATCAGGGAAGCTGTGACCTACTTGAAGTTAAGTTTTCCAAGTATCAGGTTCAGGAATTGGAAACAGGACACAGGATGGGTACATTTTATATCATTTACTCTTATGGTGCAGGGTGAGACTTTAAAGACATGGTTTCTATCCTCTTATCTTTAAACATCACTAGAAATCTGTTCTTTGAGCATAGGGTTATTAATCATTTGTCTTCCTGGGACTTGTGTTAGCCTAATGCCATACTCATTCTAGATATTCGAAAGTTGATACATGTATACTTTTAAATTGTAATAGATTAAAACAGTAGATGATTAATTTCTTGTTAAAGGAATACATAGAAAATATAGTTCATTCAGGTAATGATGTTTACTTGTGAGTGCGTGTTTGTGTTATAAGTGCCTGTGTGTCTGTGAGTGTCCACACCTGTATACATACACTGAAGCCAGAGGAAAATGTCCAGGATCCTGTTCTAGTGCTTCCCACCTCATTCCCTGGAGACAGGGTCTCACACTGAACCTGAAACTAGACTGACAGTCAGCAAGCTCCAGAGATCCTCCTGTCTTTCTGCCTCAGCGCTGGGGTTTCAGGTCCGTGCAGCCAGGCCTAGGGTTTTATGTGGTGCTGCAGATTTAACTCGGGTCCTCATGCTTATGCAGCGAACACATTAACTCGTGTCCCCACATGGGCTGTTGGTTGATTGGTACTGCCTTATGTAGCCCAGGCTGATCTCTAACTCACTAGACAGCAAATGCTAGCCTCGAATTATTTATCCTGTTCTCTTTGCCAGCACTGATATTCCAGGCATGTATGTGCTGCCATACCTGGGAAAGCTTACCAGTATGGGCTAGAGATACACTACATGCTGATGAAGGACAATAAAAGTATAAAAGAGAATGCATTTTTTCCAGAATGTATACATCCCAAGACCTAGGACATTTGACTAACAAAAATATATACCAAGTAGCATCCTAAGAGTCCAAAGTTCCTATTCAAATAAACTTGAAGATTGGGAAAAGATGAATTCTGAGCCCCAGTCTATAGCATCCAAGATGGGTTGTTCCGACATCTCTTTCTTCCGTCTTGTGATGATTCCAAACAGCTAGGAGGATGGAGATGCAGGCTCATGTGATGTGCGAGCTGTAAGGCACCCTTTGCTGCACCCAGTGTAGTACTTGTGGCTCCTAGATTTGGGTGAACAGGCTCCTAAAGTAGAGAAGGTCAGTTGTTTGAGGAGGTTCCCATGGTTTCAGTAGAATGAAGACCTCACACATGGGCTGTGGAACTCTACTGATAGGAAGGTCTCCAAAGCAGCTAAGAGTTCTCTGGGGCTCCTCACTGAGCTGTGAGAGCCAGTGGTCTCCCCACTGGTCCAGCCCTGCTATGGCTGCCTATAAGTGGGGTACAGCCGCACACTGGCTGTTCACCACAGAAGGAGAGGCAGAGGTGTCTTCTACCCCATTACTCTCTAGACTTGTGGCCCCCCAGTTACACCAAGCTTGACTCCACAGATAATCTTACATGGGAGAGGAAGAAGCTTTTGTGATTCTAAAGAAGCCCCGGAATGTTCACCAAGAGGAGGCAAAAAGAAAAAAATAAAAAGTCTTTGGAGAAATGCCTGGAATTTTGAATGTGCCCTGAAGGAGAGTGGAAGCCCTAGGGTAGATCTGCTAAGCCCTTCTGAGGACTCCCCATCCTTTGAGTGGTGAGAGGTTACCGGCTCTGGAGAAGGGAAGAGTAACGGCAGTTGGCTTCCAGTTACATCCACAGCCAGTTTTAGGCACGCGATGAATACATTCCTATCATCTGCCTTCATCCGCACAGCTGTCTGGAGGTTGGTTAAGGGCCTTTATCTCCCGCTCTACCAAAGGCACCAGAGAGAGGAGTTGAATTCCTTAGGCTGGAGCACCATAGCTCAGTATGTGAAACAGGACCACTTGGGTCCAGCACTGGACTTCACTCCACTTTACCCTGTCTTTCTTGAAATTGCCTCCTACCATTGCTTAGTCAGTGTGGTGGGCCAAGAGGTCTGGACCACGACACAACATCTCTTCAACTTGAGTCAGCCTACTTTGAATCTTTTTGGTTCAGTTGAGTTGGAGTGAGGACTGGGATCTATCTGCCTTGGTCAGCTCTGGGTGAGACCCATGATGCCGGCCTGAGGATCAGCTTCGCGTAGGAGGCCTTGTGTATTGAAGCCTCCGTCGGCCGGCTGGTGCTCCACATCTGAGTCATCAGTGGAGGATGTGAAGAAGATTACTGCCAAGATGCAAAACCTTGCTGAGCAATGCTGCGCGATAACAAGGCGGGTGCCACACTTCACATAGCTCTGGGTGTTTGGCAGTGCAAAACACAGAGTCTGTGCAGCAGAATAATCAGCTCCCATGGTTCAACAAAGTACATGCTGAGGGCAGACTCAGTGTATAAAGAAACGTATGAGTCTCGATTTGTTGGCATTTTTTAAAATATTTATTTATTATGTATACATTTTTCTGTCTGTGTGTATGCCTGCAGGCCAGAAGAGGGCACCAGAGCCCTCTACAGATGGTTGTGAGCCACCATGTGGTTGCTGGGAATTGAACTCAGGACCTTTGGAAGAGCAGGCAATGCTCTTAATCTCTGAGCCATCTCTTCAGCCCCCCAACATCTTTTTTTTTAATCATTGTATTTGATGTATTAGTGTTCTGCATGCCAGAAGAGGGCATCAGATCCTATTATAGAGGGTTGTGAGGCACCATGTGGGTGCTAGCAATTGAACTTAGGACCCCTGGAAAAGCAGCCAGTGCTCTTAACCTCTGAGCCATCTCTCCAGCCCATGTACCCAACATCTAAAAGTAAAGCATGGATTCTATTGAGATTTAGAAAGGAGGGCAGTTGCAGGTATATGGAAGGGTTTGGACTTCAGAGAAAAAAAGAGTGGGTGGGTCAGAGATGATGCGCTTGAATGCAGGACAAGAGAGGTTGGTGGTGTTTCATCTTAGTGGCCCTCCTTCGCACAAAATCGTACTGAGCCTGGTTCACCAGCGGTTGTATTTACACTAGAGGGGCCAGCTCTTGAGCAGTAGCTAATCTGGGCCACTATCCTCATTCTTATGATCATATGGAATATGCCACACCTACAGAATTCCTGATTCTGAAGAAGAAATGTTTGTGTCTGGGATTAGGGATAACTCCCAAATAAGAACAAATCATAGATATTATGTGAAGACTTGCTTGACTTCCGGGATTCTGGCCTGCAGTTCACAAGATAGAGAATTCTAGGGTTTGGGGTGGGGCTGGACAGTTGCGGAGTGAGAAGAGGCAAGTGGGAGGTGGCCATTTAGTTTCATCTTGGCCACTGGCTTTGATATTGCTATGGAAACATGTCAGGTCCAGATGTACAGAAGTGTATGCTTGCTGTGCACAGTGGAACATGCCTTTAACCCTAGCACTGAGGAGGAAGAGACCAGCAGGCAGACCTTTGTGAGGCTGAGGCCAGCTTGGTCTACAGAGTGAGTTTCAGGACACCTAGGGCTACACTGAGAAGCCCTGTCTTCTCTCTCTCTCTCTCTCTCTCTCTCTCTCTCTCTCTCTCTCTCTCTCTCTCTCACACACACACACACACACACACACAGAGTATAAACACTAGTCAGAAGATGCCTGTCTACCTACATCTTTTTATTCCCCAAAGCCCCATACATGGTTTGTACAAAGCAGGCCCTTGAGTGGGGTGAGAAACGAGAGGGTGCTGGGGAAGTGAGTCTATTGGTAATGCGCTCGTCACACACGTATGATGATCAGATCTCAGACAGCACCCACGTAAAATCCGGGCATATGTCTGTAACTGCCAGTGCTGGGAAGGCGGAAACAGCTGAATCTGTGGCGCTCATTGGTCTGTTACCCAGTCCCATCAATCAGCTCCAAGTTCAGTGAGGATTGTGTCTCCAAAAAATGGGGTGGAGAGCAACTGAAGAGAAGAGCTGACATAGACCTCTGGCCTCCACATTCACAAATGAAAACACACACACACAGAGCCAGAAGCTATGAGCAGTACGTATTGCCTTGGAAGTCGCGGAGGATTGGGTTGCTGCCATGTGCTTACATTATCTGAACCTATTTTTCAGCATTGTTCCATAAGATACAAGCCATGATGTCTACTGCCAGCTCTGGCCATAGTAAAATCCCCAAAGGAAATGGATCTTACCCCGTCGGTTCTGCAGACTTGATGTTTGGTTATACTAATGAGGTAATGCCTTCCTTTGCCTTAACCTGAAATCCCAAGGCCTTGCCCTTGGTCTCTCGCACATGCACACGTGATGACTTGATCTTGCACTCACCTGGGAGTGACTAATTGGCTGTTCCTGTTGCGACACGTTTGCAACTGTGTTTTCCTTCAGTTGTTTATTGTCTCCTGGTTCAGAGGTTAATGTCCGGATGAATCCTACTTTATCTCAGATTTTTCTTCTAGTCAGAGCATGGCTCTTCTATCTTCTCCTTTGTGGTTATCTTCAGGCACTCGGCAGCTGGAACACTTCCCTAGACTTCTTAAGGAAAGACAGGGATCTGGGTCCTGGTGATAAACACATTCAAAGTGCTGCACCTGGACTGTGTTTGACTGAGTCTGTTCCTTTCTTTTTCCAACAGAGCGTCTTCTTGCGATTGTACTACCCATCTGAGGATCAAGAGCCCTTGGACACTGTTTGGATCCCAAACAAAGAATATTTTTTTGGTCTTAGTAAATTTCTTGGAACACCCCATTTTATAGGCAATTTTTTGAACTTCTTATATGGTAAGATTTCTATTGGTCCTGTTCTGAAGTTATATGCATAGTGTATGTATGTGTATATGTATGTGTATATGTGTATGTGTGTATATATGTATATGCATGTGTATATGTGTATGTATGTGTATATGTGTATGTATATCAGAAAGAAAGGTTAGAAGCAGTAAGACTACGGTTGATTTTTCTTCTACGATGGTAAGGATGGAGTTTCTTTTTCCTTTTCTAACTGTGTGTATGGTATGTGTATATGTGTGTTCTTATGCACATGAGTGCATTCATATGAAGGCTAGAGGACAGCCTGAGGTGTTATTTCTTTGGAACACAGTCCACCTCCTTTGAGACAGGCTCTCTCACTAATCTGGGGCTCACCAGTTAGGCTAGGATGGCTCATCGGCGAGCCCCAGGGACCCCCTTCTCAGCCTCTACAGCACTGGGATTACAGGCATGTGCCTCGTATTTTTATACCACATGCAAGGGCAACACTTTAACAGTTAAGAGATCTCCCTAGCCAGAGATACAGGATTTCCTAAGGAATTAGGCAACATTGAGAGAAGCAAGTGTTCTTTATCATTTTGCGAATTCTGATTTGGATGGGATGGGATGGGGTAGGGATGTCATATTTGCCTTAACATCTTCTTATTCCTGCTTCACAATTTCCCTTTTTACATCTTGTGGTGGAAGCCACCATGTGGTGAGAACAGCAAATTGTCTGGTGGGACCATTGCCTGTACGTATTGTTTCAGACAAAAATAGAAAAATAGAAGTCAAGCCTAACTACCATCTCATTTATCATAGGAGATCTCAGTTCCTGCCCATCACCCACCCACAGAGGACCCACTTCTGTCCTACAGTCTCTCCTACAGTCCAAGGCAGCCATTATTTTATACACTCGCATTATATCACGGAGACTTTCCATTCCTATCATTTGTTAGATTGGACGTAAATTTGAACCTATGTTAATTATACCTTCAAATTTATCCTTCAATCTTGAAGAAGCCACTTGTTGGTCCTGGCCACCCAGAACCAAAATAATCACACAGAAACTGTATTAATTAAAACACTGCTTGGCCCATTAGCTCTAGCTTCTTACTGGCTAACTCTTATATTAATTTAACCCATTTCTATTAATTTGTATATTGTCATGTAGCAGTGGCTTACCGGCAAAGATTCAGCATGTCTGATTCTGGCAGCTCCATGGCTTCCCTCTGACTCTGCCCTTCTTCCTCCCAGCATTCAGTCCAGTTCTCCTCACCTACCTAAATTCTGCCCTATCAACAGGCCAAGGCAGTTTCTTTATTCATTAATGGTAATCATAGCACACAGAGGAGACTCCCACACTTCAAGTTTTTCAGCTTTGGGAATTCTCTTTAAGCTTATCTTCAGATTTTCATAGAAATTACTTTAAAGCAGGAAAATGCCCTAAACTAGAAAATACTGCTGCATACCATGGCAGCCATCACATGCAGTCTTCATGACCACATATTTGTGTATGAGATAATGACATCCAAATGATCATACCACACAAATGATTAAAAACACTAAGGTGTGAAGGAAGGGACGTGGTATTTTCCAGTCTCGAGCTTTTTACTAGGACTTTATATACAGAAAATGGGCGCTTTATATAAAAAACTAATTAAATAATGAGTTTCGTTAAAAGTGCCTAAAATCACAATCACTCCCACCATTTTGTAGAAGAGGAATCTGAAGCTGAGGACCATGCCCGTGGTCAGTAACTAGTCAGTGGCCATTTCATGCACTGGCGTGTGAATTCCCCATCTCTCCTATCTTTTGCTGGACTGTGAAGCACCATGAGAGGAGTCTTTGGGTCTCAGGTCCTGGCTATCAGTACAATGATCTAAGGTCTCCTGCATGGTTAGTTTTAAATTAAATGTTCAACATTATCTCAAAACCTCAAAATAGAAGCAAGCAGTGTCCTCGCAGAATATACCTGTAAGTAGGAAAACTTCTCCCCGTGGGGCCAGTGACAGTGACTAGTAATGCACTCACGGGGGAAAAGACCCACTGAGGTCCCTGGTTGGTGAGTGTCTAGTATCTGGCTTTTTAAGTGAGAGTACCAATTTTTAAAATCATTGTTAAGACTGCACGGGTTGGGGATTTGTACCCAGAGGATAGAAATTTGTTAGCTAGCAGCATTCAAGCCAGAGGAAATACTGATTTCCTTCCTACTGTTGCCCAGGTTCAATGAAAACGCCTGCAAGCTGGAATTCTCCTCTGAAGACTGGTGAAAAATATCCACTAATTGTCTTTTCTCATGGTCTTGGAGGCTTCAGGTAATGCTTGGGAGACCAGACAGTTTTAGTTCGGAGCCATCCCTGCCTAGATTTGTTGCTTTAAAAACAAGCAAACAAACAAAGGATCAGATTTCAGAATGTAATGTTGGCCCATGTTGGACACTTGGGGTTCCCACTGACTGTGGGACTGGTTGAAAGTTGGGTAGAATCTCTTCTCAGCACTGTAGTCATAGTCTAGAAAATTATTTGATTTCAAGAAACTGATTTAGCCTGCCGTCTATAGAAAAGCTGTCTGGGAGCAGAGCTACGTGCATTCAGCTTTTTCGCATTGTTAATGGTTTGCCACAGCAGGATTGAGCCTTCTTTCTCACACAGCCGGAAATAGCTACTCTGACCTGCAGAAGGCGGGGCTTAAAGTCTACACCATCGACCACATCACTTCCTGTGCCTCCAGCAGTGGAAAACACAGTTCCCAAACATCCTTTTTCTATTTCTCCGGACATGGACTGTGGAACTCATGGCGCGGGAAAGAGGTCGTAGAAAATGGAGATGTGGCAGGGTGTGGCTGTGACTGAGTTATGTGCCCTCTTCTCACAGTCTGATCATTTCCAGAACACTAGACATGCTAAGTAGCCACACTGCTTTAAGTAGGTTCAAGGCACCGAAGGTACATGCGTTCACTTGACCACAGCTGAGAAGACTCAAGGGCCTGAAGCAGGCCAAGCAGCTAGGAAGTGATGGAACCTGACATACCTTCCTATGTATGGCCTCCCTGTGTGCATTACCTTGTCAAAAGTTTCTGAAGTTGTGAAGGAGGTTCACTTCCTGCTCTTGCAGAGAACCCAAGTTCATATACCAAAGCCCCCATCAGGTAGCCCTCAGCTACAGATGACTCCAGCTCCAAGGGATACAATGCCCTCTTCTGGCCTCCACATGCACCTGCACACGTGTGCACGTACACAAATAAAAAAATTTAAATCTTTGAAAAAGAAAATCTTTAATCCCAGCACTGAGGAGGCAGAGACAGGTGGATCTCTGTGAGTTCGAGACCAGCCTAGTCTACAAGAACTAGTTCCAGGAGAGGCTCCAAAAGCTACAGAGAAACCCTGTATTGAAAATCAACAACAACAACAAAAGAAATAAAAAGGATTATATGAATGTTTTAATAAACACCAAGAGGCTGAGCTCTCACACTAAGGCTACCCGCCCAGAGCAGTGAGCCTCAAGGTCCTCAGTTAAGAGAGCCCTGCACCCTCAGCCTGGGCTCA
>NW_026068049.1:2112403-2128536 GCF_014885135.2 Alexandromys fortis | reverse complement strand
CTCCTGAGTGCTGGGATTAAAGGCGTGCGCCACCACCGCCCGGCTACTTATTGAGTTCTAGGTCATCCAGAGCTACGTAATGAGACCCTGTTCCCCTACCCCGCCCCCTACAAAAGAAATGTACAGGCCTTAAAATGCACCTGTCTGTGAATGCTGGCTCCATCACAGTAGAAAGATGTTGAGCAAGTAAACCCTGTGCTTTGATGTGTTATAAAGTAGTGAATGACAATATCTATCTGGTGTGATCATTGGAATCATTTCTTGAGACAAAGTATACTGACTGCTTCTTTATCTTGGGTGTGTTCAATGTGGCATGGTACTTAGACCCACACACATTTCATTGAAGTAGACTACATCCCTACGGAATCTTGCTTTCCAGGAAGCCCAGAAAGCTACATGATTCACAAGGTCCCTCCCCAAGGTTGCGCAGCTAGGATTTAGCTGACTGTCCTACTGCTTGGGGGAGATGGCTTTTATGAGTCACCAGGCACGCACATGTAAGTGACCTTGGTGAACTCGGTTCTTTGGCCTGTTGGCGTCCTCTCTGGGGGTGGATAGACTTTGTTCACATGCTGTATACATTATGTTCACATATTGTATACATTAGTATACAATAACTAGAAACACAAGTCACTTCTCAGGGAAGCCAGAGGTGAGCGTCACCTCACTGTAGCTGCCATCCACATCATATGTCTTTATTCCCATCATTTTCCCCTGTGGTATCTAACCATTTCCCTACAGGCAACCCTACTCAAACATTATTGTGTTACAATATTTTGCATTGTCATTTCCTTCTGATTATTGTCTCAGGTGCGGCAGAGAGCCAAAGAATGCTCCCGGGCTCTCAGTACAATTCTTGACCTTGCATATGGAAACCCCAAAGAGAACGTCCTGGATTCAGGTTTTGATTTGAAACATCTGAAGGTGGGCATGTGGTAGAGCTCTTTCTTCCTTGGTCTGTGATTTCTTATTATTGTTTGTTGGCTGGTTTTCTGCTGCATCGCAAGGTATGTGATCAGAACCTTTGTGATGGTTGGCTAGGATGGTCAGTGTGACAGGATCTAGAATCGCCGGGCAGGAGAGACTCAATGAGGGCTGATCTACATTGGATTGGCCTGTGGGTATGTTTGTGGGGGACTGTTTTAATTAATGGATGTGGGAAGTCCACTGGGGGCAGCACTAATCCCTAGGCAGGGGCTCCCCAACTGTGGAAGAGAGGAGAAATCCACCTAAGCCCAGCAAACGAGGAAGCTAACAAGCAGGTAAGCCATGCATACATCCATTTCTCTCTGTGCTTGATTATTGATATAATATGACTGACTAGCTGTTTGAAATTTCTGCCATCTTGACTTCTATGCCATCATAAACTATAAACATGGAACTGTGAGGTAGAATAAATCCTTTCTCATCAAAGCTGCCCTTTTCCCCCAGGGTATTTTATCACATCAATAAAAATAAAACTTGGCCAGAACATGCCTGCATGCATGTGTGCATGTGTGTGTGCATGTACACATACCCCCACACCCCCACACAACACCCCCCCACACACACACACACAACACAGGTGCCAGTGAAACCTGTGCCAGGTTGAATTATGAATAAAACTGCCTCTTTGAACTGGCAGCTCATATGGTTCAGCTCCAGACTTTCACGGGAGGTAATTTGTTGGATAGGAATGGCTTCATATTAGCTCGATCTTGAAGACTTAGCCAAATGTCTTGAATGATATTTCTTTGGGTGGTACAAGTGGGAATGGCGTGAGCTGCAGGTTGGAGGACGGGGTGTAGAAGGAACCAGAAGTTGTTTAGTTTGAGGATAAGATACTGATCTCTTCCCCAGATGCAACCAAGAGCCACCTTCTTCTGTCTTCGTGCCGCCTTACACAATCCCTTGGCCTGACACAAACACCTTTTTTTTTTTTCTAACTCCTGTCTAATCTTCAACACTCAAGTCAGGCATCACCTCCTCTGAGAAGCTCCTGGGGACTCCAGGACCTTTGCAGAGCCTGGGTTGGCTCTCACACTACTATATGTGCACCTGGGCCTCAGGGCATCAAATGCCTGGCTGCATTTCATTGTGTTGAATGTCTCTATCAGGTTTTTCCATGGTAAACTGTGAGCTCACTGAAAATGAGACTACAATGTCTGGCAGGGGGGGGGGACATTCAGTAAATACAGAGATTGAATAAACTGAGAACATGGGATGAGGTAAGACAGAAATCAGAGAGGCTCAATTTCAGTGTAGATGATTAAAAAACAGTAAGTTTACCTCTGAATCTCTCTCTCTCTCTCTCTCTCTCTCTCTCTCTCTCTCTCTCTCTCTCTCTNTCTCTCTCTGTCTCTCTTTCTCTCTCTCTCTCTCTCTGTCTCTCTCTTTCTGTGTGTGTAAAACATATGTGCCTATGTGTGTGTGTGCTCTATTATGTCATCAAGGTACTAAGAGACCTGAAGCGAGTAATGATTGTATGACAGACAGAACTGTCTAATGTAATCTTCTAACTCCAGGTGAGACGGTAACTCACCGTTCTGCTGTTTTCACCCAGGGTGCTATTGATGGGGATAAAATAGCAGTGATTGGACATTCCTTTGGAGGAGCGACAGTTATCCAAACCCTCAGTGAAGACCAGAGATTCAAGTAAGAGACAAAACAAGATAACTAAATGAGGGCAGGGTAATACACAGAAGAGGGAACTGTTTTTTTTTTTTTTTCTGAAATTCTACCGATTAGGGGATCTTTGGGGTTTGTACATCTTATTATTTTTCTCTATTTGTTTGTTTCATCTTACATGTATGGATGCTTTGCCTGCCTGTATGTATGCTGTGTGCTGTGTGCATGCTTTGTGTTGAAAGAGGTCAGAAGAGGGCATCAGATGCCCTGGAACTGTAATTACCCATAGCTGTGAGCTGCCATGTGGGTGCTGGGAACTGAACCTATGTCCTTGGCCAGAGAAACAGTTGCTCTCAACACTGAGCTATCTGTCTCTCCAGCTGAAGCTTTACCGTTGCTCTTTGCTTCATCGAGTTTGTACATTTTCCTAGGAAGAAAGCATTTCTTCGTCCCTTTACCAACACCTTTCCCTTGCCGTTGGAGTAGAGCAGCAATGCGCACGGATGCACTGCCATCTCTCTAGTAGGATGTGCAGCCCTTTGGGCGGATGCCTGGCTTAACACGGCTCTATGCTTGCTTGTTGAAAGCCTCCACATTGATCTCCAAAGTGCCTGCAGCCGTTCACACCCCTCCCAACAGTGAACAAGGCTGCCTCTTTCCCCGTGCCCTTGCTGGCATTTGTTGATTCTCACTGAGATGAGATTGTCTCTCGAAATAGTTTTAATCTGCACCTCCGTATTGGCTAAAGATGTTGCACTTTTCAAAATACGTATTTACCATTTTTTTTTCCTTTCAAAGAACTCTCGACTTGGTGCACTTTGGCCCAATCTCCTCCTGTTGTTGTTTGGTTATTCTGAGTTCTTTGTGTATTCTTTATGTATTCATGTCTGCCTCATATGTGGATCTTAGCTTCGTTGGGATGAATGTGTGTAGAGACCAGGAAACTAGAAAGGGTCTCAGGAGCAGTGCAAACAGAGGCTGTGAGGGAGAGTGGGGAGCGTAACAGAACACACGCGACATGGAGGGTTCAAGTGGGGATGTGTGAACGCAGACCGAGTGGGCGGAGGGAGGGGCAGCCCAGACTAAGTAAGCAGAGCATGCCTTGAAGAAAGCGGCCACTTGCAAGCTGATTTTAAAATCAGTTTCCCCATCCTTACCCATCCCCCATTGTCCTCATTTCTCTGTAAAGGGCTTCACATGTTCTCTTGGAAATTTATCTTTATGTTTTTACTGTGACGTGCTTGTGATAGTATTACCACCATTTTACCTAAGACTCTGGGTTTTGAATTTTATCGTGAGCTTTTCTTTTCTTTTGTTTTTAAAATGAGGCTGGATCTAAAATCATAGTTACTGGGACCAAAGTCAGACAAGAGCTCAGTTTTCTAACTTATAGAAACATTTTCTTTCTTCAACGACTCATCCTAGACTCACAAAGACCTAATTGTCTAGGGAGTGGTCTGGACCATTTGAGATGTTTCCCCTCAATGGAAGGGCGTGTTCTGCTGTCATCTGCTTGGCTTACGGGTGGATTTCCAAAAAGGCCAGGGAGCAGGATCAAACTGAGTGGGAAGAAGAAAGCTTGATTTTAAATGTTGTACATTTTATTTTCACAATTTTCAATTATGTGTGTGTGCATCTTTGTGTGTCTGTGTATGTGTGTGCATGTAAATGCAAGTGCACAAGGAGGCTAGAGGTGTCAGATTTCCTAGAGCTAGATTTCCAGGTAGTTGTGAGTCACCTAGTGTGGACCTCTGCAAGAGCAGTAAAGACTCTTAATCTTTGAGCCATCTCTCCAATCCCCAAAGTTATATTTTCTCAAGGGTTACTTCATGTGTTTCACCCTCTAAACACAGTCCTCTGTGACTGGGTATCTTGTTACTCTGAAATAGTGTAACAGACACACTGTGGAACACCTAAGACTTTGGAAATGGGCTGGAGAGATTAATCAGCAGGTGAGAGCATGCACTTCTAATCAGTTCCCAGCACCATATCAGGCAATGCATAGCCACCTCAACTCCGGCTCTAAGAGATCTGGCGCCATCTGCTGGCTTTTGTGAAAATCTGCATATACCGCCCCCTCATGTACACACAGATAGATACACACACATAGATAAACATTTGTATACACAGAGAGATACACACACAGACACACACACAGATAGACATTAGCGTGTGCGTGCGTGCGCGCACACACACACACACACACACCAAAAACAGACAAGCAAACAAAAAAAACTTAAGAAAAACAGAAGAAAACAGACAAATGGCTATTTTTCAGTTTTGAAGTAACTGCAACTGATTTACAGGTATTTTGGAAACTTTGTGACAAAAATGAATATTGAAAACTTTAAGAAAATGGCCGAGAGCCGTGTAGTAAGTTGCTGTGGCAGGAAGGTCTCTCTCTGCTAGCAATGCCAGGTCAGCAGTGTTCCAAAGCTCACCGTAGCTCCCTCCCGAGAGCCAGGTAGTAGGTTGCTGGGGTAAGATGGTCTCTGCTGGCCAGCCTCCATTCTCCATCACTATGTGTCTGCAGATGCGGCATCGCTCTCGATCCGTGGATGCATCCGGTGAGTGAGGAGCTGCGTTCCAAAATCCCTCAGCCCCTCTTCTTCATCAACTCTGCACAATTCCAGTCTTCTAAATCCATCGAGAAAATGAAAAAGTTCTACGAACCTGGCAAGGAAAGAAAAATGATTATAATCAGGTAAGTGCTCACTTGCTAGATGCTAGACTTGAAAGTCGGTAGAGTGGCTATCATCATTGGGGAGTCTTTGCAAAATGATTGTGCTGGTGTATAGATTTTAATATAGAGAATATACTCTGTCACCTCCAGTACTCTTAGACTTTCTTTCTTTTTTTCGCCAGGACAGGGTTTCTCTGTGTAGCCCTGTCTATCCTGGAATTCACTTTGTAGACCAGGTTGGCCTCGAACGCAGAGATCTGCCTGCCTCTGACTTGTGGGTGCTGGGATTTAAGGTGTTCACTAGCACAGCTGACTTGCTCTTTCTTTTTTGATGTGATGAATGTGTTTTGCCTGCCTGCCTGCCTGTGCACCAAGTGTGTGCAGTGTCTGCAGATCCCCCAGAACTGGAGGTGCACACAGTTGTGAGCTTTGGTACTGAGAGACAAACCCTGGGCATCTATCTGCAAGAGTAGCCAGTGCTCTTAACCATGGAGCCGTCTCTCCAGCCTTAAATGAAAATGTTTTTTAGTTTTTATATTGGCAGTTTAGTCTATATATTAGATACTGACTACGTTCATCTGAACACTTGAACATACCAATATACACGGGGGAGAAGGAGTGAGGAACAGCAATTCATCCTTAGGCCATGTAAGGAAGTCTTTGAAGAAAAAGTGAGAGCATCTATTGTGTTTATCTGTTGGAAGAACACATGAGTTTATAAACTTTGCCAAGCTCTAAAAGGATGCCCTTGAGTGATAGCCATATGCTTATATCCTGATGTGGTTTTAAACTCACAAAAATATTATTCAAATGGGGCTAGAGAGATGCCCAGCAGTTAAGAGTGGTTGCTGCTCTTGCAGAGGACTGAATTTTGGATCCTAGCTCTCATGTCAGGTCTCTCACAAATAAAAGCCTGCATCTCCAGCTCTGAGGGATTCTATAAGGTTTTCTAATCTCTGTCAGCAAGTGCACAAAACACACACACATACACACACACAGAGAGAAATAAAAATAAATATTTTTAAAAAGACTTTCAAGCAGAAATATAGCTCCTCTTTCTATTCTCTGAACCCTGGTTAACCTAGGAGGGGGGAAAGTCAGGAAGGATGCTCCTAGAATAGTTCCACCTGCCTATAATTTGGCTTTCCAGCTTCCATTTCCATGGCTCTAGTGACCTATGGCCAGCTGTGGTCAGGGAATATTAACTGGGAAAATTCTCGAAGTAACAATCACCTTTTCAAAGTGTGAGCAGCTCTCTATAACAGAGTGAAATCTTATATCATCCCGGCTTGATGGGAACCATGCCTTCGTCCAGTGCATGCGTATTCTATGTGCAAACCTCTTGATGGTCACCTCTTGTCACCCAGCCATCAGACCAGCTATCATGGGGCTAAGTATTCAAGATAAATACAGTTCAGTAAACTGGCGAGGAAGGGAAAGAGAAAGGCAATTACTTTTCCATTTCCCCCTTTCTCTCTCTCTCTCTCTCTTTTTTTTTTTTTTTTAAAAACTTATTGTTTTGGTTACTTTTCCTGTTTTTGTGTTAAAGACAACAGCAACAACACAATTCTCTGTGGGCTGGAGAGAAGGCTCAGCAGTTAAGAGCATCCACTGCTCTGCTGGGGCATCTGGTGATCTTCCCAGCACCCACATGGCAGCTCCCAACCATCTGCAGCTCCAGTGGAGATTGGATAGCTCATTCTGGCTTCCATGGGTACTTACTGTACATGTGGTGCTCAGACACATTCAAGCAAACACTCATACTCAAAAGATGAAAATGAATAAATTATCAAAACAGCCAAAAAAGAGCACTCACTACTAAAAGGGAAATGAAAGAGAAAAATACTCTGAGAAGAGTTAGCTCACAGTTCAAGGTGACAGTCTGTCAGTGTCACAGAGCATCAGAGAATTCCCGACAGGCATGCTTGGGGTCTGTCTGTCGGGGATCCCACAGTATATACATGGGGTCTGTCTATCAGTGATCCCACAGTATATACATGGGGTCTGTCTCTCTGTGATTCCACAGTGTATACATGGGGTCTGTCTGTTGGTGATTCCACATATATACATGGAGTCTATCTGCTGGGGATTCCTCAGTGTATACATGGGGTCTGTCTCTGGGTGATTCCACATCATATAATGGTGACAACTGAGATTTGTTTTTGTTTCTAGACAGGCTCTTACTCTGTCTTATCTTAGCCCTGGCTGGCCTCGACTCATAGAGATCTGCCTGCCTCTGCCTCTTGAGTCCTGGGATCAAACACACCACCACTCCCAGACCCACATATATTATTTTTGTTATAATGCATTAGTCTTCCTGTATTTTTCAAGATGTTGTTCCAGTACTTGGGAGACTGAGGTAGGAGGACTGTGAGTTCTAGTCTACTCTGGGTTATAAAGACATTATCTCAAAGAAAGGTTTAATTATTCTAATTCATAAATTAAACTTTTCATAGATGGACAGGACTGGAAAATAGAGAAACAAACAAACAAAACCCAGGGATGGCTCTATCTTTGCTTTCACTTGCTCCTGCCCCTCCCGCATTAGGAAAACAGGAGGGCATTATCCCTATCCCCCCACTTGGTTAACGAATGGGCGGAGTCATTTCCAGCTGAAACCGGTTGTTGGGAGTAGTGACCCCACAGTGGGTCCTGTAGAACCGAGAGTTTAGACAGACGGTGAGGCACAGGCAGTTTAAAACTTTGTGTTAATGCATTTGTATGTTTCTCTAATTCTTTCTTTCTTTCTTTCTTTCTTTCTTTCTTTCTTTCTTTCTTTCTTTCTTTCTTTCTCTCTCTCTCTCTCTCTCTCTCTCTCTCTCTCTCTCTCTCTCTCTCTCTCTCTCTCTCTCTTCTTAAAGATTTCTGTCTCTTCCCCACCGCCGCCTCCCATTTCCCTCCCCCTCCCCCAATCAAGTCCCCCTCCCTCGTCAGCCCAAAGAGCCAACCGGAAGTCTTACAGAGTACTCAACCCTCGGGCGCCGCCTCCATCTGCAGAGGTGGAAGGAACACTTGTGCCCAGCTCCCTGTATCCATCTTACACAGGCTGGGGTCCCTATCCCACGCTGTCTTGCAATGGGAGGGTCTTCACCTGTGCCTGCTGGGATTTCTTCCTACCTCCTCTCTGGACTCACCTCCTAACCTTTATCTTCCTTTCTCTGTGCGAGCCCTGGACTGGAGATGGCTCAGTAATGGAGATCACTTGCTGCTGCCGGGCACCAGACCTTGGTTCCCGGCACCCAAGTCAAGTGGCTCATGACACCTCTTGTAACTAGATGGGATTGGAGAGTGAAGAGCTGCTCTCGGAACAGGCTCTCAAGGAATGCGGATAGTAGACGGGAGGAGAGTGGCGAGCCAGGGTGTCGGGTCGCAAGGGAAGGCACAAGTGTGGAGGAAACACGAAAGTACCACAGACACAAGAAATATCTGAGGTTTCAGAGTAGAAAATGAAGACACAAACCCTCGGAATGACTGACCTGGCTGCCTCAATCTGCGGCTGGTAAATTAGAGAGCCGTCGTGTAAGTGGTGTAAGCTGCTTACAATGAAATACAGGGACTGTTCTAAAATCTCTAATCCTCGCTGCTCTGACTGGCATTAAATCATACTATGCTAAGGGAAGGGGTAGGTGGTAGGCTCTGTATGAGTTGACGACTCTTTGAACACATACTACGTTCCATCTTCTCGGAAGTTTTTCTGGTCAACGGAAGACTAATTTATTTTTTTCTAAAATTAAGACGCAGGTTGCGCCAGTTAGTTTTTGCCAATTTTATACAAACCGGAATCATTTGGGAAGAGGGAGCCTCAACTGAGATATTACCTCCATCAGCCTGGTCTGTGGACTTGTCTTTGGGGGCATTTTCTTATGACTGGTGTGCGAGGGCACAGCCCACCTAGGAGCGTGCCACACCTGACTGGGTCCAGGGTTCTATAAAAAAGCAGGCTGAGCAAGCTATGGGGAACAAGCCAGTAGGCAGCATCCCTTCACAGTCTCTTTCATTTCCTGCCTCTGGGTTCCTGCCTTGTTCTGCCTTGACTTCCCTCAATGAAGGACTGTATATAATCTGGAAGTGAGCTAAACCCTTTTCTCCCCAAGTTGCTTTTGGTTATGGTGTCTATCAGAGCAAGAAATATAAACTAGGGCACAATTTTTCCCTCTATCAGGAAGAGGAATTGTATTTCAGGATCTTTAAATGAACATCTTTTGACCCTCATGTATATCAAAAATGACCAGATTCCACATTCTGTTCCTTTGTTTTGCAGAGAATTGTCTAGCTGGGCCAGAATCACTTTTGTACAGATTTTTTTTTCTTCAAGTAACGGGGATTATCGATATCTTTCTCTTTTAGGGGTTCAGTGCACCAGAATTTTCCCGACTTTACTTTTGTAATTGGCAAAATAATTGGGAAAAAGCTGTCATTAAAAGGAGAAATAGACTCTCTTGTGGCCATGGACCTCACCGAAAAAGCCTCGTTAGCTTTCCTACAGAAGCATTTAGGTAAGAGATGGCCTTCCTCTGTGACTCAAGTCGCTTGGTTCTCAGGGCAAAACAATTTTATATTCCTTGTCTTAGTCTTATTATAGCTTTTCCTTTTGGTCTTTTAGTAGACAAAGCAGTAAATTAATTTAAAAAGGAACACTTCAAAAAGTGAATTATGGTGCCTTGCATCCTTTAATATGTGTATATTATCTTTAGTGTATATACGCATTAATATATGTATCTATATCTATATAGATATAGGTATATATTCTTGTTGAACCTAACGTTCCTTCTGTGGAACGTGGGGTGAATTTTCATGTCAGGGACACTGAGAGCCACTTGCTTTTCTCTCAGCCTCTCTGGAGATTCTGCACATGCTAATGCAACCTGGTGACCTCAGACAGAACTCCTGGCTACCCAGTGTTCTGTTCTCACTGTAATGGTTCCGTAACTGGTGGTTTGATGGTGCCACCTAGCGGCACCCAACTGTCTAAGAGTCTTGACAGTGTGTTTATATATATATAGGACTTCATAAAGACTTCAATCAGTGGGACCCTCTGGTGGAAGGACATGACAAGAATCTGATCCCTGGGCCACCCTCGAGTGTCGTCGCCCAGTCCCTGGCTCTGCAACACTCTCCAGAAACACACGCCCAGAATTAGAAGAGCTGCCTGCACAATCTACTTGTGAAATTGAGAGTGTCAATAAGAGAGAGAACGAGAGAGAGAGAGAATGGAAGAGATAGAGAGACCTTAATGTATTTATCCAAATAACCATTTTTTTAATGTACGCTGTCCTGTAGAATGATGGATGCCTAGACTGAGATTTTTCGCATGTAAATGTAAAGAATACAATGAAGAGCATATGAAAACCATTACCAGTCTAAATCTTAATTTTCCACATCTGGCGGTCTTTGTGTCAAATGAGAATCTGCTTTCCTAGTATAGCTACAGAAAGGTCTATTGATGGGACAGTGGCTGTGAAAATCAAGATTCCCAAACTTACAATAAAAACAGATCATCCTGCCTTTGGTTTTCTGTTCTGAGCAGCAGCAGAGTTGAGTTTGAGCCACGTAGGGTCTGCATGGAATCTGGTAGCGTTTCTCTGACTTTTGGCTGAGGTAAGAAACCTCAGCTAAAGCCATTGTCCTGATGCAGGCTTGGTGGTGATGTCCAGTTTCAGCTGCTGGTGAGATGTGACATGGGTGGGGGTTTTAGAATATCTGGGGGCAGGGGCAAGAGAGTCAAGACAGTTGGCATTTTAGGTTTTCAGTACGTTAGTCTCTGTTTACTAAATGGAGATGCTGTGGTATTAGGCTGTGTGAGGCAGGCCAGGAGTCCCGTCCCCCCTTCACCCCCAGAGTAGCTGTTTACCCAAAGACTGGGGAAGGGCACAGAGGAAATGTTCAAACTTCTCAGCTAACCTGGGATGTTTTAATTTCTATGACATAATGTGGTATGATTAACAGCTAAGCAGAAGTTATGTGTACTATGCGTGTACATGCAGGGTGCTGCATGTATGGTGTTCGCATGTGCACTGCCCGCGGGTGCACATGTCATTACACACGTGTGGAGGTCAGAAGATATCTCCTCACCAGTAGCCATTAATGTAAAGGCTTTAGATAGATAAAATTCCTGAACACATAACTGAAGGCTTTTGTAATCTGGCCATAATGTGTCTTCTCGCCCTCTTGATAATTTATACTATTTCTTTATGTCAGCCAAACTATCTATTGCATTTATCTTAAGAACCAACCCATGGTTTTTAATTTGTAATAACTCTCTCCTCTGTGTGCGCGCACGTGCGCACATGCATGCCTATGTGTGTGCTTGCGTGCATGCATGCCTGTGTGTGCGCGCCTGCGCGCGCGCGCACGCACACACACACACACACACACACACACACGCCTGTCACTTGTGCAGGTGCTGCTTGAACCCAGAAGAGGACACTGCCTTTCCTGGAACTGAAGTTACAGTTAGAAGCCGCCTCACATTGATGCTGAGAACCGACCTCTAGTCCTCTGTAAGAACAGTCTGCGTTCTTGCATCTTACCTGCTGAGCCATCTCTCTGTCTGCCTCTTCCTCATTCTGTAAGGCAACTCCCTCTCCACTCGCACTTACTGAAATAATACCCATGTGCTGTCGAGGACGATGCTTTTGCGTTTTCAAGGCAGGGTCTCACTGTGTAGCCCTGGCTAGCCTGGAACTCACCCTGTGGACTGGGCTTGCTTTGAACTCAGGTCTGCCTGCCTTTGCTTCCGGAGTGCTGAGTGTAAAGACCTATGTCACCATGCCCTGTTTTCAAGGTGCTTAATTCTCACTGTTCCCGTGGGACAGCAGGGGCCAGTATTTTTAGACATACACTCTCTGTTGGCATTGGGTGTACCTTTTTATTTTAGATATGGCTAAGTGCTGTGGCTGAAAGGAATTTTTATTCAAGAATCTTTTTAAAAAAAAAACAGTTTGTGGTTTGTGCAGATTCTCAAAAGAGAAAAATGATTGGAAAGCATCCCACGAGCTGCAGTTTAGAACATGAACTAGCACACGGGCATTTCCCAGAGGAATGAATAGGTGCTTTACACAACTCAAGAGCCATTCATGTTGTGTGTAATATTTTTTGTATCTAATCTTTAAGGAAAAAATTATAAAAGATTTACTTTTGTGTACATGAGTGCTTGTGCATGCAGTGCCCATAGAGGCCAGAAGAGGGCACTGGATCCCCTAGACTGGAGTTAACAGGCTTTTGGGCAGCAGTGTGGATACTGGGAACCAACCAAGTCCCCTTTGGAGGAGCAGCCAGTTCTCTTAACTAACTGAGCCATCTCCCCAGATCCTTCTGCGCAATTTTAACCCTTCCAGATGGTTTTACAGCTACGGCATGGGTAAAGAGCAAAGTTTAAGGGCAGTACATGGCCCACTCACTCACATATCAAGTGTTTGGGCAAAGTGTGGCTTTGGACGCTTTCTGTAGCACAGCCCCGTGGACGCCAGTTTTCAAAGTATGAGCCTGGAAATGAGATGGATCCGGTTATAGCCAAGCCCTTCACATTTTTCAACTGGCCACGGGCAAATAATTTCTAAAAAGCTCCAGTTGTTTTCCTCTGTGAAACCTGCACAGTCTGCACCCCGGAATTCATCGTGAAAATGGGGAATTGCCTTTAGGGAACCAGCTGAGAGGCCAGGGAGAGGTTTCAGCTAGGAAAGGGGCTGCCCTCACTCTTGATGGCCTGAGTTCCAGCCCCTGGATCCTGGTCTGCACATGGGTGCCCGTGCAGGTAAGCGTCTACACACACATGTCTTAAAAGAAATGGAATCTTAAAAGCACCAGCTGCGTGACTCACAGGTAAAATTTTTTTCTTTTCTTTTCTTTTCTCTCTCTCTTTCTTTCTTCTCTCTCTCTCTCTCTCTCTCTCTCTCTCTCTCTCTCTCTCTCTCTCTCTCTCTTTCCTGACAGGGTCTCTTTATGCATCCCTGGCTGCCTCTGCTCTTGAGTGCTGGGGTTAAAGGTGTGCACCACCAGATCGGAACTAAGTAACCAAGCTTATCCATGCCTCCATTACAGAGGAGAGACAGAAAATCAAAGGAGACGATCCCAGCTTTCAGGATAACCTTTATTCAAAGCTCGCTTTGCATTTGTGTACACAGTTGAAACAGAAAAGCAGCTACCTATTAAGGAGACCAATGGGGCAAAGTTTCAAAATCAAAACAGTGGTTCGGAAGATTTGGCTAACAGCCAGGCTGCTTGGTAGCATCCTGTCATTCTCATCATGAACCTAAAATTTTCTATTTTAATATAAACAATCTATTGAAAACATACCATTTTTATGAATATAGTAATGTGTTAGCAAATTGTTTGGCAAAATAAATTATCCTGGCTGAGAAGAAAGACTACAGGCTGCAAGGCAAGCCCGGATGCCTCTAAAGAACAGTGAACCGGCTGCTTTGCCAACCCGACACCTGTAGTTTCCATCACAGATCAGTTTTCCCTTAAGGACAGCTTTCAGGGGTCACACGCTTTACGTTTGGTCTGGGTACCGTGTGGCTTGTGAAAGGCAGGCTCTGACTGGCAGGTCTATATATTCAGAGTTGTATCGGCATTACCTCCACACTCCTCTGAAACAGAAGAAAGGTCTGAGTCAAGAAAGCATCCAGACAACAGGGCAGGAAGGAAGAAGGATGGCCTAAGTGATACCCAGAATCATTATAAAGAACTAAGGTGTTTTCTTTCGAATACTCCGGCCCTCTGTGCCTAGTCCGAACACTTAAGACATGATGAAATTAGCTCATTTCCTCTCTTTCTAGAATGAGGAGGGCATACAAGGTGACCAATCAGTTTGTGGATTAGCCTGGCTCTCCCACATCCCACTACGGTCACAAGGGGCCCATTTCCTTCTGAATGTGCTGTGATTCTAAGAACAAGCATGCTGGCCTGGTCTGTTTTTACTTTATCTAGTGTGTGTGTGTGTGTGTGTGTGTGTGTGTGTGTGTGTGTGCATGTCATGCATGTATGGGAATGTGTGGAAGCAGAGACAACTTGGCAGGAGTCAGTTCTTCCTTGCACCATGTACTCGTTAGGCGGGTTTTTTTTTTTTTTTTGAAGTTGACACAAGTTAGGGTCAACAAGAAAAAAGGAACTTAATTGAGAAAATCTCTCTGGTAGACTGGTCTTTAGGCAAGTCTGTGGGACTTTTCCACGTGGGAGAACCTACTGCCGACTGTGGGTGGTGCCAGCCCTGGGTAGGTGGTCCTGGGAGGCCTAAGAAAAGTAGCTGAGAGCAAGCCAGCAAGCAGCATCCCTCCATGGTTTCTGTGTCCGCTCCTGCCCGAGTTCTTGCCCTGAATTTCCTCAGTGATTGACTGTGACTGCACTGTCCCGGATAAACACCCTCCTCCAAGTTGCTTTTGGTCATCAGCGCAATGGAAAGCAAACTGGAACACATCACGTGGGATCCAGGGACAGAACGCAGGTCAGCAGGGCTTGGCACTGGGCCGCTATACCCACTGAGCCACATGGCCACCCACCCAGGTACTGTTTGTTTAAAAGGAATGTGAAGTTCTGGGAGTAGTCAACAAACTGAATCTTGTCATGGAGGTAAGCTAATGTCCAGAAAGAAATCCCAAAGATTGACAGATTGATAAATTTAATACTTAAGTAACTCTGAGCAAGCGCCTAATTTTTAGGTTCTATGTATTGTTTCGCGGGATGGGGAGACATCTTAACAAGTCTTCTCATTAACCCCATCAACTGCAGTTAAACATTTTATCACCCCACCCCCAACCCCGCCGCCACCGGGTTCCGCTGACACCCACAGACGCTGAGAGATTAAAGCTAATGCTGTCTGCAAGTCTTGGGCATTCTGGCTGACAAAGGGGTGGTGGCTTTAGACAGACAGGTTACCTTTGACAGCGGTGTCAACCGACGACACGAAGGAAAGCTCCTTCTCCACTGTTTGGAATGCGGCCTAGCAAATGGAACCTCTGAGTTATTATCATTATTAAAGTTGTAAGCACGCACACAGAGTAGTTTAGAGTCAGAACCTCACCACGGATGACGAGAAATGGTCAGAAATTCCTGATGAGTGGTCTTGGTTTGGTTTCAGAACCAGGCATCAGGATCATAAACACGACTCTGTTTGCCAAGCTCTTCCTCCCAGTCCCATCTCTGTGGGAACATTCCACACAGGCAGGAAAGTTTTTTTCTTGGATGTATGCTCTCCCAACCCTGGGGGCTTTGTCTGATGAAGGAAGGAGAGGTGTTTGTGTGAATGGGTGTGCTTAGTGTACACCTATAGTCCCAGTACTTGTGGGGAAGGAGACAGAAGGGTCAGAGGTTCAAGGTCATCCTCCACATAGGGAGCTCAAGGCCGCCTGGGAAGATGCAGTATACTTGGCCCTAAAGGGAACATTCACACTGTACCTGCTGCACTCCAAACTCAGATCATTGCAGAAGGGAGCAGTAAGAGTCAGAGGCAGTACTTGATCACATGTGTGTTCTCAACACAGCAGGACAGCTGCACACACAGAATCTTAAGACAGCGCGCACAAGTCCTGTGCAAACCCAAGTTTGACCAAGCCCAGCACAGAGATGGGTGTTGAGCCTTAAATCCCACCCCTCGCCATGGGGACATTGGCAACTGGGAGAAGAGGGGGCAGTTTTCTCTGGAGCCAAGCATCTGCTAAGTCAACTCTGCCCCAGTGCAAAACTGTACACTCAAAGCCTGGGCAGCACAAATTCATCTCAAAGGGTAGAAAACAAAAAGGATTCGAGGTTGGGGGGACGGGAGTGAATCTGGAAAGAGCTGGGGAAGGGGGGGTTCAAGGTTGTGTGGGTAGGAGAGGGAAGGGGACCTGGAAAAAGCTGGGAA
>NW_026068049.1:2080602-2110853 GCF_014885135.2 Alexandromys fortis | reverse complement strand
CCCCCCCCTTCACTTTTCCTCCTCCATAACCCCCTGAATAAACTTCAACCTCACCCTGCATGTCCTGTCGATCCATGTTTCTGTCTTCTGCCCGCCCGCCATGTGTCTCCCTGCCTGGGACCAGCCATTGCTCAGGGACCAGCAGCCGTCTCTGCCTGGGGCCCACTGCCTGCTGCCACATGGCCCGCTACCACCATTTTGGACCTACAGCATTTCTGCCGCCTAGGGGATCTTGTAGCATTTTTTTTAAAAAAGAACAACAATCCCCACCTGTATTACCTTTGTATTGAGAGTCGGCCTGTGTACGATTATGTCACTATGATTGATTTAATAAAAAGCTGAATGGCCAATAGCTAGCTAGGATTTCCCGGCATAGACGATTCTGGGAAGAAGGATGGAGTCATGAGAAGACACAGAGGAACCATACCATACATGATGAGTTAACAAGCCAGGAACTAGTTAGAAACAAGCCTAAGCTATTGGCTGTCTCATTAAGTCTCTGTGTAGTGATTGGGAGCTGGCTAGTGGGACAGAGAAATACACTATGGACCTGAGTTCCATCAACAGCATTCATATAAAAAGCAGGGTATGGCAGAGCATGCTTGTAATTCCTTTGTAGACAGTGGCAGAGATAGGCAGCAACCTGAAGCTTGCTGTCCAGTCAACACAGCCAAACCGAAGAGCGAGCCCCAGTTCCCAGTGAGAGACCCTGTCTCGAAACCAAACTCATCAGGAGGGATGGCTCCTGGGGAACATGAGGTTGACCTCTGTCCTCCACATGCAAACACAGGTGTACACATGCATGTGTGCCCTCCACATCCAAAAGGTGATACAACACAGAGGAATTCTCAGGGGTGAGAAAGCACACTCTTTGTTAGCCCTAGCACCAACTATGAGCTACGGCTAAGTTTCAGAACAGCCCTGCACTGTGCTCAGCCACAGTAGCCTGGGAGGTTCTCATACCTGTCTACCACTGTGTAAGTTCCAGAATGACCCCCACAGTAGCTGAAGTACTGAACACACCTGAGCAACAAGGCAAAGGCCTTGAAAACTGAAGGGACATGGGAACCATGAGCCACAAACAGATGGCGATTACAGCAGGTTCCTTTGTCAACCAACTACTGAAACTACAAAACCCTCAGCCTTCTCCAGGGGATGTGTACAGAACCCGGGTCTTAATAGATTCGGAATGCTCAGTACATTACCTAGAATGACCCAGCTCACAAGGAAGTAGGGAAACTTGAACCATTTCTCCAGGGAAAAGCCAGTCGACAGAGGTGAAGTGATGACCAAGCATTGCAGAGAATTCAAATGCAGCGATCCAAACACACAAACTTCCCCACCCAGGGACACATCCTGAAGGCTGTGGAAATCGCCCACCATTATAGTCCTCACAGACTGTGATGCCCCAGGCTGCAGCATTTGCTGTGTGTGAAAGAAACTTGAAATTCAGTGTGAGCAGTAAATGGTGCTGGGAACTAAAGCTCCAGCCTGTTTGGCTTCTCAGACTGCAGAGGCTGCTACCTTTCCCTTTTCATATTTAAATTTTAAAATCAGTTCTTTTGTTTATGTGTATGGGTGTGTCTGTGTGAGTATGTGCAGGATGAAGCAGGTGTCCTTGGGGTCAGAAGAGGGCATCTGAGCCTCTGGAGCTGCCCAACCTGGGAGCTGGGAGCCCAACTCAGGTCCTCTGCAAAGCAGCAGGTGACCTTAGCTCTGAGCTACCTCCAGCAACTTCGTTTTAAATCTTGTCCCATTTTTTTTAACCAAAAAAATACACCATATGAGACATCAATACCATTTTCTTTCTTCTTCCTTCCTTCCTCTCTCTCTCTCTCTCTCTCTCTCTCTCTCTCTCTCTCTCTCCCCTCCTTCTGTTCCCCCCTCCCCCTCCCTACCTTTCTCCCTTTGTTTTTGTGAGACAGGGCTTCTCTGTGTAGTTCTCGCTATTCTAGAACTTACTCTGTAGACCAGGCTGGGCTCAAACTCAGAGATTCTCCTGCCTCTGCCTTCCCAAGTGCTGGGATTAAAGGCATGGACACCACCACCTGGCTCATTTTCTTTTTCATTCTTTAACCTCAAAGTGAAAATTCAAGGAGTAAACCCAGAAACATTTGGCACTGATGTTCTCAACTGTTGTTGATACAGTTTTTTTTTTTCTCCTTCATTTTTCCTAACACTGGGGCTTTGAAAAGTGCTTGTCCAACTGTCTTGAAAAATGAATAACAATGCTTGCATTAGTTAATGCTTACACAGTCATACTTCAGAGGGGTTATTATCTACCTTGGGGATACCATTCCAGACATTCTCAGGGCTTACTGTCTCCTCCTCGCCATTGGAAAGGTTCAAAACCTACAAGAGGAAAGAGACCACTTAGTAACAAAACCAGGCAAACTCCACAAACTGTAAGAGTGAAAACAATTTCATCAGCAGCAGTATGGCCCTGTTGGTAGGGGGCTTGCCTAGCATACAGAGCTCTAGGCTCAGCCCCCAGGGGTAGCGATGTATGCCTGTCATGCTCAAGAGGTAGAGACAGGGGGCTTAGATGTTCAAGGAAACCCCTTGCTACATATAGTTTCAGACCAGCCTGGGTTACATGAGACATTGCCTCAAAAGAAAAGAAAATGGTTATATGAAAATTTACCCTCTATTTTAAATGCACTAGTATAAACACATTGAATATGTATATTAAGAAATAAAAATAATTAAAATTTAGACCTCAAGTGTTCCAAATATAATGGAAAAAGATCTACAGTCAGGCAAAGACAATAGAATGCAGTACAGACAGTTCTGCCCCCCCCAGAGTCGGCTTCTGCATGCTCAAACACTCGGATATACAGCTTTTTGGGGGAAGTAGAGTTTGAAGCTATATGGAAATCTACACAGTAACGGCAGAGTGTTTCTCAGAAGAGGAAATGGGTAAAGGAAATATTTAAAGATAATTTGGAATTAATTCCGTGGTGAGCCAGACGTGGTGGTGCACACCTTTAATCCTAGCACTTTGGAGGCAGAGGCAGGCAAAGGCCCGAATTCGAGGCCAGCCAGGGCTATACAGAGAAATCCTGTCTCAAAAAACAAACAAGATAAACAAATCTACAGAAACAGCAGAGTGTTGCCTGCGTAATGTTTAAGGAAATTCATGTACATTCTACACAGTGGTTCTCCTATTTTAAGATTTGTTTATTTGTGTGTGTGTGTGTGTATGTCTTTATACGCACCACGCACAGGCAGGGCCAATTCATTAAGGTCTTGGATATGCAAGTGAAAAAAAGAATACAAGGCATTTTTCTTTTGGGACGTATGGCTAACATACAGCCAGAAGAGGGCGCCTGTTCCAGTGGCACTGGAGTTACAGGAGGTTGTGAGCTGCCTGACAGGAGTAGTGGGAAGCCAGCTAGGTTCCTCCACAAGCTCACAAATGCTCTTCGTCCCTAAGCCATCTCTCAGTCCTAATGGTGTAAAAAATGTATATCCTTGAATCCCCAGCTACAGAAATTCAGACTTGGTAAGTCAAGGCAAGGCCCAGGAATTTAAAGAAGAGGCCAGCAATTTTAGACTCTCTGGCTTTCCAGATTGCAGAAAACAAAACGAAATAATACCACAACAAACTCTAAATCCCTAAATGCCAGTGTTTCCATTCAAAAGTGAGGTAGATTTGATTCTCACAGACTTCATCGAGGTGCCAGGAGAAAGGAGCAGGGATAAACGAATAGCCCTGGGATCTTAGACAGTCTGGGGACATTAGTAAAGCTCTTACAGCACACACCCCTCGAAATAAAGTCCTTCACCTTCCCTTACCCTTGTTCCTTCTTCGGCTAGTTCCAGAATCTCACATTTAGACCACGTGTTCTTTAGGCTTGACCACACGACGCATTTCGATCCAACCGAGAAGCCTTTCAGAGTGTAGGTGTTCTCTAGCTGAACTGCTAAATTGAATACAGGAAGACTCAGTGTGCATAGCCTAGCACCTTAGCGTGAGACATGCAAGAGAAGCGCTTTCCTAGTCTAAGTTTACCGTCCGTGTTTAATCAGTTACATGCAAGGGTATGTTAGGAGATTTTCTAAGTATCTCTTTCAATTATATAATATGTAATATTATATATAATATATATAATACATGTATGTATGTATGTGTGCATGTGTATGTAGATGGGGCCCCAACTCTATATAATATTAACTATGTCCGCAAAACAAAACTAAAAACCATCATTAAATTTGACCTCTAACTACTTAAGATTACTACTGAAAGCGGGTAGTGTCCCCATCAGTGAAAGTGTCCCAGCTTCATGGCCTATACCTTACCATATCCACAACTATGAACACTAAAGTCTTGGTTATGCATGTGAAAAAAAAGAATACAAGGTATTTTTCTTCCCAGTCTGGGCTATATGGCTAACACAATGATCCCCCGTTCCACCCAACTTTCTGCAAATGCCATGATTTCACTTTTCTTTGTGGCTAAATAAGATTCTGTGGAGTGTGTTTACCACATCTGTGTTGTTGAATCATCTGCTGATGGGCATGCAGACGATTCATTCACAGCTCTTTGTGGGTCATGCAGCAATAACACGGATAAGCAAGTGTGCTGGCTGGTTTTATGTCAACACAAGCTAGAGTCATTTAGAGTAAGAGGGACTCTCAGTTGAGACAATGACTCCCTAAGATCTGCCTGTGGGCAGGCCTGTGCTGCAGTTTCATGACTGATGACGTCACAATGGGCCCATCCCATTGTTGGTGGTGACCGAGCCATATGGAGCAAGCCAGGGAACAGCACCCATCTGTGGCGTCTGTACCAGCTCCTGGCTGGAGATTCCGGCCATGACTTGCCTGGATGAGGGACTACAAGCTAGAAAACAAAGCAAACGCTTTCCTCCCCAAGTTGCTTTTGGTCAAGGTGTTTTATCATGAAACTCTAATCAAGGCAGCAAGACCACCTGGGAGGACTTAGGAGCCCTTTGGATACACACACAGGGATGGATGTATTTATTACAGTTCCATTTTTACCTTTTTGAGAAATCTCCTTACCAATTTTTACGGTGGCTATACCAGTTTCTACTCCCACTAGCGGCACATAAAGGCTCCTCATTCATCTCATCTGGGCCAACATTTGCTGTCATTCATGTCATGTCATGACAGCCCTGGCACGAGGAATTTCCAAGTACTTTTAATTTGCCTTTTTTCATGATGGTCAAGGACATTAAATGTGTTAAAATATTTCGCGTCTCTTCTTTTGAGAATTGTCTACTCAGTCAATTGGTCAAGTTATTGATCAAAAAATTTTGTGAGTTTTAAATTTTTAATATTTAAAGATCTTTGTATATTTCAAATGTTAGCCATCTGTATGAAATACAGCTGGCAAAGATTCTTACCCATTCTGAACATCTTTTTAAAAATTTGATTTTCAATTATATTTGAATCTGGGTGTGTGTACACATGTGGGTACCCAAAGGCCAGAAGAGGGATCTCTTGGACCTAGAGTTACAGGTGGTTATGAGCTCAAGTCTTCTGCAAAAGCACTGTGTACTACCGACTGATGAGCCAGCTCCCTACCCTGTATGGGCTTTCAGGGCTTAATGCACAGGCTTCAACCCTGGATGACAGTATAAGATGCCTCTAACTTGTAAACTCTTTGCGACAGGGACTAAGACATGGCCAGAGGAGACTGCACCATGGTGTCAACACTGAGGGTTTCTTGGTAGTAAGAATCTGTGGTTTTCATTCTCCTTAAACTGTTAGTTTCTCTATTTTTGTATCATGGTTCAAATTCAACAATATACATATAGATATTTGACAAGCGCAAGGCTGATCACTGGAAGTAAAGAGGGGAAACCATTTAATGTGACTTTCACTGTTTTGTTGTTATTTTCCTGGGACTAGAGAGATGGCCCAGCAGTGAACAATGTGTCCTGGCTTTCCAGAAGATTTCGCTTATTATTTAAACTAATAATAACTGTGGAAGTTTTGTTGTTTTCTTAAAATATTTTTAAGAAGCAAAGAAAACAGCAAATAAGACAGTTAATATTTATCCATTGCACTCTGAGATTTCTCCCGATGGTTGGCTTTTCTTGATTAAATTAAATCTAAGTTTTGTTTAAAGGTTTCTACATGAATGGCAGACTCAACAGATGATACAGTTAGGTCCAGGAAAAAAGCAACGGGCAAAGTGACTCCCACTGTGAATTTATTTAGAGGCATCCTTGACTAAAGGAAGGCCATGTTTTTAAAACTTAGCAAGACGTTTACTGTCTTGATTTTAACATCTAATTCCTTACAGTTCACTTGGGATTGTCCTTTTTTAGACACAGGTTTTAAAGTATTTATTTTGTGTGTAAGGGCCTCAGTGTGTGCATGCAGGAGCATGTGGAGGTCACAAAGCAGGGTCAGATCCCCTGGAACTAGAGATAAATATGGTATGAGCCACCAGGTGGATGCTGTGATCCAAACCTGGGGCCTCTGCAAAAGAAGTAAATATTCTTGACTGCCAAACTCCTAGCCTCTTAGTCATTTTAGTTTTAAACCTAGAATTCTGTCATTTCATTCAGCATTTGTCATTTCACACTGATTTTACAACTGTGTTTTCCATGCTTAAAAATGTCCTTCCTCCTGAGGCACAGTGGTACAGACATGTCATCCTGGCACCCAGAGGCTGAGCCAGAAGGCGCAGGAGTTCGCGGTTAGTCTGGTGTACAGACAGAGACTCTCTCTCTAAAATCCAGACAAGCAAAATGCAAATCTGAGTACGTTACTTGAATTTAACATTTCTTAAAAATTATAAGTAACTCATGTAATAGCTACCCTCCATGTTCTGAGAACAAACAAGAACCATGGAAAGACTCCAAGTTGAAAGAGATCAACACACCTGGTACAGCGCTCCCGCACTTACTCCCGTCTCTGGCGTCTCCCTCGGAGAACAGAGGGGCCAAGGCAGCCGTGTTATCTCTGTTTTCAAACTGTGGAGACTCCTCTTCGAATATGTTCATTTCCTCGTGTGTGGGGGAATCGCTGCTCTCCTCGTGGTGGTGGAGTGGCAGCATGCTCTGGCCGCCATCGGAAGAGGCCCCACAGCTAGATTGTCTCTCATCCTCGGCACACCCGGACTTCTGGCTGTCCTGACTGACTGTTGCCGATAAAGGACTTATACTGTCCTCCAAAGAGAGCTGGGGCGTGGGGAGTTCCAGTTCTAGCTGCTTCTCCACCTCACAGTCCAGGGGAAGTTGCACCATAAATGGCTCTAGAAAGGCTCCTGCCTCACAGCCTGGGGACAGCGGTGCCCCTGGAGACCCCGGTCCTAGCTCTTCCTTCTCTTCCTCCCCGATAGGAGAGTGCTGTAACTCAAAGGATTCCAATTCTAAGAATTCTTTGCAGTCCTTGTCGGGGGAGAGTGGTACTTCTAGGGAATTCAGTTCCGCTAACTCCTTCGTCTCACTCGCGTGGGACATTATTGGGTTAAATCCTGAAACGTGGTAGCCGTCTTCAAACCTGGCTCTGTCCACAAAATGGTAATCCAAGCTACCTTCCAGCCTCTCGGAACCCATTTTCCCTTGGCGTGAGTTCTCCAGAGCTTCGAAAATGTTATGGGTGCTACGTTCATAGAATTTACTTGCCTTGGTTTCAATGTTTAAATCCTTTTCAATTCTCTCCGAGAACTCACCTGCCCTGCCTTTCACATATAATGTCTTCTCGGGTGCCATTTTATGACCTGGTTTTTTAAGGTCAAGGTCAGGACTGGTGGGCCCAAAGCCTCCCTTTCTGTCTGGGCCATGCTTCTCATAGTACGGGTCATTCTTGGGAATGCCCATCTTAGCATATTTCTTCATCTTTTCATTAATGCTTTCGCCCTTGCTTTTCAGCTCCACAATTGCTAAGGGGATGGCACAAACATCCCTTCTGATCTCTAATATTGTGATCTCCAACACATCTTCTGTCACTATCTCATAAAAATAATCATTTCCTTCTTGAGGGCACACCCCACCAGAGACGGTGAATCCCAAGAGGCAGCACGGGAAGGCTTGCATGGGGACCGAGAGGAATTCAGACGGGAGGTTCCACAGTGCTTTCGGGTCCACGCAATCTTCCATGTTCCCGAAATCCACAAGCCTGACGGATACAAGGTGATCTTCACATATGTTCGTGATGAGGGCTCTGTAATAATGTCCATCTTCTCTGTACCTCACGATACATGGGTCTCCGATTTGGGGACACTGGAGACAGCTTTTCCGGTCTGCCAGCTGCTTTGCAGCACTCTGAACCTCGGTTTCTAAATACTGCAGCTTCTCAGAATCAGCAAACTGACACCAAAAGTACTCGGGTCCGTCTATCACGGTGGCATAGGCTCTTACCGAATTGGCTTTGGGATTATACCAGTTAAGAAACACTGACGTGTCAATGCTAGGCTTCGCGGTAGACTTTGCACAGTCCCCTTTCATGATTTGGGTAGTAAGTCCCATTTGAGATTTTTCCTTGACCGGAAACCTGCTAATCATATCTTCAACTATGATTCCATGCTCATCCGCAAGAATCACTTCCCAGGTGCCTTGGAATTTAACAAATTCACATCTTATCTGAACCTCATCCGTCCTTTGGGAGAAGTAGTCCACCATCTCCTTACAGCTCACCATGTCGGGTACCAAGAGCCCCCTTAAGGAGCAATGGAGGCACAGTGCTGGGATCACGGCATCGATGGGGCCAAGCTTGCCCGTTTTGTTAGTGTGGACCACAGACATGTTGCCATAATCTATAAACTGTACTGAGAGAAGGTCATTGGGTTGCTGTTCCAGGACCACTGCTCGGTACCACAAGTTATCTTCTGAGAAAATGGCACATATCACATCCCCACTTTGCCAAGGCGGGCCCGTGTGACACGGGGGCCTTGTCCTGACATCATTTAATCTCTCTGAAAGACTATTGATCTCAGCTTCATCTTCCATCAGCTGGATGTAAAAATCCGAAGGGTCATTAATGTGCGAGACATACACAGAGGTCTTAAAACCAGGCGCTATTGTCTTTTGCGGGAACTCACAGAACTTTGGAGGCAGGTCTTTGCTGCCCAGCTCCCCCATTCTTCTCTCAGGAGGGGCGGAGTCTGGTTTGGGAGCACTCTTGGGTGAGTTGCCAAACACATCTTCTTTCTTTTCTCTTGCTAATGGAAACCCTTCCTCATTTCTGTTTCCCATAGAGTCCTGGTAGGTGACTAGATTGGCCTTTGAGGAGCCTTGTGAATATCTGAGCTCCTTACCTGCTGGACTGAGCTTGGGTTTGCACGATTCACCCATTCTCTCTCTACTATGCGATCTGCTCTCTCCCGGCTTACTCAGATACTCTGTAGGGGACGACGTCACGTTCTCACGTCTATCTTCAGGGGTTTCGGTCACACAGAGGATTATTTCATTCTCTCTGTCATTTTTTCTTGTGCTGTTTCGGTAACCAAGGAGCCCTAGCTTCTCGTTAACACTGGCGTTAATTTGGACGCTTTCATCATAGAGCTCTATAATCAGGCGTCCATCTGGGTCTTTGGCGACGACCAAAGCCTTCAACGACTTATCTAAAACCATCTCCTGAAACCATGCTGTAACCTCTCCTGGGATATGAGGAGGAATGTCCGATAATGAACATTTAATGGCTTGCATGGGTAAGAGCAGAACATCGTAGGCATCTCGAGGGATCGGGAGCAGATGATCACTTGCTACATAAGTGTTGCCAAAATCAACGAAGAAGATTTTGTTTGGCTCTTTTTCGATTACTCCCCTGTACCAGTTACCATCGGTATATTTGGCAAGGCACAAAGTTCCAGGGACCAAGGGGGACGCCTTTACATCCAGCAAGGCTTTACTTAGCTGCATAATGTTGTATGATAATTGTTCTAAAATATTCGTATTTCTTGCGAGTTGGCAATAAAATGTCCAAGGGTCCTCCACATGTGTCACGTACACCAATTCTTCACTTCCGATTTTTAGGTCATGTGTAGAATAGTAGTAAGAATGGAGCTGAACAGAGGGCTCCAGAGGCTTCTCAAGTTTTACTGGCCTAGCAAGTCTCTTTTCTACTAAAAAATGGCAGGCACTCTGAAAAGGTGTTAGCAAGTCCACAACATTGAACCACTCTTCATCGTGCCTCGATGCCAAAGCAAAGAGTGTGCATTTTAATTCTAAGTTATTCTGCCAAGCATCATCTATAAACCCACTAAAAGCCTTCACCGCCTTTTCATCCCAAACAAAGGGGTTGTCACCAGTCGGCTGAATTAAATTGTAAAGACTGCACCGAAATGCCTGAGCTCTGACCTTGAGAAAGGCGTCACTAACGGAGAGTATGTTCTTCATGGATATCACATCTTTGTCTCCGTAGTCTACAAACACCACCCTGACGTGCTCCAGAGACGGCGCGCCACTAATCACAGCTCTGGACCATTTTCCGTTTGCTGTTCGGATTGCCAGACAAGCGCGTGTGTCCCCCTCGTAGGGAGCCGGTTCGCTTTTGCAATAGTCCTCAATATCACACATCAGGGTTTGGAATCCCTGCGCGTTCCTCATCAGTTGACACCAGAAGGAGCCAGGCGTTTCGATGTGAGACACCTTCACTTCAACAGTACTGCCCACTTCCAGTTCTCCTTTACCACAGCAGTCTGGCATCGTTTTCAAGTAATTCAGCGTAAGGAGAGAATAATCGGTTGTTACCTTCTCTCTGTCCTGTCCAGTCTGTCCGGTGAGAACATTCAAAAGGCTTACTGTATCGGTCAAAGCTTCAGAAAGAGATACGGGTTTGTTGTCTTTCTTGTCTTTCTGTTCTCCTTCGACATTTTTGGCAGAAGATGTTTTGTTGGTCTCTGCAATAAGATGACTTGAACCGGGCCCCGGGGAGTGGGCACTGAGTCTGGCGTTTCCTTTTGTTTCAAACTCCTGGTACTTGGCGTATCCAGCTTGAGCGATGACTTTGCTGATGTTTTCCTCCCCGGTTCTGGATTCATCGAGAATCTCTATGACATACTGATGAGCCTGCTTATCAAGAATGTGGACCACTAATTCTTTGTGGAGTACCGTCTTTTTAAAAAATGAAATCGCCTCCTGGCTCCAACTTTTCCCCAAAGGCCAGATGTCAGCCAAGGAGCACTTCAGGGCCAATATTGGCAGCTGCCTAAACTGGGGGAGCAACATCCTCACGTCACCCCAGTCCATGGTCTCCGAATTACCCCTGTCTACCAAGAACACCTCCACACTCTTGCTGATTAGCCGGGTGACCATGGCGCGGTAGTAGCCGTTTTCTTTCCACTTGACGCAGCAGAGGTCATCCGGCTCAGGCTTCAGAACCACCCCGTCCAGCTTACTAGCTGACGAATAGAAGCTGCACATCCTCGTCAGCAACTTGCTGAAGGTGCTCTTGTGCTTCCTCAGGCGAATCCAGAACTCAGACGGGCTCTTGACAAACTCCACCTGGGCGTCATAGAAGGCGTTCATCTTCAGCCTGATGTGTCTTAAGGAAGGGAGGGAAACCTCCTCCTCCATCTCCTTGGCAGGGGACTGAGACTGGAGTGCCATCTCCGCTTCCTCCTCCTCTTCCTCCTCTATCCCCTGGCTCTGAAGAAATCGGTCAGCCAGGCAACAGGACTGTACGCCGAACACACTGTTGAGGTTAATTCCGTCTTCCCCGTACAGGGTGACATAATACATGTGCTCGAAGGAGCAGTAAAATTCAATCTTCGCATTCACCGCCTGGCCCAGGATCAGAGCTTTCAAGTCACCTACTTGGGACCGGGACCAGCCTCTCCCACAGTCCCAGAGCCCATACAGAGCACAAGGGTAAGTCACCACGGGCATTCGAAAATACTCGGGCAGCAAGTAGCGAAGGCTGCTGCAGCTCACAAGCTCTTTTCTGCCGTAATCGACGTGAAGCACCTGGGCACAGCGCTGAGGCCTGAAAGTCTCAAGCAAGAGAGCCCGGTACCACTGTCCGTCTAAGCCACAAGAGGCACATGGAGACCCCGGCTTGTCTGGGCTCTCCTCCCTCTCCTCCCAGGTGGCATGGCCCAAATCCTCATCCTCTGTCCCCGTGGGCGCCCGATATACCTGAGCCATGCTCTCCGAGAGGCGGTGGATCTCCTGCGACAGACTCCGAAGTTGGCAGTGAATGCGGTGGGGATGGCACACTTGGGTTACAACCACAGGCTCCGTCACTCCCAGCTGCAGTTGGGGATAGAAGTAATCCAAGCCAGGATGCTCTTGTTTGGGGGCGGCTCGAGGGAGAACTGGAGCTCCAGAGCTGCCCAACCCAGCTGCAGTCAGGTAGCGTTTGAGCAGCGAGCAGAAGAGACTGTCTGGCACGTGCCTGGCCAGGCCCAGCTCCTCCATCTGCTCAGACACAGCGGGCACCTCCAGCAGCACCAGGCGATGGAGGAGCAGCACGTCCAGGACCCGACCATGCACCTCCTTACCCTGCAGGTTGCTAAGGAAGTCCACGGCACTGGGGGACCAGTGCTGGGGTTCGCCACCGCCGGTGTCACCGCCGCCCGCGGGCACCAAGCCGGCCAGCACACAGCCCAGCACCTCCGAGGGCAGGTGGAAGAACTCGCTGCGCCCCGGTGCCAGTGAGCCCGCGCCAGCCGTAATGGTGCGGCCCTCATCCAGCAGGAAGACGCGGCTGTCCTGTGCCTGGCGGCTGACCACGCGACAGCGGTGCCACATAAGTCCCACCTGCACCAGGCACTGCTCTCCCGGCGATGCCGAGGCCCCACCCAGAGCCCACGGGCCTCGCGTGGCTGCGGCCTCCTGGATCTCCCGGCTCAGCCGCACGTACTCTTCCCGCCGCTGGCCCACCAATCCCCAAAGCTGCACCGGGATCACCTCGGGATGCACGTCCACGAAGGACACCCGCAGGGCCAGGGAGGCCCCCGGAGTGGGCAACCCTGGAGTCGAACTCATGTCTGCGGCTGGCGCAGATCTGCCCTGCGCGTCCGGAGACAGTCCCACCTAGCCAGGCCGGGGCCACCGACGCAAGGGAAAGGACGCCTGGAGAGGCGACCCTTCGGCCAGACGCCCAGCGCAGGGCCTCGGGGACTCGCGACTGGTAGCAGCCGGCGGCCGGCCAACCGCCCACCGCGCCTCGCAGCCTGGCAGCGCGTGGCTGCTCACTTTTCCGGCGCGGGAGACCTCAACGCTGCCTGGACTGTAGCCTCCCGGCACAGGGGACACCCGGCGACCGCCAGCAAGCCTGGGGGAGGCAGGATTAGACTGCTGCCTCCTTCTTTCCAGGCTATGACTCGGGCATGCTCAGTGGGAGGGACTGACTGAGATCCACGAGGAGTGCAGTGCCGGGAGGTCACTTCCTTTCGGGGTTTCCTGCAGTGGATGGAGCGCTGCGCGCCTGGCACGGTGTGAGCCATTGAAGATCCTGAAGAGCCACCGGGAAGGAAAAACAATGGAGGCGCCAACGGTGCCTTCCTGGACGTTGAGGCTGGAACTTTCATTGCTGTAGGCAAGGCCTAGCTGAGGCTCAGCAGTGCGCTTGCGCAGGGCACAGATGAATTTCCTTTTTGTTTGGTGCATTGGAGACCCCGAACAGGTTGCTTTAGCCTCTCTCTAATCTATGACCCTGTTTCATGTATGAATAACACATTCCTTGGGGTCTTACGATTAAGCCTGAGGTCAATGGTTCCTTCCCAGCACTTTCTCCGGTGTGGCTTCCTTCCTTGTCTTGTTTTTTATGGATTCAGGGTGAGCATGGAAGTAGATGCGGGGTGGGGTGGGGTGGGGTGGAGTGGGGTGGGGGTGGGGAAGCCAAGAGTACTGAGTTATTTCTTTAACTCCTGCTGTGTCTGCTATATTAGATTTATTCCCCATCTTCTAACTCTTAACAAAGAAAATCGTAGAAATCGTTGTCAATGGGGTGGAAGTGGTGTGGAAAATGCAGGTATAATGTAGGTGAGCCTCTCGGACACCTGCATTAGATTTGCGATGCATTCACAAGGCTGCGTACGTCCCTGGGGGACTTTTCAGTTTGTCCATACATCTCATCACATTGCAGGTTTCAGAATACATAAAAACACAAGACAATACTTAACTGTGGTCCTGGGCCAACTAAATTGCAGCATGTTCCAAGATGAGAAGCTACCAGGCTTCTACATCTCTCTGAACTACTTCTTTCCCCATTATGCTGCAATTTATCACCTGGTTTCCCCCTAGCCTGCTTGAGGTGGAGGAAATGAAATACACCTTAGCTATCGAACGAACAAATTTGGTTTCTCAGAACTTTTACTTTTGCATGATGTTCTTATCCTGAAGAAAAAAAAAATCAATTCTATTTTTTTCTGTAACTCTTTTTTTTTTCATTATGGAAGAAAAGCAAACATTGAGTTAAAAAAAATAGCAAGGAGCTGGAGAGATGGCTCAGGTGTTAAGAGTACCCACTGTCCCCACCGAGAACCCAGTTTTCAATCCTGCCACCATGGGTGGCTCATAACTACCTGTAACTCCAGCTCCAGACAATCCAATCCTGTGCCCTCTTCTGCACTCCATGATCACCTGCTCACACACACACACATAAATACACACACACACACACACACAATCTTGGGGCTGGAGAGATGGGTCAAAGGATCTGGGTACAATCCTCATCAGCCACATGGCTATTCACAACTATCTGCAACTCCAGTTCGAAGGAATCTGTTGTTCTGCAGGCACTAGCCAAGTACACTGAGCACACACACATGCAGGCAAAATATTCATACACATGAGTGTGTGAATAAAACATTAAAACAGTATGTAGCAAGAATGTCTCTTCTTGGAGACTCTGTTATTCACCAGACAGAACTGGTTGTTCCTGCCCTTTGCACATTGCCAATGTTCAGGGAGCCCACTATAGATGACCATCAGACACTGTTTAGAGACAATTGAGTCTTTATTCCAGCTGGCTGGGACTACACTCAGGTATTGCAGACAGAGGTGTAGCACCAAGTGTTCAGAGCACAGGGTTTTTAAAGTCAGAAACCCTGGCATTTCCCTTGAGGTTGGGGTGGCAGTGGGGGAGGCAATTTCATGTAAGCAAGTAATTTGACAGTAGCTAAGGCTAGAGGTTTGTTGTGGAATGTTATTTTAAGGTGTGTTACATTTGTTTACGCTGTGGAACATTTGTTTTAATGACGCAAAGGTGTGTTGCATTCTTTTATGTTGCATTTGTTTAGTTGCATTTGTTTAACTCTGCGAAACTGTAATTCTTTGCCTGTCTAAAACACCTGAGGGTCTAACAGCTGAACCGCCAACAGTGAGGCAGGAGAAAGGATGGGCAGGGCTGGCAGACAGGGAGTATAAACAGGAGAAATCTGGAAAGAGGAAGGAGCAAGAGAGAACAAGGAGAGGAGGACTCTAGGAGCCAGTGGTCCAGCCACACAGCTAGCCATGGAGTAAGAGTGAAAGTAAGATTACAGAAGTAAGAGAAGGAAAAAGTCCAGGGGCAAAAGGGAGATGGGATAATTTAAGAACAGCTGGCAAGAAACAAGCCAAGCTAAGGGCTTGCATTTATAAGAAAGAATAAACCTCGTGTGTGATTTATTTGGGAGCTCGGTGGCGGGTCCCCCAAAAGTCCAGAGTCAAAAGAGTAGAGTATGGAGTGAAAAAAAGAAAGCAAACCACCACCACCAGTGGTCAGCTGGAGGGTTCTGTACACGCAGGCCAGTTAACAGAAGCTAAGTTAGCTAGGGCATCCTTGGGTTCGATTCCTAGAATAGAGTTGGATAGTGTTCCTTGGACTGCTCCATCAAAGAGATCAAATTCTAGTTAAACTTGAAATGTTCTCAGCAAGGATACAAGATGGAGGAACCTCTGCCCTGTCTGGCCCCATCACGCTTTGCCATCCTTGATATTTTGAAACTGGTGGCTATGTCTCCTTACTATCATAGTGTGAATTTCATCAAAGGAGGAAGTCTTCTCATTCTGTCAGTCTCAGTGCCTCATACAGTGCTGGAATGCTGGCAGTCTCGAGCTAAGGACTGTGCCATAGAAGTGTGGGGTTCACCCTAAGAAATGGTTTGATCATCACGTGGAGTAATGGAGATTCCAATACTTCAGGCAAGCATATATATTAAGTAATACAACCAAATATTATACACCAGAAACTTCTAGATACGAGTTCTTGTTCCAGCACCGATATCATAGGTGCTTGCAGTTTAACCTATGGCCTTACATTTGCTTGGCAAGTACACCATGAGCTTCAACCCAGGCTTTTCTTCCCATTTAACCTACCCTCTTGCACCTCTCCATGCCTAGGTGTTATTGAACTTGGGGGTCAAAGACTGTTCCAAGCCAGATTCAGCTACCAGTCCTCAATAAGACAATATCAAGAGTCAAATCAATAGTGGAAAGAAAAAAAAAAGATTTATCCAGTTTGGACAAATTGGGAAGAAGGACAAAGAGATCCAGTGAACCCTGAAAGTCCATCCATCTTTGGGTTTCTGAAGTGAGATTAAAGTTTAAATAGAGGATCAGTAGCTAGCCATAGTGGTGGCATGCTTTTAATCCGGCACTCAGAAGGCAGAGGCAGGCTGACTTCCATGAGTTCGAGGCCAGCCTGGTCCATACACTGAGTTCCAGGACAGCCAGTGCTACATAGTGAGACCTTGTGTCAGAAAACAAAACAAAAAACAGAGGGCCAGGGATGCACATTTAAGCAGTCCTGGCCAAGGTGTGGTCCACTCCAATAGAGACTTGTCAACATCTCTGTTGCTTCAGTCTCTTCCAGCAAGGTAGCCTGACACATTGTTAGAGCGATGTGAAATCTCTTTAAGGAGGTGAATCACCCCCACCCCCTACCCCTACCCCTGGTTGGGGCCTTTCCTTCTCCTAGCTTGAGATTCCCGGGGAAATTCCCATTTATTTGGAGTCCATTGTTTCTGATAGTCAAATTGAGAGGTGCAATATCTCCATGTCTGCCAGGCCCCTTACATGAAGGTCTTAACCCTGCAATGTCAGGGAACAGCCACCATGTGCTGATATCCCGCTGAGTATTTCCGTGTTCTTCATCTATTCCTGGAGTAGGTAGTTTTACGTTTTCTTCTGTCCTATTCTGCTGTAGGAAAGAGAAGTGGAATTTTTTAAAAAATATTTGTTCCTTTCCACTATTATGATTAAGCTCCAATTAAGTTTTCTCCTTTATCATTCGCAATGTTTTCAGTTCTATTAAAAAGTACAAGTTCCCCTCCCTCCTATTAGTCCTGAGAGGCCTCTACCTTCAGGGAAAGGGGATATTTGAAGTCTAATCCTATATTTAAGGGCCAAAGGGAGAAGACCAGTTGAAAGTCTTTGTTCCATTCAGCTGAGACTATACCCAGGTATTCAGGACCTAAGTGTAGCCCTGACCATTTAGACCAAAGGGCTTTCTAAGGCAAACCCCACATCCTGGCATCTCGCTTAGCAGATGCAGAGAGGGCTGCATAAGCAAGCAATTAGTTTAACAGAAGCTAAGTTTAGCTGGGGCATCTTAATCTCAGAGTCAAGTTAAACCTGAAATGATCTCAGTAGGAACACAAGAATATATATTGGATTCCTACTATGGGTTTGGGATGGCCAGTTCGGTGTAGAAGTCACAGAAACTGTGTTCCTTCATAGTGACAGTGAACAAGCCTTGAAGACCAAAGCTTTAAGGAGTTGGTAGCTAGGAGAGGCGACAGGGGCAGAAAATGGCATGCCAACCCCATAGAGAACGAGACGAAGGAAGCCAGGCAGTGCAGGAATCAAAGCAGGGGTCGGTGTCAGACTCTCCCGTTCTGCAGCTCAATGCTGAATGCCATCCCTCTGCCAGTGAGCTTGTGCAAAGAATAACTGTGTGAACTGGGTGTAATGGCCTGTCCTGCCCCTTCAAGAGACAAGTCCCACCCACTCCCTCCCCAGTCCACTGAGGCAAGCAGATCTTCCTTCTGCTTCCAGTCTGAGCTCCTTCCTTTTTCATCTCTCTCCCGAAGTGGCAGCTTCTGCCTCGCTCACTTCTCCCCACTACTCCACTCCTGTCTCTCTTCTCTTTCTCTCTCTGCCTTTCTCTGCTCTTTCCCCTTCTCCCCTTTCCTCTTTTCCCTTCCCTTCCATAACCCATTAAATAAATATCCAACCTCACTCTGCATGGCTGCCTTCCTGGCCCGCTGTATCTCATGGCCTGCTGCCCACTGCCGCCACTCAGGCGTTTTACCATAACACTGGGAATACTCATAAAACAAAAAATTATAGCCATGAAATATAACTATCTCTTTGCTAGTATTGAATACTTCAAACCCAAACACTCCAAGTCAATTTCAAATTCCACGATGAACAGTAAAATTTACAAAAAAAAATCTCTAACTTTTTATTGTTATCTTGAAGCTATAACTGGATAGAAAATAACCATTAACTCAATCAGGCATTTAAAAGCACTTATTTTTAAAATTCGGGATAGCACACTTTATTTGCTCCCAGGTTCCTGTTTGTTACCAGGTATTTTCAGCAAACAGATCTCTTCAAGCATCTTCAGCTGCTTTAATCAAACCTTCAAAGTGGCTCCCGCTGCTGCGGGCAATCACAGCAGCCTGTCGGGGGTAAAGTGCAGGGAGAGAAAAATCATCATGTACTCCTTACAGTTCAGAAATGCCAAGACCCTTGAGTCGGGGCAAACGTGCATTTGTCTGTCTGCTTTAAATGGAAGCTGAATTTCCAGACGCTCTCTAAAATGATGTAATCACGTCAGATTTTTTTTTTAGCCATTAGTCAACTAATTAAATGTTGTGTTATTTATAACTACCGAATCCTAGCCTATATAGGAAGCATTTATTTCACTTTTAATATGTGTGTGGGAATGAGTATGTGATGATATGTGTATGGAGGTCACAGGAGTCTGTTCTTCCTACCATGTGGGTTCCAGGATGGAACTTAGGTTGTCTATCAGCCTTGGCAGCAGGTGCCTGCATACACAGAGCCATCTTGCCTGTCCATTGTGAAGGTTTTTAACGGGTGAAGATGGTATTTCTAAAAGATTATAATACACTTGACACTAATATCTTTTCAGTGGGAAGCTGAGCATTCGGTAAATACCTTAATGAAGTTCGGGGTGCTAGTCAGCATCATCTTCTGAAGATAGCAGGAAAATAAAATATAATCATCTGTCCATAAATGTTTTTCTATTTCATTAAAAAGAGAAAACCCTTCCGATTTAACAGATATCCTCTGTTAAAGGAGATGTTTTATAGAGTCCCTGCTTTCGGCTAGCTCTCCCATGTAGGGCAAAATGGCATTTTTATCCACTTAGTAGGGGAAGCAATGGGACCATGGGTGCTATAGTTCCTGGAAGTTTCTGATAGACAAAATCTGGAACTAATTAGCCAACCAGAATGAAGGATGGGCGGGGTGATCAGATGGAAGTTAGGTGCAGGACACAGAATGAGGGCTGCATGATGCGCACACAGTGGAGCCCGTCTGAAATAAGCAGAGAGCTGAGCATCTGATGGAGGAGGAGGTGGAAATGCAGGGAGAGCACAGGTCAGAACTAATGGGTGGGTTCAAGAGAGGATCTGGAACACCAGAGAGATTATAGTGTACTCTCTATAGTGTAGACAGAAGGAGCAGCTGAAGGTTATACGATTTAGTGATGCATCCCAGCTACTGAAAGAAATTATCCCAAGAAAAACAAAGTTCATGGTGAGACAGACCAGTGCAGGTGCTTATGTTACAAAGTCTGAAAAAAGCATTTCCAACCTAGGACTATGAGGAAATAATTACACTCAAGGAAAAGCAAATCTATTTTTTTTAAATAAGATATCGAAATAATGGGCCCTTGGATACTGTAGGACCCAGCCATGACAAGCCCAATAGAGGCCCAAGTCTCAGTAGTTTACCCTAAGGCAATACTTGGTTGCAAGAAAAACCACAAACTGGGACCACCCAGGCACCACCCAGAAACAGACCATCCAAAGGAAATTCCTAACTTACCAACCACTGTAGATAGAATCACCTGCCAGCACACACCCTTCGCTTTTCACCAGAACCTAGACAAATGTCAGCCAATCAGGAGTTCTGAACCTTAGAAATCCCTTGCCCCCCACCTTTGCTACTACAAAAACCCAACCCTTACTGAGCTCAGGGCTGTCCAATCACTCCAATACGTTGGACACATGGAGAGATGGAGTTTGCAAACTTGTGAAAGAAACAGGCTCTTTGCTCTTACATACAGGACTCCTAGTTGGTTTTGTGGGGACTCCGTGATCTGGGCATAACAGATACAGACTAGGTAAACATACGAAGAGTAGCAGCTTCTCAAATCTTCCTACAGAGTAGTGGTTCCTCCACGTCTTCATATAAAGAAACAGTAGCCTAGAGATGCAGAGGAGTAGACTACAGTGTCAAAGTCTGTTCTGTTAAAAGATCCCAGACTTTGAGGGAGGTTCTCAGATTTCAGGGCCAGGCTTTCTTCCGTATCAACTGGCACTCAGTAACAATATGTAGTTTTCTGGTAATCACCAAGGAGGCGCTTTGGTTTAACCAGGGAAGAGAATGGCTTACTATCCAAATATTTTGTTTGTTTGGAGACAAGGTCTTCCATGAGGCCCAGGCTGGCTTTGAACATACCAAAGAGCCAACATGATCTTGAACTTCAATCCTCTTATCTCCACCTTCGGAGAACTAGAATTATGGGTATGTGCCACCACGCCATGTCAAAACCCATATTTGAATCATCAAATATTAAAATTGTGCATTTTCCCCATGAGATGCCTTGAAAAAATCTGTTTTTGTGCATATAGGAATAAAAGTATAACTCTCTCAATTGCAAATATATATTTAAAAATTTGAAGGTTCAAAAATAATTTTTTCACTTAAATCTTCCCCAATTTGATTCCTTTTTAAATAAACACGGCAAAAGAGACATTTCAGATTCACATGACAGCTGCAGTCTTAAAATAATGAAGGTAAAACTAATACATTATTTGTGGCAAAAAATAAACTTTTCAGGAGGACAGACAAATAAATACTTAAATAAATAAATAAATAAATATAGCTATAAATGAGGGCAGTGATTACATAAAAACAGAAGATCTCCCTAGTCCTATCCCTGAAGGATTATAATACAATGGGTCCTGAAGCTCTCTAAAATCATATTTTTTCCTAGGGCTGGAGAAATGGCTTAGTGGTTAAGAGTAACGGCTGTTCTTCCATAAGACCTGGGTTCAATGCCCAGCAACCACATGGTAGCTCACGACCATCCGTAACTTTAGTTCCAGGGGATTCAATGCCCTCTTCTCATCTCTTTAGGAGCCACATGCAAGTCGTACATAAACACACATGTAGGAAAACACCCAGACATGCAAACTTAAAAAAATGTAAAAACCTATATTATTTCTAACTAAAAATCAGTCTTAAGAAACTCTATTTCTTTAGTTAGATATACTTGTTAATTTTCTTATAAAGAACAGAGAACTAATTGTAACAAAAATATATAGATTTTCAAGAATAAAAAATATTTTATGAGAGAAAAAATGTGAAATTTTAATAAAGAAAAACACCCAGAACCATTAATACTGAGCTGCGGAAAACTTGAGCAGTGCCAGAGCTACACAGTAGGAAAGTGAGGAAGTTACAGACAGGAGTTCTCGGATGTGTGGCTACCGAGAACCAAACATGCTAGGAAACCATGGGTGTAATGGGACATCAGTGAGAGACACCAGCAACAGGAGGATGCAGAGGCTTAGTGTTCAAGTTCACCTAATCCTGAACTTCATGCTGCAGGCATGAGACAAAACAACACCAACATAAAACACAAAACAAAAGCCCAGGGATGACTCAAGAATCTGAGGGTTGCCATGGGGCTGGTGCAAGTTGCTTGGGTACCTAGTTAGTGTAGAGATGGTCCATTGGAATACCCGTAATAATCAGGACCTTTGCGCTTTGCAGCTAAAGCAACCTCCTTTCTCTGGGCTTCAGTTTCCAAACTTGTAAATTGATGGAGTTTGTTCAATCAGATGATCTCGAAGGATAGTTTCAAGAATTCGAGTGGATTTGGAAAGTGTCAAAGAAGGTGTCAGTGCATAGCGGCGTTTCAGTCCCAAGCCCCCAAAAGAATAAAGCTAAGCCAATTTTTAATAGTTCAGTTTGCATATAATTATTTAATTCCATCTTTACTTAGTCATAAACATTACAAAACATAGGAAAACCAAATTTTCCCCAAAGTGATTCAGGCTGTGGAGCAGAATACTTGGGGACTTAAGCACATAATATAGTATAATAGAGGCTATATATATTTAGCAACTCAATTACAGATTGACGAGTACAATGGAAAGGTAGGCAACCCGAAGACGTTAAGAGATCGATCTCCGCCTTCTGCAAATAAAAAAGTGAGCTGGTTACACACATTGAAAGGTCCGTAGAGGTGTGCTTCCTCCTTTAAGATGGCAGTGATTATCCACCCACACAGTCATGCTGACGACAGCTCTATGTCCATCGTGACATCTATCGGTTGGCTCTGAGGTCTACCTTGGGCCTGAGTTGTTGGGGTTTTCCTAGTACCATCTCTAGCCTCTACCCCTAGCTGAAGCCATCCATCCTAAAATGCCCTATGTCTGAGGCTGGGGGAGCAGGTGTGCACAGGTGAATCTGGAACAACTGTTCTAAAACAAGCAAAGGACCAGATGCAAAGACTGAGAGATTAGCATGACCTGCAGATGGTACACGCTTGCCACATCTTATGCAAGAATTTAAGATTCAAAACGACTAATGCTTGGGCTTCTGAAAGTTCTAGTACGGCATCTGAACTGTCTCTCTTCCTCTCTGTGATAGAGGGGACAGGTACAGAAAAAGCCACATCAGAGTGAGCTAATTTCACGTCACTCTTGCTTTGAAAACACCCAGGAAGAGCTGATGACGTTATGAGGTGCTTCCTACGATGACCCCGAGAGCCGAATCTCAGTCAGATACGTTGTGGTTTCCATTTGTGACGATCCTCAGAGTTACTGACAAACGCGAGTTGTTGTGGAGTATGCTACACTTGGCAAATGCTCTGCTCTCACTGTCAGGGTAAGTACCCGGCTCTAGTGTGTGTGGGGGGATGACAGCCGGGAAGCACACCTGTAAAGGTGGGCCCTGCCAGCAACCAGCCTCTGCCCTTGCAATCCAATCATCACTTCAAGTTCCCTCTTTTAGCTTTTCATCCTCCTTGCCAGAGTGGTAAAGCAACTTCTTTCAGCACTAGGGAAACTCAACATGTTTATTCTTGTATTTCCCTTTTCCTCCTGTAGTTTACGATATGTGCTCTAGTAACAGAAAAGAGAGTTGTCACGCCGCAATAAGAGATACTGGCGTACAGGTTAAATGTGTTTCCTAAGCACTATGCAGTCTTTCACATCACTGCGGTCTATCCAGGTCTGAGGGGCTGGCTCCCTCTGGTGGGGCTCCTCTAGGCAGACACTTTTGCTGGGATCAGCAGCTCAAAGTCTTAAACCTTTGGGTCCAAGGTCAAAGTGGTCCAGGTTCCATTCTTTAGGAAATGCCGAGCTAGGTCTCAGTGGTTGGTCTTGAGAGATTGGGACCAGACAGATCCCTCTTAGATAAATATCTGAGTGGAGTCAAAGAGAACTCTGGTTTCCATAGAAAGAGAAAGTGGTGCCCCCTGTAAATCGCAGTCTCTGTGGAGTAAAGTACCTTCCTAAAGAGGTAGAAATAATAGGGGCGCATGTTGCAGATGCCCTTGTTCGGCAACGAGGAGCACTCTGGCTTTAAGGGCTTAAAACGGACTGACTCCGCTCATCTCTCTGATTTTTTCATACGTGAGCCAGAACACCATTGACCAAGGGGTCTGAAAGATTAACCAAAGAGGTTAGTGCACATTTCAAAGCCATTTTAAATATTCTACATATCGCACAAACATCTTTTAATGACAGAGTCATTTTCAATCCGCTTGTTAAAAAGGCAAAACAAAACCCCCACAAATATCTTGCTGTTTACCTTTGGAAATTACCTTGAAACTTACACAGCATTTTCATGTCATATTGATTACAGATTTCCCTAAAAACAACTTGCAATAGGAAAAAAAAAGAGACCTTATCCCCATTTTACAGACTGCTGAGGCTTACAGTCCACTGCCCACTGACATGGTGTGGAATCAGACCACAGGGTTCTTTCTACTTACTGGCTCAGGCTACAAGGCTACAATAGGGGGCATCTTGACTTCTGTACTAAGCAGTTCTCCAATTAGACATTCAGGAAGTGAGGAAGACAAAGACCAGCCTTTAAGGGCTGCGTCATAAAAATCTCAGTCCCATATGTCTTGCAATCTGTACAACCGAGTTTGCGCTACATAGAAAAAGGAGCTCTGGGCTCAGAATGGCTTGACCTTAATCTCAATGACCACACCCACAGGAACCAGGGAGGGCTTGGGCTGAAAGGAGGCATAGATACTCGCAAGGAGGGATTCTCAGAGAATGGGCTGGTGCTTGGATGGAAGACCTCTCTAATTTGGTTCTCACCAGTGCCTAGAGATGATTTCTACTCTATAGCAGCTAAGCAGTTAGAATCCAGACAGTATTTGCTAAATGTGTTTGTAAAGGAATGCATATGCCTGCATGTGGGAATTCTAAACATGTTATATCGGCAGACTGAGGACTTACTCAGTAGCGATTAGCTGACATAGCAACCACAAAGCTGTGAATGTACCATATTCCCGAGCCGTCAGAGGTGGCTGCAGAGACCAAGGAGACAGGGATCCTGGTTAAGAAGAACCCTGCGGCCCTCTCTAATGGTGTGGTTGTCAGCTTTGCTTCTCATATGAACGCAACAGAACAGGTTCAAAACCGCAGGGACTGGGTGAAGCAGCATGCCTCCTCTGCCCGGCGAAGGGACTGCAGCAGGGTTTAGTGAGCTACTGAGTGAGTTCAGGGAGAGATGGTGTAGCCGATGTCTATGGGGAGCTAATGGGTGGGACTGACTGAGCCTCTGTGCACCCATGTTGCACAGAGCTCCCCACCAGCACGGTTATGTCAATAATCCAACTGCGTATGGTGCTGTGTTGTTGCCTCGGGTTTATCCCGGGACCGCTGAAGTCCTTACCCATTCCTGTTTCTGCAGAGCTCTATACTCAAAAGCTCTCTTTGCTTGATATTCTCAAATCTTAAACTTGCAAATAAGCTCCTCCCGCTATGATGCTTGGCAGGTGATCTCCCAATGCTAACCTGGGCTCATGCAGGGCTTGAGTTTATGAAGAACACGCTGGTCCGGAGGCAGCAGTTACTTGTATGATTTACCAAATGCTGTGTGTGGCGTCAATACACCAGCTATTCTGACCTCATCATAAGCATTAGGGAAGTCAGCTGGGTACTTGAAGGTGCTGATGCGTCAGATGTCTGGGTTCAATCATGCACAGCAGCAACCCGCAGGGTAATAATAACAAGCACACTGGTGATGCTTGTTGGGTAGGGAGCCTTTCTTTGGTACCAGTCCTCCATGTCTATACACCCCTACTTTCTAGTTTTCCGTATGTGTGCGGTGAACATGTTTGTGTGTGTGTGTGTGTGTGTGTGTGTGCAGGTGTGTTTGTAGGTATGCATGTGGGAGGCACCCAAGATTGCTATGAGGAATCATCCTCAGTTGCTCTTCTGCCTTATTTGGTGAGGTAGGGTCTCTCAATCAAACCCAGAACTCACCGATATGGCTCATCTGGCTAGCCCACTTGTTCCGAGGATCCTCACCTCTGCCTTCAGAGGCTGGAATTACAGCGGGCTAACACACAGAGATAACATTTACATGGGTTCTAGGATCTGAAGTTGGGACTGCACACTTATGTTGCAAGCACTTAGCCATGAAGCCATCTCTCCAGCCCCCATTTCTTTATATTCCTTTAAGATTTCTATCAGCTGGCTAAAGGATCTCGAGGAACTCAGCACACTGAACCAGTAAGGAGAAGGGAGTCAGAGTCAAAAACATCTGGGAGGCAATTCTGCTCTGCCACAGCTGTATGATCTTGAGAAAATCTCTTACACACCGAGATCTGGTTTTCCCACCTGGAAACGTGAATGATGGCACCTGTCTTACTGTATTCTTGAGCGAATTTAGAAATGATTCCTGTGCGTGAAGCACTAGGCACATAGTAGGTGCTTTAAGAAATGCCTGCATCACCTCTACCTCCACACATTACTCCCTCTTCTGTCATTTGACAAATGCCTACAGAAGCATCACAGCCCAGAACAAATAGCAACTCTTTGCAGCCTTCTGTGGCCCTCAGACAGCTAACTGTTAAGCCACACTTTCTGCACTGCCCATATGCCCAATTAGTATTGTTCACGCCGCTAACAGACATAAGTGCCTTAGAAAGGTGTCCTCCAACATCACACCGCGTGGGGCTGATGATAAGAAATACTAGCTAATGACCTAACTTGGTCATGTCATGCAGATGCTCTGCCCTTATTTCCTCCTCTATAAAAGGAACATGATGACAGCTCACTGCGTAGGTAGCTGGAGGAACTCAATGGGCTGAGCCATGGTTATAAGGAGGACAGTGCTGCAGATGCACCAAGTGATTCACTGGTGCTCACCACTTTTATAACCTTTAACCACTTACTGAAAAGGACTGTCTTATTCTTGAGTGCGGCCAGTGCCTCTAACAGTTCCTTCTTTGTATAAGCCCAATAAAAAACAACAACAACAAAAAAGAGAAACCCTATAGTTTCAGTAAAAAATATTCAATTTTAAAATGATTTTAGGTTAATCAAGACCACCAAAATAAGGTGGGGCTTTGTTGCTTATTAGTTCTAGTACATTTTTGTAGCATGGTCTGAATCTACAGTGTAAGATGATGGGATCATGGGGGGCACTGGCCCCATCAGTAGACAGTTAATCCATTCATTAGGAGGAAAGGCCCTGTAGGAGAAAGTAGGTCACCAGGGGTGTCGTGTGTGTGTGTGTGTGTGTGTTCTATGTATGTGTGTGTACGTGTGTGCAGGTGTGCTCAGCAGTGGACTGTCTGTGAGAGGCCAGAGTCAATGTTGGGTATCTCCTGCAGTTGCTTCTCTAGCTTATTGAGACATAGTCTCTCAATGAGACCTGGCGCTCACCATTTCCGCTAGACCAGCCAGCCAGGGAGTTGGCGAGGTATATTGGCTCGCACCCCCCAGTGCTTGGGTTATGGCTGCAAATACCACTGCACTGGCTTTTCACACAAGTGCTGGAGATCCAAACTCTGTTTCACACTTTACCCACTGATCCATCTCATCAACCCCGGACAGGGGGTGTGCGGGGAGTCTGAAGGATCCACCTGTCCCCGGCCCCTTCCTGTTGACAGCTCTCTACTTTGCTCTGCCAGGATGGCCTGCCTCACTAGCCCACAAGAGCAATGGGGTCAGCTGACCACAGACTGAACCCTTTGAAACCGTGAGAGCAAATGAACTCCTCTCTTTTTCAGGTTGTTTTGTCCGGTATTGGGTATTCTGTTATAGCAAACAAAGGCTGACTGGCATATTTATGTCAGACACTGCTAAGAGCTTTTGCTGTTAATTTCTTCTTAATAACCAGCTGCTATCCCATGGTGACAGACAGCACATATTCCCAGTTGCCACCTGGGAGCAGACATTTCTTACATTCCCTGCATCTCTATCCCATTTGCATCTAAGATTCTGATTTTGATCTATTTCTGATATTAGGGTGATCTTCTGTTCATCTATCCATATGTCCTACAGGAACTTCAAAACTATTGTGTCAAAAATTAAGTTTTTTGCAGCTACAGTTTTCTTGCCCCGCAAACGATGTCCATTTGCACAAACTGTTGTCAGCCCCGGTTGCTCAGAGCCTGTTTTCTCCCGTCTTCTCTGGTCATTCTGCTGTCCTCATCCAATCAGGCTTCTACACCCCAAATACCTATTAAAAGGTGTCCTCTTCCCTCACTGCCCAACATTGACCTGTTTCACCACCACGCTTCCTCCATCACCCCAGGCCTTTTCTCAGCTCAGGGAAGACAGAATCATCTCAAGTGGCTGAGCTTCAGCCTACCCCATTGTGCGCAGTTCAGCAGGCCCCTCCCCAGCTGCTTTCTGCCTCTCTGCCTTGCCCTTTGCTGCCTCCTCAGTTTCTCCATCTTGGCCTTCCTGCCTTCAGGATCTCAGTCTACCCCAGCCCTCTCCGGAAAATGTTTTCTTGCCATTTTGCAGGATCAAGCCTTATTCACTTTTAAATCTCAGTTCAAAGGTCTCTTCTAGGAGGCCTTCTCAACTCCCCGTGTAAGCTGCACCTACTCGCTGTGTGGCTCCACAGCACTGGCAATTTCTCCTGTGGACTCACCATTCATACTTTCTCATTCAAGACTAAATCCTTACTACATGACATGCATTCAAGCAGGGGTAAACAGAGTTATTTATGTCTTGTTATATTATGCTGATTTTTGACTCTTTAAGTTTCTAACTCCATAACCCTGCCACATTTTCAAATACTGATAAGTACTTACAACAGTTCTTTGCATTTAATTCTATTTACTCCATCACTAACTCTATCTAACGCTGTGTCTCACTGCACTGTGGTCAATGACAGGAGTACTGGCCTAGTGCTTTCTCCTAAAGCTGCGTCTCTGATAACACCTGGAAAACTCTGTCGTCAAAATAACACGTTCTGGAGCAGCAAGATTTCCTCAGAAGAGCTCCATTCTGGAATCTGTACATCCACCCCAGCCCAGGATATTTTAGATAAGAAGACACACACCGTAAATGGCTAAATAGTAAATAGTATGTCTTTATCTACTTTCATAACAGATTATCAACCTGTTTATTAATAAATGTTGACCAGTTCATTTAGCCATTGTCTATCAAGAAAGGAATCATGATTCTAAGGAGAGGAGAAAAAAAAAACCTAAAAAATATTTTAAAAAGCAAGGATGGATGGGCCTGTTGTGGAGGCAGGGCCAAACTATATACCAGAAGAGAAAATGGAAAATATCTGTAAAATACAAGTGATTTAAATACAAAGAAAACAACAATAAAGGATAAAACAAGACGGCATCTTTACCATTCTCAGCCAGGACGGTAGAAATCCTTTATATAGGCTCAGGAAGCCTTCCCCTTGGACAGCCTGGATCAAGCAGTCAGTTGATGACTTATATAAAAGTCCCCTGCAAGGACAAAGAGACCCATGTCACATTTCCTCCTGTGTAAACAGAGGTGTAAATAAAGCCTTCTAGGGAAGGTATAGTAAACCCAATGCTTTCTGCTCGTTTAGAACAAACAGTCTCAGTGCTCCACTGACATAGGTATCTTCACTTGGGTGTAGGCATCTCCTTGCTGACTCTTTTTTTCCCATCATCCCCTTGGTCCTCTCTGAGTTCATTCCAGCAGACCTCTTCCAAAGAGAACACGTGATTTTACACTACATCACATTCTGTTCCCTGAAAGGCACAGGCTCGGGACAGAGTGGTCCGTCTGCAGGTTCTTAGCAGAGGAAGCTTTCAAAACCTTGGAAAACAACATCACAGTAGCTACTTTGTGTCTAAATAATACGACTGTTCACTCAATTCCCCAAAGGCTCAGTATATTTACATCAGACAAAGAGAAGGTAATTTCACGTGAATAATGGCCCCATGGAACAGGAAAACACAGGACAGCATCTCTGTTGCACAGACCTATAAGAAACCATCTTTGGAACACCAAGACTGCTGCCAACACTCCAGCATGTGGGCACTAAGGGCTTTATCTACCTTCCCTGCTTGTCTCGAGGTTGGTTCATTATTCGGCTCTTAATGACATCAGCCGGGGTCCCCAGAATAGAAGCTACGAGTCCAGAACACAAACTGTAGACACAAAGAAATGAAAGTTAAAGAGAATACTTAAATAGCTCCCAAACTCTAAGAAAAAGCACTTAACATCGAAAAAAGAACAGAGTGCAAAATATTATGTGAGATTAAAATTAATGTTTAATTCTGTAAAGAGACAGACAATATTTAAAGCATAGCAGCCAACAGGTATGTGCCTCCCAGTGCCAGGCTTCCTGTCAAGGAGGGGACAAGAGAAATAAAAGTCTCCCCTTGGAGACAGCTTGGGAAATGAAAGATCTTGTCAGGCAAGCTTGATGACCTGAGTACTGATTTCAGCCCAGCAGAGGAGAAAGCTGACTCCTGTAAGGTGTCCTCTGACCTCCACAAGCATGCTGTGGCATGCACACACATGCACGACACACAGTGACACCCCCACCCTCCCACTCACACCCCACCCCCACAGTCACACCCTCATGCCCCTCCCCACCCACACAGTCACACCCCATATCCCCTCCCTACCCACAGTCACACCCCATACCCCC